>NC_079199.1:51397767-51711307 GCF_029499605.1 Hyla sarda | reverse complement strand
CACACAGTAATGGGTGGCAGTCACAGGGGCAAAAAGAAAGTTAAAGCCACTCAGGCATCGGCGCATACAATTACCGCCTTCTTCTGACCTTGAGATCCGGAGAAAACAGCAGATTTACAGTGGGCCCCCTGTCCTCCCGTCTCTCCGGCACGCAGCGCTGCACATGAAGCTCTCACAGCAATTGCGGCAGCACACAGATGCGCTCACACGCCGGCAGGAATGAGACCGGAACTCCTATAAGAGGCAGAGAAGGACCGGGGTGAGTCCCCTGCTCCAGGTAGGGCTCAATCCCCCTGTCCACAACATAAAACGGAGCCCTGTCCTCCACCCTCCTCGGCACCTGACTGTGTGGGTGCTATGGGATAACCCTCAGCCCTCTCCCCAGCCTCATCCACAGGCTAACGAGGGGACTTATATTGATGGGTCCCACCAGACAGGGACCAGCACTAAAATGCCGCCGATCCAGAAGTGGTCCTCTGACCCTCCCCAGCCAGCCGAGGGTAACTTTAATAATGGCTGCATCTCCTCTCAACCTCTCACGGTGATACAGCATCCTCCACCTCAGTTAACTCAGGAAGCTGCTCCTCATCACCACTGATGCAACCCCCACTTGGGAATGGGGGTTCTTCCTCACATGACACAGGCACACGGAACTCTGAATGCCGTAGATGCTCTCAATCCTATCTTTCTCAGACACCCTCTCATATAGAGACTACTTTGACTCCCCCACTTCCAGTAACTGGGCCTCAATTGCTGTCACCTGAAATGGTGGCGCATACCTTACAGAATCACCCAGAACTAAAGGCACTTCTGGCACTTCTGCCCACGAAAATGGACTTACTCACTCTAGCTACTGACTTTTGAAAATACCTTGGAAAAACGATCTTCGGCCTGTGCGTTCAGATGTCAACCAACTGAAACAGAAAGTGAATGATTTAGAGCAGTTTCGCTCCTCTATAACCGCACAAGTAGAAGACCTGCGCTCCTCCACCTGCATACTAAACTCCTGGCAAGCCTCCACTATGTCACACATAGATGGCTTAGACAACCGCAACAGGCTAAATAATATCAGGGTCAAGGGCCTTCCTGAAACAGTACTCCCACAGGAAATCCCTGGTACCCTACAGAAGATCTTCAATGAAGAACTACTAAAAGCTGAGGACACTCCCTTGGAATTAGGCAGGGCGCACAGGGCCCTCAAAGCCAAAAATCCAGATCCTAAAAAATCCTGTGACATTATATGCAGAGTGCACCACTACCAGACCAAAGACGAAATTATGCGGAAGGCCCGCACACTCCAACACCTCACTTACAATGGGACTGATATTCATCTTTACCCTGATCTCTCTCAGAGGGCCCTCCGAATCAGAGTAACTTTGAAGCCCTTACTCCTCATGCTGCAGAACATGAAAATTGGCTATTGCTGGGGCTTCCCCTTTTCCCTCACCGCCAAATATGGCTCCACTGTTGCCATCATTCGACACCCTGGAGACCTGCGGCCCTTCTTGGAGACTTTTAATCTTCCAACTGTGCCTCTCCCAAACTGGGAACACATGTACCTTACCCCAGTACCTCCTCCGCGATCCCACTCAGACTGGACTGGCTCCTTGTGGGCCACTGTTCGGCCCACTCCACCAACAACCCTGGTTCAACCTGCTGAATTGACCCACCAGAAATGCAAAATCTGAGACTTTTACACCATCCACCTGTGAAATACAATTTCTTCTATGAAGTTTGTTACCTGTGTGACGCCTTATGCCTGTTCCTGACATTTCAAGCCTCTGATACTATTGTTCTGTTTTGATATATTGTTGCTTTCTTAAGCCCTTATACTTGTCAACTTGTTGTTATTGTGACATGTTCCTGCATCACCCATATAGTTAGCCACTAGTGGCCTGTTAACCATTTATAGGTGATTGCCCTATTAAGCTAACCACCTGTTTGCGACGTAGTCAACCATTCATGTGTCCATACTTTATTAGGCCCTACACCCCTATCCCTATCTCCTCTTATTAATCATCTAAGGTCTCCTATGCCTTTGGTCCTCCTGGTGCCCTTTTGGTATGCCTTTCACGTTACCCCCCCTAGGATGATACCCGGACTGGTTGCGATGACGGTTATGGCCCTTATGACCCTCTCTCTTAGTCCCCTTGTAGCTGTCCCCTTACAGTTGCTGTCCTTCTGTCCTTCTATCACCTTCTCTTTACCCCTTCCCTCTCTTATGCCTCCTTTTTCTCTTCACAGTTTGCCTGGATCCATTTTTCAGTTGCCTCCTGGACTGGCTGCACTCCGAGCACTCCTGAGTCGTGGTAAGTTGTTTCCATCCCCTTCCATTCCCAATGGCTGATATCAAATTGTTCATCCTTAATGTCAAGGGTTTAAATACTCTGACTACTACTGAAAAGAGGGCTCAATCACTCTATACTTTCCACAAAGAGAGGGCACACATCCTATGCCTACAAGAGATGCATTTTAAAACTGGTAGCTTCCCTCCCATTTCGAACAGATACTACCCAAATTGGTTACATAGCACCAAACCTGATGCCAAAACGAAGGGGCTCTCCCTGCGTTTCCATAGATCTCTCCCTATAACGGATCTTGACTCCCAAATTGATTCCCTTGCCCGATACATCTTTGCCTACTGTGAACTGGCAGGACAGCGATTGACTATTGTTATGGTGTATGCCCCTAATCATAATCAAATATTGTTTCTTATCAAGGCATTGGACCTCCTTTCTACTTTTGCCACGGGACCCATTATTTTCTGTGGGGACCTCAATCTATCTCTATTCCCCCTACTTGACACCTCGTCAGGTCATTCATATCTGTCCTACCGCGGACTCCATGCCTTGAAGAGGAAACTTAATTTAATGCAATTAAGCAATGTCTGGCAGGCTTTCCATCCTGACACCCGAGACTATACCCTGTTTCATTCTCCTTCTCACTGCCCTCTTTTGCGAAGCCCCATGCGACTTGGAAACTCAACAAATCTTTGTAACTGGACGCTCTTTTCTTCAGGAACTTAAAGACTCAGTGGCTAACTTTGCATCAGACCACAGTAATGATGACACGTCTCCTACAATTAAGTGGGAAGCTCTGAAATGTGTCCTCAGAGGAGTCCTGATGCGACATGGGGCGCAACTGAAAAGAGAGGCGGCTGCTAAATATAGGGTCCTCCACACCTGATTGCGTGCACTCCAATCTATCCATAAGCAAGATAGATCTGAGACAGTACTACATTAACTCATACAGGTTTGTCACAACCTACTGGCCCATATGAACAGTCAGTATAGTTACCATAGGCAACTCACAGGTCGGAAATTCTATGAATGGGGAAACAAAGTGGGGCAACTCCTGACTAGCGCCCTGAGGGCTAAGAAATCGTCATTGTTCATCCCCTCCATCCGCACTCTCTCCAGTACCCTGACACATCTGACACATGTTGCTTGAGAAGAAAAAAGATGTTCTGCAGCGGCACTGCCCTTCTGAGATCAAATTTCAAATAGAGTCCGGGATGGTAAAGGTATTCACATTTATTGTGCATACATCTAAGAACAGATAAGCAATTGCCCTACTCTGGCTTCCATGGAGAGCATTACCTAAATCAGTAGTCTCTTCTCTTCCTCCTGTTAGGGCTTCCATAGCTTCTTCACGTATATCCTAACTGTGGTCCTCACATATTGTTCCCCCGAAGGGCCCACTGCCCCTCTATTTGGCAATCTGGACTTCCCTCTGGCTCTAAAGGCCCTTTCCTTCCTGGGTAGGACACGTGACTCGGGTACCGTAATCGGTGACCTTTTAGAGGGTTCAGCCCTAAAGTCATTAGACAACCTAACTGGAGATGGCGCCCCGTCCCTTATCTCCTCTTTTCAGTATGATCAATTGAGACACTTCTATGATGCCTCCAATCTACCGCTTCAACTCCATCGCCCCTTGACTCCTTTTGAAAAGTTATGCTCCTCCTCTGTAGTGTATCACCCAGTTAGCACTGTCTATAATCTCTTTTTAAATTCCCTCAGGGAGACTCCACTTCCTTTTAAACTCGGCGGGGAAAAGGTCATTTACATTCACAAACGAGGAATGGACGTCAGCGGTAGAATCATGCCATAGGACCTATATTTCATGTATGGCCCAAGAGATCAATTATAAGCTATTGACTAGTAGTGTTGAGCACAAATAATCGAATAGCAAATTTTATTCGGTAATATTGGTACTTCGCAAATGATGTGTACTGTGTAAACAGTGATGTGTACTGTGTGAATAAAAAGTGATCATCCCTCCCTGCTTCCAGCTTGTGTTCCAAAGAAGGCGAATATGCAAATGTGAAAATGAATGCGAAAATTGCGACTATTGACTGTCGGCACTTCCAGAGGTCACTGATCCCTCCTTTCTTTTATTTTGTGGGCCAATGAGAAGGATGCAAATACAGTTATCAGAGGTTATACAAACTTATGTATAAAAATTGATACTTTGAAATAAATAAATAATAAACTATAATGCAGACGGAGGTCGGGACACAGAATGGAATCACTCAGACTAACAGAAATAATAATTAAACATACACACAATAAGTCGCTGTCCACAGTCCGAGTCAATACCAAGAGGTTACAGATAAGCCAATTTGCAGAGCCAGGAGAAGAGTCAGAGAGCCAAAGGGCCAAAGGGACAAAATGCCAGATATAACAGATACAATACAAATGTTAGCTAGGAGTACACAGAGCTCCTTATCAGGCAAGGTGTGAGAGCAGACTGACAGCTTATATAGGAGCCAGAACAGGTGCTCTGATCAATGTTAGCTGACCAGTTTTAGCAGACAGGCGTAACCATAGAAACAAGACCAAACAAAAGGTATAAGCACCCGAGAGTATAAAGGTCTTGACTTGGATACAGATGGACCATCAATGTCCTCATCTGAATCCTCATCCTCCAAATCACACCACTCATTGGTGTCCTCACAGTCATCCTCCAAATCCTCATTACTACCCTCTGAACGCAAATCAGCTGGAGTCCTTTCCACACACTTCCCATGATGTCACAAGACGCCGATTCAGCAAGAGGCTCATACAAAACAGGCCTCATAATACTCTTAGATGTTAAATCAGTGTAGTAGGAACAATGCCCCTCAGAAGAACTCTGCAGGCGTAGCTCTCTGAGGTAACATACCTGTGCGCCCAAGCGGCCTCCACGATTGACACTTGGATGTGGATGCTTGACACAGGATCTGATGAAATGAGTGTCCTCTCCACAGTAAAAACACAGGCCATAGAATTGACGAAACCTCCTGCGTTCCTCAGGGTTTGAATGGACCCTTTCTGCATAGGTTCATCCTCAGGCACAGAGGAATCAAGCAGGAAAGGAAAGACAGAGGATGAGGAACACCCCCATTTGCATTCTTGCAAACATCTATCCAAACGCACAGCTAAAGTCATGGCTTGGTCAAGGGTGTCAGGAGAGGTACAGGTTACAAGCATGTCCATAGTCTGAACTGACAAATCAAGGCTGGAGTATTCAAGTTGGAGGCCACGCACCACTTTCTAAAATCTGCACAGTACTCCTCTACTTGTCTGCGACCTTGCTTTAATGTATGCAGTTTTTTTTTTTAAATGTCTCTCCACGGCGCCGCAGGGGGGAGGGAAGTTTTTGTGCACTGTGGGTGCACCTGAGGCTGGAACAGGACCTGCAATGATGTCACCGTCATTTGATCAATCACATGGAGGAGGAGTCACATGATCAGGGGCTACTGTTCTAGGGCTCAGCATACCCCTATGTCCCCCAGCATCCCTTAGCTTCCCCCTCCCCCCTGCGGCCCAGAGAGGGAAGGTATGCGGAAGTTGCGCCGGACAAGTTTAGTGACCCATGCCCCAGCGTCCCCCTGCGGCCCAGTGAATGATTGCCCTGCCGGAGAGGGGAAGAACGGGGAAGAAAAATGGCTTGCTTAAGATACTGTACCATATCCATCCCCCCCTCACCCATGTCCCCCCCCCCTCTCCCATGTACACCCCTCTGTTACCCCTTTACACCTATACGCCTAATAGATTTGTTTTGCAGGTTTAACGGTGCAGAGTTGTGGCTGGAAGAAATGGTCAGGATGGTCCTGATCAGAGAATATGTCACATGTGAGTTGCTGTATAAAGCAGCTCTTTAAACTGCATACCCACTACTAAATAGATATTGGAATTTGCATTATGTTTTATTAATTTTTTTTAATTTGCTCGTCAACTTCGGTGTCGGGGTGCCCCGCAAAATATATTTTTTTGGAGGGGTGCCCCGAGCCGAAAAAGGTTGGGAAACACTGATCTAAGCTGACCAGTCTCAGCAGACAGGCGTAACCATAGAAACAAGACCAAGCAAAAGCTCTTGTGTAGATTAGCCCTTTGGGTTCTTACACACAGCCTGCATAACACTGTGTAATGTTGCTGTCCCCTTAAAGTAACTCAATACACTGCCATTAATAACCTTGGCAACAAAAAAGAGTACACCCCTAAATGGAAATGTCCAAATTGGGCCTAAATAGCCATTTTTACTTCCCCGGTGTCATGTGACTTGTTAGTGTTACAAAGTCTCAAGCAGGTGTCTTAAATTTGGTGTTATCGCTTTGACACTCTCTTATATGGTTTAGTGGAAGTGCAACTTGGCACCTCAAAGCAAAGAACTCTCTGAGATACTGAAAAATAATAGTTTCTCTACACAAAAATGTCCTGGGCTATAAGGAAAATAGACATATGAGTGCTGCCAGCATTGCTGCAGAGGTTGCAGGCACTTTGGTCCCAATTTGGACATTTCTGTACTCACTTTTGTTGCCAATGTTTAGACATTTATGGTTGTGTGTTGAGTTTTTTTGAGGACACACAACATTAAACACTGTTTATACAGGTTGTGCACTCGCTACTTTATATTGTAGCAGAGGGTCATTTCTTCAGTGCTGTCACAAGGAAAGATATAATAAAATATTTACAATGTGAGGGGTGGATTCACGTATGTGAGATACTGTATATAAACATTTATTGACTCTTTTAAAACTTTGCACTAGTGGGTATGGCCATTTTTTTTATTTTATTTAACTATTAAATATCTGTTTCTTTGGCTTGAAAAGAGACCCCCCCCCCCCATATGTCCCAAAATGCAGTGCTTTCATTTGAGAATAAATAAAGGATATTTGATTGAAGAATAATACCGTCCTTTATTCTAATTTGATAGAAACACGAGCCAACAAAGTGTCTGCTTTTTCCTCTACTTGAAGTCTGTGACTAACAATTCTGCCTACAGTACAGGAGTAGTGTTGAGCGGCATAGGCCATATTCGAATTCACGAATATTCGCGAATATATGGACGAATATTCGTCATATATTCGCGAATATTCGCATATTCGTTATAATCTCGTTTTATTTTCGCATATGCGGAAATTCGCATATGCGAAAATTAACATAAGTGAATATTGGCATATACAAAATTAACACGTTCGCATATTCGCATATGCGAATTTGCACACGCCAGTCTCACACAGTAGTATTACAGCCTTCTTTACACCACACAAGCTGGAAGCAGAGAGGGGTGATCACTGTGATGTGTACTGTGAAGAAAAAAACAAAAAAAACAAAAAAAAAAAAAAGAATATTCGTAATTACGAATATATAGCGCTATATTCGCGAAATTCGCGAATTCGCGAATATGCGATATTCGCGAATAATATTCGAATTGCGAATATTCGCGAGCAACACTATACAGGAGCTATGGAAAATGGCAGATAGGACATTGTCAGTCAAATTAGAGTATTAAAGTAGATATCATGTATCAGTTTAAGGGTAGGGTCACACACAGGGCATGCACAGCATATTTCATGCTGCGGATGCTCCCTCCGCTGGCAGTCACAGAGCGTCTGCCGAGTGAGCTCCCAGCTGCAGCCAGGTCATAGTTGGGAGCTCGCTCTGCAGTCGCTCTGTGACTGCCAGTGGCGGGCGCATCCACAGTGTGAAATACACTGCAGATGCGCTGTGTGTGACCCTATCCTAAGAGAGAATGTATAAGTCATCAAAAAGTGGAACAGCTAATAAATCACTTAATTATTTTAGGCTTAAATGAGAAACATATACACAATAGTTCATTTGTTAGTTTCTCATATATGTTTCTCGTTTGAGCCAAAAATACATTTAGAGTGATTTACTAGTAGTGATGAGCGGCAGGAGCGTATTCGAATTTGCGATATTTCACGAATATATGGACAAATATTCGTCCTATGTTCATGAAATTCGCATATTCGCTATGTTCATTCTTTCTTTTATGCAAACATATGTAGTGAAATTTGCATAGTGCGCATGCACGATTATATATTTCACCTAAAAGAAGGGAGGGATCAGTGTCCTCTGACTGGAAGTGCTGATATTTGCATATTCGCAAAAACAAAACAAAAACAACAACAAAAAAAACGAATATCCATCATTATGAATATATATCACTATATTCTAAATATTCACGAAATCGTGAAGTGACGATACTCACGGTAAAAATTTGCATTTCAAATATTCGCATTCAGCACTATTTACTAGCTTTTCTCTTGTATACTGCCATTACATGATACAGCATTTTTAGCACTTTTTGAGGACTAATACCTTCTCTGCTAAACTGATACACGATGCCTACTTTAATACCTGCTTTACTACTATATTCTGACTGCCAATTTCCTATTTATTGCATTCTATAAATCTCTAGACTGCATTTAACCCTGTAAGCCACATCCTCCTTCTAGCTGCAATACACACTACTTATATCAAACCAAGATAGTTTTTGTGCAGACATCCCAATTCAAGAGATTTTAGTTTTTTTTGAGAACTGTTACCCCTTCTGTGTGGCTAAAATGCTGACTAAAATGCTAACCCAAATACTATGTATAAGCTCAGCCTAAAATAATGTCAAATGTCCATGGGGCTGACATATTGAGCTAAGACCCAGCAGCTACTGCAAATACTGGATATACAGGATAACAGGAAGCTATATTGCTGACCTCTCTCGATCACATGACATGAACCCCTGTTGTTTTGATGTGTAAGTTAGAAAAATCTTGTTCCCCAGAGAGGTGCTTCTTCATATGACCCCCTTGATTGTCATTTTGGGGTCAATTTTTTGGGTACTATTATATTCACTAGTTTAGGTAAGTTTACTGCCTGCTGCCAGGGTTGGACTATGTTCTCTAAACTTTAATTTCAATATAAAAAAACAAAACATATACCTGTTCTTTCTGTTGGCGACAGGTCTCTTTACAGAGCAAAACATGTCATGTATTCAGGAGCACAGCTGAAGTTCCTACGGTCTAGTGATCATGAATGCTGTATAATAAAAAGGGTTTTTTTTTTGTACGATTTGTTGAACAATAAAGTTTTTTTACAGCTAGCAGGAAAAAGTTACTGCCTCGACAAGAAATTTATTAATCTGCTGTGTATCAATTCACAGCATGGTCATAATAACTCTGAATTCCATACATTCTGATAGCAGAGATCCTCCCATAGATTTGTAGACTAAGGCATTTAGATGGGGCATGGCTATTTTTACAGCCAACATAAAAATAAAAGCTAGGTACAACAATAAGAACAACATGTCCAGGACACCAGATCATAGAATCCACAGGCAGGGGTGCAGCCTATCTCTATTACTATGATAAGGACATCATTTAGGGCTCAAAACACACAAAAAAAATAAATAAAACAAAGGCCCATACACAAATGGACAAGTAAAGCAACAACTTGAGGAACGTGGGGAAGGGGGGGGGGGGTAATGTGGGTCTAGATACAAGCAAAAATATAAATGTTTGGATGGGGAGGGGTAGGTGCGTGTCGCAAAGGAGGCTTAAACTTGGTGGGTGGAGGGAAGTCTGGCATTGTTGGGGCTTCATTTTGATGACTGCATTATTACAAGGCCCATGGAGGTGGTATACCCCTAGGAGCTGGTGGGTATTCTCAGAACACAGCTTGCAGGGTATGGTAAAAGGGCTCAAAGTGCTAGTGACGTGTCACAAGGGTGAAGTGTGGGTGGGGGGAGCACTAGCAATAGAGGCAGATTCAATACAATATGAGAGGCGTTTACTTCCAATCAGATGGCGGTCCTACCACAGATGAGACAAGGTGCCCGTCTCTCCTCAAAAGCACCAGCACAGCTTCAAGTCAGGCAATCCCATATGATATAATAGTTCAGTGGTTTTATAAAAGTGGGAGAGTAGTTTAAAATGGTTTTCTTGGGTTTTGATGCATTTCGGGAAGCTATGAGAGTTGCACAGTACAAACAAATGAAGCTCTTGTTCCCAGAAAGAGAAATAGGCGAGGGAGTCGTGAGAGTTCCTGGAATAGTATGGAGCAATAGTAGAAAAGTTGCAGTTTAGAGGCAGCTCTGGACAGTCAGGCCCTCCGCAGTCAAATAGGGTCTCTTTGCAAAGGAAATTTAGTTAAGATTGCAGAACACATGTTCTAAAGCAAGTGTAATGGAAGGAAACTCAGGATATAGGATGCCACCAGAGACTGGAGGTGGGAACCGGAAGGTGTGAGGCCCCTAGAGAAGAGATCTTAGAGAGTGTGTTATGACAAGAGTTAGGTGGAGTCCAACGTCTTTAGCATTGGGTGAAGCATATAAGACAAAAGATGAGCCAGTTAAGAAGGTAAGGTGAATATGGGTTAGGTGTGTAGTGTAGTGATGCCCTACCTTTAATGTGCCTCCCCCCCCCCCCCCATTAAAATTGTTAGAGACAGAACCGAAGGTGATGGGCGATGGAAGCCATAAGATGCATAGGGAATCCTTTCCCCGAAGAGGACCTCTCCATGGTCTGGTCTTGAAGGATATCCCCTGTCATCACAAGGTCCATCCAACACTGGGTATGTATTTCCTTCTTATACTTCTCCATATCTTGAAGGCCCAAGCCACTTTGGGGCTTCCTCCTAACAAGGTCTTTACAGGGGCAGCTAGGCTTTTGGGGGTTTCTAAGAAAAATTAGAAAGAGGTCAGCAAAAAAAGAGGTGGGGTAAGTCTATAGGTAGCACATTCCTAACATAGAGGACAATAGGCATGACATTTTTTTGTCTTTCATCCATGACAAGAAAGGGACTTTGTATGAGGAAAGCAGATTATTAACCTAGACAACAGGGGCTTGTAATTTAGGTTATTGTCTAGGGAAGAGGGTAATTGTATGCCAAATAATTTTATTGATGTGGGAGGACAGGTAAAGGGTTCTGTTTGAGGGCATCAACCTGCATGTAGGGCAGATAAACATTTAAGACTTCCAATTTAGAGTACTTAATTTTAAAAATGTAGAGAAGATTTTCTGGATACGTGGAAGAGATTAGTTAGGAATAGACAGTAAAAGTAGTAAATTGTTGACTAAGGCCGCTGTTAAGTGAATGTGTGATCCAGAAAAAGAAGCCCTCTAGTGAATTGTCATGCCTAAGACACTGCAAGAGTGTTTCCATCACTAGTATGAACAGTGTGGGGGAAAGAGGGCACCATGATGAGTGATGTTCTTAATTGGGAAGGGAAGGGAGAGTATGCCATTCACTCGTACCCTAACACTGGGCGTGGATTAATGGGTAAGAATCGTTGATATCAGTTATGTGGAAAAATCTAATTTCTCAAGTGTCAGGGACATAAAGTTCCATGCAATGTTCCTTTTCACTCAGGGAAATCCCTGCCAAGATCTTCCACTAAACTTCAAATTTCAGCAAACCGCTTCTAATTTCTAACACAACTAAAGCCTGAAGCACCTACAGATCGGCCGCCACACCCCCTCCCATAGACTTGCATTGAGGGGGCGGGATGTCACGATGGGGCGGGGGCATGACATCACTAGCCTCCGATCCCCCACATCGCCAGTCATCAGGCACGGAGCAAAGTTTTTTCCATGCACCAGATGGCAGAGGGTGCTGCAGGAGAGATCGCGGAGGTTCCCAGCACCGGGACCCCCACGATCAGACATCTTATCCCCTATCCTTTGTACAGGGGATAAGATGTCTAGGGGTGGAGTACCCCATTAATGACTGAACCCCTGCTCAGTCTGGGCTTAGGAGTCCAGTGGGCAGTCCTAATAAGTGACATCTGTCTCTGTATGTATACTCATATAGGGAAGGCTGTCACTTATTGAGTGAGAACAAGTTATACTACAGCTATCTATACAAAGCTATATATCAATCTGCCGAGCTTCCTCTGCTTTATCATTTAAGAAATGGTGATAGTTATCCATTTGTAATTTGGCTGTATTACAGAAAAGTCTAGCATAAAAGAGTATTAATCACTAAAGGTGGATAAAATAAGATATTAACTCCTGAGTGTCCAAGTCAATTTGAGCCTTATTGTCCAAACAGTTTTCTTTTTTACTGTCACATTCTAAGAGCTATAACTTCTTTAATCGAATAAGCCATATGGACTCTGACACGGCTGTACACCTGCGCATGCATGGCAAGTCTTGTGGCCTTCAGAAGGTCCTGGCTCCCATGGAATTCTACTGGCACCCATTAATTGTGTCCACAGTTTCCCTGTACGACACATCATGACTTGACCACATAATGTAAGTGGTAAACTGCCAGAATTGGAGATTTCTTTGGTCCTGCCAGTTGACACAGGGGCCCCCATAGAAATGCAGCAACCTAGCCCAAAGCCCTTTAAACCCTTAAGGATTTTTCAGTTTTTGCACTTTCGTTTTTCCTTCTTACCTTTAAAAATCTTTCAATTTTGCACCTAACAATCCATATGATGGCTTTTTTTTGCACCACCAATTCTACTTTGTTATGACAACAGTCATTTTACCCAAAAAATCTACGGCAAAATAGAAAAATAAATCATTGTGCGACAAAATTTAAGAAAAAACTCAATTTTGTAAATTTTGGGGGCTTCCGTTCCTTTGCAGTACATTTTTAGGTAGAAATGACACCTTCTCTTTATTCTGTAGGTCCATAAAATTTAAATGATACCCTGCTTATATAGGTTTGATTTTGTCGTACTTCTGGAAAAATACATAACTATATGCACAAAAATGTATACGTTTAAAATTGTCATCTTCTGACCCCTATAACTTTTTTATTTTCCTGCATACGGGACAGTATAAGGGCTCATTTTGCATAGTGATCTGAAGTTTTTAGTGGTGCCATTTTTGTATTGATCAGACTTTTTGATAGCTTTTTATTCATTTTTTCGTGTTTTAAAAAGTGACCAAAAATACACTATTTTGGACTTTGGAATTTTCCTGCGCGTACGCCATTGACCATGCGGTTTAATTAACTATATATTTTTATAATTCGGACATTTATGCACGTAGCGATACCACATGTGTTTACTTTTTATATACACAGTTTTTTTTTAAATGAGAAAAGGGGGATGATTCAAACTTTTATTTGGGAAGGGGTTAAATGATCTTTATTAACTTTTTTTTCACTTTATTTTTGCTATGTTGTAGCTCCCATAGGGGCTATAACACTGCACACACTGATCTTTTACATCAATCTTTGTTATCTCATAGGATAACATTGATCGATGATTCTGCCGCTAGACTGATCATGCCTGGATCTCAGGCACTGAGCAGTCATTCGGCGATGCAGGAGGCAGGTAAGGACCCTCCTTGTGTCTTCCAGTTGTTCATGATGCCGCGATTTCGCCATGGTGGTACTGAACAGCCCACTGAGCTAACCGGCAGTACTTTACTTTCACTTTAGAAACGGTGATCAACTTTGAATGCCGTGTCTAAAGGATTAATAGCATCACACCACGCTATTAGCCACAGGTCCCGGACATTGTTAGAGGTCAGGCCACGCCGTGGCCCCGTGTTATAGAGAGGGAGCGAACTCAGGGCGTACAGGTACGCCGTGAGTCCTCAAGTGGTTAACTGTAGAAATAAATATATAAGTGGACATTAGAGGTTAAGAGATCAGATAAGTTGGGAGATTTAGCCTGACAAGGGTGTAGGGCTAGTGGAGGCCCCCTGGGTGTCCATGCCTGTGGGGGTTCTGTATTGTCCTGAATCTGGCCCTAGTGATGGTCACAGTGATGGTTGGTTGTATTGCCACAGGTTGGACATTTCTGGCATATCCTACCAATGTACTATCATTATGTCTACTTAGACTGCTCCTTTAAGTGTGGCATGAAAAAATGCTGTCTACTCAGTTGTGCTAAATAATGTAACTGCTTTGAAAATGCAAATTACATGGGCAAACAATAATTAGGAATGCTTTTTTCCTGACTACCTTTGTTATCTATTCAATGCTTCTGGCAAACAATCTGAGTTTCATGTGAAGGTTCAAAGCACTGTAACAATTTCTCATTAAACAATGCCAAGAGTTTGAAGTGCTTAGCAATTTGTACATTCTTTTTTAGCTCTTGGGAAGCAGAATGTTTTATTCCATGTAATATAGATGATAAAATAAAGGATTCCTATAAAATATGCACCTCATTTGGTCAGGTGATATGTCACTCACATCCGTCTTAACCAGGCAAGAGATTATTAAAAGAGATGTAGATATATGATGCGGAGACCGGTGACTACGTGTTTTGTGTGACCACACGGCTAGCTGCTTTGTGTGCTGGTAAGGTGTTTATGTGTAGACCCATGTGGAGTTGATATTTTTTGTGGGATGAGGTTGACTTCTGCGTGACAATTTAACAATTCTACCTAAAAATACACAGTTAATGGGCTACAAAAATAGAAGGGAATTGAGTAATCTCTAGGGCTTGGATATAGTGCATGAAAACAAGGTGTTTTTTGTTTAGAAAACCCTTCTCCCTCCTAAGGCAATCTCATATGACAAATTGGTACCTCTATTGGAATATCCTTTAAGGGAGAAAAATGGTCACCCCAAGATCAGTTAGTTCCCCACCAAACACAAGAATAGTATTCAATTGTCCTCTACACACATGTACATCTTTCTATTCATTCGCTAGAGAGCTTCCAAACATTGAGAGTTCAGTACTCAACAATGTTTGGAAACCCCAGAGAGAATGCACGTTAAAGGAGAACTCCAACCAAAACTAACTTATTCCCTATCCACAGGATAGTGAATAAGTAGCTGATC
Source organism: Hyla sarda (assembly GCF_029499605.1). NCBI lineage: Eukaryota > Metazoa > Chordata > Amphibia > Anura > Hylidae > Hyla > Hyla sarda. The sequence goes on along the minus strand of NC_079199.1, from coordinate 51,696,278 downwards.
AGCCCAACGGTCGCCCCACCCCTAGTCAGGATACAGCAATGGCTGCTCAATATCTAAGTCTGGGGTTACAAAGTTATCCTGGTCTGAATTAGCCTTTTTCTTTATAAATTACATAATTAGCAATCAAACATATATACAATGTACGGTGATACAGCACAGGCTAAGAAGCTACATAACAATAAATGAACACAATACAACAATAAATGAAAACAGCACTGATCTCTCTACACTAGACATTATACCGGTACACTAACATTACTGCACATGTTATAAAGCAAAGTCCTACATAACAGCATAACAGACAGTGAGAAAAGAGGGGGAAAGGGAGGGAAGATCACAGGTCTGAAGCTTTATTGATGGACAAACTAAACACAAGGGGAGAGAGGCGTTATAACCTCTTCTACAATGTTTGGACAGACCATGATGAAATAGTCTCTAAGCCGACTGTGGACCAGCCTTAGGCAGTCCTGTACGGACATCCTTTTTGAATAAAAAGTCAGGCATCTCCTGGCAAACCACAAAGTGGCTGGGCTCTGTAGTTCCTGGGTGAGTTCTGTGTGTGCTCACTGCTTAGCTTGCCTGTACAAGATGTCTGACCCCTATGCTATCTCCTGATTGGCCAGGGAGCTTGCAAGCAATGATTGGATACCCTGTAGTCATGTGATCATGCTAGTAGCTACTAAGTATTCTGGACAACCCTGGCATCATCTCAGTGTTTCTATCCCCTTATTCTCTGTATTCAGGTTCCAAATCGTCATGTATTCCTCATCCCTTTGCCTATAATAGAGCCATTGCCAGGCCTGTGTGAAGCGTACTTGGCAAAATTCTAATGTTTGCCGAACATCAATTCAGGTAAAGTTCTGAACAAAACCGGATTCTATGGTTTCGGCTTGTTCATCTCTATTGATGATAGTGAGGAGAGAGTGCAAACTTGTTTTTTTCTAGAAAAAACAGGATGTGACAGCTTGTTAATAGGCTTAGCGGCCAGAATAAAAACTGCAGGATTTCAGAATAAAGAAATAATAATAATAAATATATATATATATATATATATATATATATATATATATATATATATATATATGCTAAGGGCTGCACTCCAGCCATTCAGAGCGCCCCCTCTCCACTATGAGCTGTGGCTCCGGGACTCCCGCACGCGTGTCCCGGGCATTGCTATGGGCAACACTCCGGCTGCTCTGTCCAGCCTGTCAGTTACGGTGGCTCCGGGACTCGCTGTGCAGGATGCGCCCGCATGCGAGTCCCAGGCATCTCCTCACCTTCCTCTGCCTCCTGTTGTCCTCCTGCTTTGCATCGCCGGCGTTCCTAGATTTAACGAGCCAGTATGCCCTTAATTGGTTCTCTGCAGGGTGGACCCTTTATTATACACATAAGAAAAAAGTTGAGTCATTCATCAATTTATAGAAAACAATACACAATCTTTATTGACATATAGTTACATTAAAAATAGGAGGACATCCTCCCAGGAGGGGGATGACAAAATACACATGTGTCACAGGTGCATAACATGAAGCAAGCCTCATTGCAGCAGGTAAGTAGCAACAAACAGATGTAAACAAACATATAGTGCAAAATGTGCTGTAAAGTATATACTTAACCATACATAATTGTACATAGGCACAGGATACTGGAGCGACACCACCCCAATGCAGCGTTTTGGCAAACCAAAGGTTTGTGACCTGACCTTGCTTCTTTGCTGCCTGCCTCCTGACCTTGTGCCTGTGACCTGACCTTGCTCCTTTGCCACCAGCCTCCTGACTTTGTGACCCGAATGCGCTCCTTTGCGGCCTGCCATCTGACCCGTGCTACGTCTGACTATGCAACATTCTCTGTGCCAAGTTACATCTGGCCAACCTGTGTTGACAGATCATGCCAGGGGTAGCGACCTGGATGCTGCCTGCCACAGCAAGACCATCCCGCTTTGCAGTGGGCTCTTGTGAAATCCAGCAGCACCTTAGACTCCGCTTCCTGGTGCGGATCCACTTATCAGATGTTTACGGTAAGACCGGTACAATATATATATATATATCTCCTCCCAGGGCCCGTAAGAGTGGTGTGGTCTGCCTCAGTAGTAGATATGCTTTTGTCAATGCCCATTCTCCTAGTCCTGGTCTGTCAAGCTCTCTGCCACATTTCATCTGAAGGTATAAAGTCTTTAAAATTCTGTATAAAATCTTGTAGAAATCCTTGAAAATATGTACCATCAATCTGAAACACTAAATATTTAAATTGTTGGAATTAAGTTCATATAAACACAAACTTTCTACATTTTCCCTATAGTCCGACATCAGAAAGGTAAATTTATGAATTCTTATTGTAATCCCTCAGAAGAGCGTTATCTTGTCATATTTGTTCACTTTAAAGTCTTTGAGCACTTTGAAAAAATAATGATTTTTGAGTGAAAAGCCGACTGAATCAATGAACATGAAAATTTACTAAAAATTGTTTTATTTCCTTCACTGTAACCAAAATGTAAATGATAAATTATTAATTTAAACATCAAAAGCTTTTAAAGAGTCTGACTGAAAAGAATTCTTAATATATATATATATATATATATATATATATATATATATATATATATATATTGTATTATTTATTGTTTTAATGTAGCTGAATCTGTTCGGGATAAAAAAACAAAGGGCTGTTTCTTTGTATCCCTTTTTGGATATAGGCTGTGTCTAGCATTGCGCCTTAACATAAAGTCCTACTGTGTTGTTCCAGCAAAAGCCCTTCATGAGGCTGATGCCAATTGCACAATAACAGAGTTTATAAATTAAATCTTTAAAGGGGTACTTCACTGCTACACATGTTATCCCCTATCTAATGGATAGGGAATAACATGTCTGATCGTGTGGGTCCCTACGCAGCGGCATCCCAGTTATCTGGTGCAGTCAGTTTGCTCTGTGCCAGATGACTGGCGACCACATCCGCCACACCCCTCCATTCATGTCTATGGCAGGAGACATGATGGCTATGTACTAGCTGTCACGCCCCCTCCCATAGACATGAAAGGAGGGGGCGTGGCATGATGTCACGAACACGGAAGCCTCAGGCAGTGCCAGACCATCTATTCTTTCTCCTACCCACTCTTTCTCCCCTTCTAGTTTTTGTTCTGACTTTTCTAAACATGTGCCTACGGATTTTCTTTTGGAGGAAACTCTGATTTGGATAGTAGAAGAGCATTCTTTCTTCTAGGGGAGAGAGAATCTGCATTCTTATAAAGATTTTTCCACATGGATACCTGTTATAGAACATTTTTCTTCAAAGTAAAGTCAAGCAAACCACTATAATTGAGCCCCAAGTAAACAGTAAAATCTTTATAAAATCCCATGGAGTTTTTGGTTTATGCTGGAGCTTCATCTAAATTCATATTTATTCATGTGAAATTTTATAAAAAATCTAATGGGTCAAGAAAAAAAAATAAGTATGCCAGCTCCACTTCTCCAAGGCAGGTCATATGTTCACATACTGCTGTGGGGTCTCAGCTGTGGAGTCCCAGCTCTATTACTAAGGCCTTATAGCTGAAACGTGAGATTTTGTTCTATGTTCCTATCTGGTTGTAAGCTGTTTTAGCATTTGCCTTCTAAGGCTAGGATTCCACTTGGTTTTTTTTCTGGCAGTTTTTGGAAAACTGCCACTGAAGTTTTTGAGCCAAAGTCAGAAGTGGATCCATAAGGGAAGAGAAGTGTAAGTCCTTCCTTTATATGTCCTATTCCTTTTGAATACACTTCTGGCTTTGGCTCAAAAACTGCAGTGGAAGTTTTCCAAAAACTGCCAGAAAAAAAACCAAGTGGAATCCTAGCCTAAATAAAAAAAAGAAAGAGCAAGTCCATCTCCATTTTGCTGGGCATCCTACTTTTACTCTTTTTTGCTTGTCTTCTTTTTCAGTGAGTATGTCACAAGTGAAGCAAATGAGTTTGGAATTTGAAAGTTTTTTTTCCATATAGTTTTGACAAATTTAGACTGGGACAAAATATATGACCATAAAAACACATCTAAGGAATATTTTGTTTCTGTTTTGTCTCTTGTTTTCACTAGGAAAGTGCAAAGCGTAGCGGAAATGGGTTGGCACCACATTCTCCCAGAGAATCAATTTGACATTTGCTTTTTGCAAAGTATTTAGATACAGGGCTAGGAAAACAAGTTGAATAATTTCCCAGGTTAAAGGGGTATTCCGGCCAAAGACATCTTATCTCCTATCCAAAGGATAGGGGATAAGATGTCTGATCACGGGGTCCCGCCACTGGGATCCCCCACAATCTCCGTGCAGCACCCACATTCTACGTCTCAGAAACCTCTTTGTTTCTGGGATTGGAGATGCGACGTCACCCCACACCCCCTCTTGACGTCACGCCACGCCCCCTTCATTCATGTCTATGAGAGGGGGAGTGAAGGCCCTCACGCCCCCTCCCATAGACATGAATGGAGGGGGTGTGACGGGATGTCACATCTCCAGTCCCGGAGACATGGTATTTCTATACCATTTTTAAGCTCAGTATGCCCTGGTATATTCCTGAGGTTAACTGGTGTTTGCACAGGTTCTTATCAGCTTGTTTTTACTTAAGGATTTAACAGTGGGGATTTTAAATTTGTCTTACAAGCTTATCATCACTCAGGTGCCTCTTGGAGACTAAAAAAAAACTAACCCTTTGGATTTCCTCAAATCTCCATTTTCACCAATATGCTAACTGCATCTTTGTAAGTGCATATATCAAATGGAAACAGCCTTTAAGGAGAAGTCATTGTCTCTAAAAATATTTGAAGTCATGTACGTAAATGCTCATAGGGTACACTAGCTTTGAAATGTTGGGTCTATAAAGTGCTATTTTCTTGCTTCTTTATGGTGCAATAAAAAGTTTTAGACTTAAGCTCATGACTTTTCTAAACTTCAAATTGCATTGGGTTTCCCCAAAAGGTATCTTGTTGAAGGCTGTGAGCGAATTATGCTTAGCGCCGTGCTTGTATGAGACATTGAAATTGTCTGGCACTAACTCGGCTAATTCAACAGCTTCTATTACAGGGCACGGGGAAGACTGAATATATTAACACACTGCTGTTGCAAAAAAGCTTTTGGAAAAATAAATTGTACATTCATTATAGAATGTAATCAATAGAAGCAGATTTACGTTATTGGTTGGTAAACTATAGCGAGAATACAATAGTGATAAAAGACTGTATAAAGAGTAGGGATCAACGGTCAAATGCTAATGAAATAGGATTGATAGTAAAGAGATTTTTACTGTCTGAATATTAAAAATGCCCCTCAGGGCAGTAACATCTGTCTCTCTACCACATCTCATAATAAAACTAACACAGTTTCTTACTATGTCTCCACTGCCAAAATAGGCTTGGAATTCTAATTTTCTAGAGTCCTTATTCAGTACAATAGAGAAATTAATAGTTCGGTTAGAATATTTGAGAATATTAAGGATTCTTTTCATGTCAACTAAATTTTGATACTTGCCAAGTGCCAACCAAATAATACCAAATAACTCTACTAAAATAGATCACGGCTGAGCTCGAGCTTAAAGGGGTACTCCACCCCCTAGACATCTTATCCCCTATCTAAAGGCTAGGGGATAAGATGTCTAATGCAGCACCCTCAGACATCCAGTGCATGGAGCAAACTTTGCTCCGTGCCGGATGACTGACGATACAGGGCGGAGGCTTGTGACGGGCACGCCCCACTTGTGATGACATGGCCATGCCCCCTCAATGGAAGCCTATGGGAGGGAGCGTGTCATCTGACTCGCCCCTCCCATAGACTTGCATTAAGGGGGCGTGGCCATGATGTCAGAAGCCTCCGGTGCTGCAACCGACGCTCTAAACTAATGCTGGGTGCAGCAGGGAGATCCTTTGGATAGGGGATAAGATGTCTAGGGGCGGAGTACCCCTTTAACTATATAATCAAAGATAACCTCTGAATACAGAAATGGACTTAGGTGGCAATGTACCATATAGCTCTAAATTAATATAGAAAAGATTTGCTTGAATCAGTCATCTAATTTGGATTTATTTGGGATCTCTTAAAAAGAAGGAATCCTTGTTCATGTACAATGAGCAGTAAAGCACACATGGCATGCCTTAACACTCAGTTTACATTCACTAGGCCAGGACCAGTGAACACGAAGCAGCAAAAGTAGAGAGTGCAATTTCCTGGGACTCAGAGGTTAGAGCATGTAGGCCGGTTAATATACTCCATAAGTAATCATACATACAGCATCTCTACTTAATGTACAGGAGCAGGGACTCCTTTCTTTCACAGGAGTTGCTGTCCCTGTGGTTTTTGTGGCTCTCTATGCTATCAGCTAGGGATGAGCAAATCGAATCTGCCGAATCCGAATTCATTACGAATTTCAGGAAAAATTTGATTAGCAACCAATGTGAACATCGCTGCGATTAGATCGCGTGAATCGCTTCATTAAACTCCATTTAGTACGGTCCAGGCTCCAGGGGGCATCTGAAATGGTGGATCAAAATGTGAGGACATTTGGCAAAGAATCCTGGGAAGGTAGGAATAAGGGTTGGCAGGATGACCCTGAATCACATGCAGCTATATAAGATAGTGTTGAGCATGAATATTCGTAATGCTAATTTTTATCGCGAATATCGGCACTTCGCAATTTCGCGAACATTTAGAATATAGTGCTATATATACGTGATGACGAATATTCGCTTATTTATTTAGGTTTTTTCACATGCAAATTTTTATGAGAATTTTCCATGCAAATTTTCCATGCGAACATGTTCACATGAAAAAAAAAGTGAACGAACATAGCGAATATGCGAATTTCACGAACATAGGATGAATAATCGTCAATATATTCGCAAAATATCACAAATTTGAATATGGCCCCTGCTGCTCATCACTAATAATCAGCAGCCATCTTGCAACCAGTCACATCTGCGTTCTGTTACAGAGAGAGAGGGACAGACAGCAGTGTGTGTTGCACAGAAAAGCATTTTTACAGCAGTGATTCACATCCCAGTCACATCAGCGTTTTATTACAGAGAGAGAGGGACAGACAGCAGTGTGTGTTGCACAGAAAAGCATTTTTACAGCAGTGATTCACATCCCAGTCACATCAGCGTTTTATTACAGAGAGAGAGGGACAGACAGCAGTGTGTGTTGCACAGAAAAGCATTTTTACAGCAGCGATTCACCTCCCAGTCACATCAGCTTTCTATTACAGAGAGAGAGGGACAGACAGCAGTGTGTGTTGCACAGAAAAGCTTTTTTACAGCAGTCCAAATCCAGCCTAGAAGCACTGATAGGAAAGGGAGTGAGATTGAGAGAGAAAGTTACATTTTGGGTGTAGTGCACAGCGACTGTGTGCTGCAGCACTGATGTTTTCAACAACTGAAAAGCTAATAGTAGCCAGCCAGTTAGGGGGAGCAGAGCACTAAAAGTGTATTGTCCTCTATTAAGTGTAACCTGTACGTACATCTAAGTGGTGTACAATTTTGTTCCTCTTAAAGTCTTAAGGGCCTATGTAAAAAAAATATCATTGATCTTTTCAATTGTGAGGCCCTATGGTCTTGTCAGGCTGTTGCCACCTCCAGGCTCGATCATTCAGCCACTATATGTTCTCCTCATGCTGCCACCATGTCCATGCTGTGGCATTCAGCCACTAAATGGTCTCCTCATGCTGCCGCGAACTCCAGGCTGTGTTATTCAGTCACTATATGGTCTCCTCATGCTGCCACCACCTACAGACTGTGTCATTCAGACACTATAGGGTCTGCTCTTGCTGCCAACTCCAGGCTGTGTCATTCAGCCACTATATGGTCTCCTCATGCTTCCGCCACCTCCAGGCTGTGTCACTGTACCGCCATGTGGTCTCCTCATGCTGCTGGTACATTAAATAAAACTTTGTAGGTTCACCTATTTGAAATCTTCAATTTAAATATAAAAAAATATCTTTAATCTTTTCAATTGTGAGGCCCTATGGTCTTGTCAGGCTGTTGCCACCTCCAGGCTCGATCATTCAGCCACTATATGTTCTCCTCATGCTTCCACCATGTCCATGCTGTGGCATTCAGCCACTAAATGGTCTCCTCATGCTGCCGCGAACTCCAGGCTGTGTTATTCAGTCACTATATGGTCTCCTCATGCTGCCACCACCTACAGACTGTGTCATTCAGACACTATAGGGTCTGCTCTTGCTGCCAACTCCAGGCTGTGTCATTCAGCCACTATATGGTCTCCTCATGCTGCTGCCAACTCCAGGCTGTGTCATTCAGCCACTATATGGTCTCCTCATGCTTCCGCCACCTCCAGGCTGTGTCACTGTACCGCCATGTGGTCTCCTCATGCTGCTGGTACATTAAATAAAACTTTGTAGGTTCACCTATTTGAAATCTTCAATTTAAATATAAAAAAATATCTTTAATCTTTTCAATTGTGAGGCCCTATGGTCTTGTCAGGCTGTTGCCACCTCCAGGCTGGGTCATTCAGCCACTATATGGTCTCCTCATGCTGCCACCATCTTCATGCTGTGTCATTCAGCCACTATATGGTCTCCTCATGCTGCCGCCACCTCCACGCTGTGTCATTCAGCCACTATATGGTCTCCTCATGCTGCCTCCACCTCCACACTGTGTCATTCAGCCACTATATGGTCTCCTCATGCTGCTGCCACCTCCACATTGTGTCATTAATCATTATATGGTCTCCTCATTCTGATGCCACCTCCAGGCTCTGTCATTGTGCCGCTCTGTGACAGTGATTCTAATAGTGATGCCTCTAATCTGCATGTCATACTGAATAACAGTGTTATTTCACTAACCCAGCACACACCTTATGCGAGTTACAGCAAGGCAAAGTGTTCTACACCCCTATTGAGGCTCTCTGTAGGCCAGAAATAGCCATTTTTAATACTGATCCGCCACAACTAAATTCGGACTGAACCAAATTTTTTCGAAAAATTTGCTGAATCAGCCAAATCAAATTTTTCAAAAATTCGCTCATCTCTGCTATCATCATTCAGAACTATAGAAACTACATTCAGGAGCAGGAACTCCTGCCAAACAATGCAATCGTACTGTCTATAAAGTGTCTGCTACAGTGGTGGCAGGGTTCTTTGTGTGTTATATAATGTTGTTATATTCTACATTTTAGGGGTGCACTTATATTCTAGTGATGGCCCTGTTTAGCACACTATCCAGGTATCATTTTGCCAATACAATGAAGCCAAAGATCAAGTAGTGAAAAAATAATGGCAGTCCACTGTAATTCTGCTATGTTGCAGTAAATAAGCCAAGATGCAATGTATCAAATAATTCTAAATGCTGTCCACGTCTAATGATGATGTGTGACAGCTATTATTATCATATAGATATTTTCTGAGTTACACTTAGGAAAGCAGCTGATGGATTTCATACTGATAAAGTCATCAATATCTTCCTGCTGAACTCTTAGCTTAGAACGTAGAGCACAGCTGCCTCATGTTATAAAATAGTCAATGGAAGATTTATAACCATGTTTACAAGAAGAGGGGCTAGCTTTAAGCAAATAATCATATATCTGGAGATGTGTTGTTCTATAAATTTAATTTTGAATGATCTTATATAATTGAAAAGAAGCTTCTGGTGATATGGTACTGCCAAGTGCTAAGTACAGCTATGACTTGTATTGTATAAGGTTGTATAGAGGCTTTTTGAGGCGTCATCATCACATTATCACATTGTTATATAGTTCCCTTAACCCCTTAAGGACCACAGACGTATGAGTACGTCCCTGCGCCCTGGGTCTTAAGGACCAGGGACGTACTCATACGTCCCAGCGAATTTCGCATCCCGCCGCGAGCCGGGAGGGTTGCGAAACCGGACGCCTGCTGAAATCATTCAGCAGGCGTCCCAGGCAAACGCCAAGGGGGGTCCCGGGACCCCCACATGTCGACAATCGCAGCAGATCGTCCGCGAAATCGCGCGGGTGATCTGCGGTGATTCCGGTCATTCGGGTCAGTGATGACCCGATGACCTGGAAATAAACGGTGATCGGCCGGTGTACAATACACTGCCAATCACCTAACGTTGCTGGGGAGCGTTGACAAAACTGTCACCGCCCCAGCAACGCTGCTATTGGCCGGCGATCGTCCAGCCAATAGCAGAGCGGCAGAGGAGGGGTTAACGGCTCCTTCCCGCTGCTGTACCCACTCTCTGCGTTCAGTCAGCGGGTGCAGCAGTGAGGAGAAGACTATGGATCCCCCCTCGGAGCCGGAGCCCCCTCAGGAGCCATAGGGAGAGCAGTGTACAGGGACAGGTAGGAGTAATAAAGTGAAAAAAAAGTAAAAAAAAGAAGAAGAAAAAAAAGTACCCCCCTCCCGACCCCCAATAGGTCCCCAAGGGTCCTATTAGGGTCTGATCCGTGACCCCGGGTCCTATTAGGGGTTCAGGGAGCTGCGTGCGCCACCCTTTTTTTTGGGCCGCAGCGTTTCCCCCCCCCCCCAATTATAACACACCGTTATTTAAAGTAGTACACCAAGCACCACATACACACTTCCCCGTGCCCCCCCCCCCCCGCACACACCCCCTCCCCCCGCACACCCCCTCCCCCCCCCCCCGCCACCGTAGAAAAAAGGCGATGGCCCGCCGGGCGTTTTCGGCAGCGGAGGCTTACGCTTTTTTAGCCTCCGACTCCGAATCTGCCAGTGAGGACGATGAAGATCCTACATTTTTGTGTTCTTCATCGTCCTCCTCATCATCTAGCAGTGATGATGAGTCCCCTGTATGGCGGTGGAGACGCCGCCAGGTGAGGCCACGCATCCCCCATGAGAGTGACCCAGTGGCCGACACTAGTACGAGTGGCAATGCCGCTCGTAATAGGAGTCCGGCCCCCCAGACAAGTGCATCGGAGCCCCCTTCCGATGACCCTGTCTGGAGCCCCCCAGAGGATTATCAGCCACGGATCCTGAGTTTGTAGGAATCCGGATTGACACGGCTGGCTTCACTGATCTGGACTTTTTAAAGTTTTTTTTTCAGTGACAGCCTGGTCAATCTAATGGTGGAGGAAACAAACTTGTATGCCCAGCAGTTCATTGCCCACCACCCAGATTCCTTTTTGGCCAGGTCCAATGAATGGAGCGCCATTGATGCAACGGAAATGAGGACATTTTGGGGCCTCTCACTGCATATGGGCCTGGACAAAAAACCAAGTGCTCGTCATTACTGGAGCGGGGACGTCCTCGACCAGACCCCGCTTTACAGTATGGTGATGACACGGAGGCAGTTCGAGGCTATTCGGAAATGCCTGCATTATGCAGATAATGCGGCATGTCCTCCCCGAGGTGATCCCGCCCATGACCGGCTTTACAAAGTGAGGCCGGTCATCGATCACTTTGGGGCCAAATTTTTGGAGGCCTACGTACCGCTCAGGAGACTCATCTTCCGCCAGTATATTCCCTCGAAGCGGGCACGGTATGGCGTGAAGCTCTATAAACTCTGCGAGAGTACCTCTGGGTACACTTGCAGGTTTAGAGTATATGAGGGACGAGATTCCCGTATTGAACCCCCAGATTGTTCCCCCACTCTGGGTGTTAGCGGGAAAATCGTTTGGGACCTTATGCACCCATTGCTGGATAAGGGTTTCCACGTGTATGTGGACAACTTTTATACCAGCATCCCTCTCTTCACATCCCTTGCTGCCAGATCCATGTCAGCTGGTGGGACCGTGCGGAAAAACCAGAGAGGCCTCCCTCTAAATTTGGTCAAGACGCCTATTCCCAAGGGTGAGTCCCGTGCCCTGACCCATGATAACCTGTTGTTGGTGAAGTATAAGAATAAGAGGGATGTCCTTATGCTCACCACTATTCATGGGAATGGCAGCACCCCTGTCCCTGTGCGAGGTACCGTTGGACCGGTCCTCAAACCCGATTGTATTCTAGACTACAATCGGAATATGGGGGGAGTTGATCTCTCATATCAAGTCCTCAAGCCATACAACGCCATGCAGAAAACACGGGCATGGTACAAAAAAGTTGTGGTCTACTTGGTACAGGTTGCCATGTACAACGCTTTTGTACTATCCCAGTACGCTGGCAACACAGGGACATTCCTCCAGTACCAAGAAGAAGTCCTAAGGTTCCTGATCTTTGGAAAGATCAGGCCAGACTTCCCAAGGGTCTGGAGTTATAGGCGCCAGGATCATCCCCGGCCAGCACTTTCCAGGTGTGATCCCCCCCCACTGGAAAGAAGGGACGAACCCAGAAAAAATGCAGAGTGTGTTTCAGTAAGGGGATGCGCAAGGACACCACATATCAATGCGGCACTTGCCCAGATAATCCGGACGTCTGCCTAGGCTGCTTCAGGGAGTATCACACTTCCATGCAGCACTAAATTTTCCCTTTTCATTTGAATTTTCCGTGATTTGACCAATGTACCAAGTCCAGAGTACATTCCAAAATTTAACCCCCATAAATCACTAAATTGCCCCCCAAAAAAAAGAAAAAAAAAAAAAAAAACCTGATAAGACCTCTGGGGGTGTTTTTTCAAAAATGGGTCATAGGTCACTGAGTCACTATCATCGGGGACTTTTTATGTTGCCTCAAATGCGCAGCGCTCTCTCTCCACCTGAGCGGGTGCGCATTTGAGGCAACAGGTTAGGGATGGCCACACACATCACATTCCCAGAATGATGACTCAGAGCATAGGGTTTGGGGCGGACATATTTTTTTTAGTTTTGGCTATGCTCTGGGTCATCATTCTGGGAACATATCCTGTTTTATTATGTTTTATAATTTTCTGGCCCACTGTACCCCATCTTACGGGCCTCTGTACCCCACCTGTCTACCCCAGTTACGGCCCGTTGTCCCCCATAGTGTTCCCCTATTTTCGGGCTCAGTGCTCCCCCCATTAGCGCTCCTTGAGGGGGGTCCCATATCCTGGCTCCATATCAAGCTCAAGGTCCCTGACTGCGCTCCCACTCAAGCAAGACCTGCTGTGCACCCGCCAAGCCTAAATTATCAAAAAATAAGGTATGTCCTTACTCCAAAGAAATGTATTTACAAATTGTGGGGTGTCTTTTCTGCTATTAACCCTTGTAAAAATATAAAATTTGGGAGGAAACACACACTTTAGTGAAATTTTTTTTTTTTTTACATATGCAAAGTAGCAAAACCCCTGTGGGGTATTAAGGCTTACTTTACCCCTTGTTACATTCCTCAAGGGGTCTAGTTTCCAAAATTGTATGGCATGGGGGGGGGGTATTTTGCTGTCCTGGAACCATAGGGGCTTCCTAAATGCGACATGTCCCCCCCATTTCAGCAAAGTTGGCAAAATTGACTCCTCTTCTGAGCATTGTGGCGCTCCTGCAGTGCACTTGACGTCCACTTATGGGGTACCTCCATACTCAGAAGAGATGGGGTTACAAATTTTGGGGGGTCTTTTCCACTATTAACCCTTGCAAAAATGGGAAATTTGTGGGGAAACCCACATTTTAGTGGAAAAAAATATATATTTTTTTACATATGCAAAAGTCGTGAAATCCCTGTGGGGTATTAAGGTTCACTTTACCCCTTGTTACATTCCCCAAGGGGTCTAGTTTCCAAAATATAATGCCATGTGTTTTTTTTTTGCTGTCCTGGCACCATAGGGGCTTCCTAAATGCGACATGCCCCCTGAGCAAAATTTGCTTCCTAAAAGCCAAATGTGACTACTCCTCTTCTGAGACCTGTAGTGCGCCAGCAGAGCACTTTTCACCCCCATATGGGGTGTTTTCTGAATCGGGAGAAATTGGGCTTCAAATTTTGGGGGGTATTTTCTGCTTTAACCCTTTGTAAAAATGTAAAAACCAAGCATTTTCGGTAAAATTTTGTATATTTTTTTTACATATGCAAAAGTCGTGAAACCCCTGTGGGGTATTAAGGTTCACTTTACCCCTTGTTACGTTCCCCAAGGGGTCTAGTTTCCAAAATATAATGCCATGTGGGATTTTTTTGCTGTCCTGGCACCATAGGGGCTTCCTAAATGCGGCATGCCCCCAGAGCAAAATTTGCTTCCAAAAAGCCAGATGTGACTACTCCTCTTCTGAGACCTCTAGTGTGCCAGCAGAGCACTTTTCTTCCCCACATGGGGTGTTTTCTGAATCGGGAGAAGTTGGGCTTCAAATTCTCTGCTTTAACCCTTTGTAAAAATGTAAAATTTTTGGGAAAACAAGCATTTTATGTAAAAAAATTTTTTTTACATTTGCAAAAGTTATGAAACACCTGTGGGGTATTAAGGCTCACTTAATTCCTTGTTACATTCCACGAGGGGTCTAGTTTCGAAAATGGTATGCCATGTGTTTTTTTTCTGTTTTGGCACCCTAGGGACTTCCTAAAGGTGACATGCCCCCCAAAAACCATTTCAGAAAAATGTTCTCTCCAAAATCCCCTTGTCGCTCCTTCACTTCTGAGCCCTCTACTGCGCCCGCTGAACAATTTACATAGACATATGAGGTATGTGCTTACTCGAGAGAAATTGGGCTACAAATACCAGTAACAATTTTCTTCTTTTACCCCTTGCAAAAATTCAAAAATTGGGTCTACAAGAACATGCGAGTGTAAAAAATGAAGATTTGAATTTTCTCCTTCACTTTGCTGCTATTCCTGTGAAACACCTAAAGGGTTAAAACACTTACTGAATGTCATTTTGAATCCTTTGGGGGTGTAGTTTTTATAATGGGGTCATTTATGGGGTATTTCTAATATGAAGACCCTTCAAATCCACTTCAAAACTGAACTGGTCACTTAAAAATAGTGAGTTTGAAAATGTTGTGAAAAATTTCAAAATTGCTGCTGAACTTTGAAGCCCTCTGGTGTCTTCCAAAAGTAAAAACTCATCAATTTTATGATGCAAACATAAAGTAGACATATTGTATATGTGATCCAAAAAAAAATTATTTGAATATCCATTTTCCTTACAAGCAGAGAGCTTCAAAGTTAGAAAAATGCTAAATTTACATTTTTTTCATAAAATTTTGGGATTTTTCACCATGAAAGGATGCAAGTTGCCACAAAATTTTACCACTGTGTTAAAGTAGAATATGTCATGAAAAAACAGTCTCGGAATCAGAATGATAACTAAAAGCATTCCAGAGTTATTAATGTTTAAAATGACAGTGGTCAGATGTGCAAAAAACGCTCTGGTCCTAAGGTGTAAAATGGCCTGGTCCTTAACCCCTTAACGACGCAGGACGTATATTTACGTCCTGCGCCGACTCCTGCGATATGAAGCGGGATCGCGCCGCGATCCTGCATCATATCGCGTTGGTCCCGTCGCTCATCAACGGCCGGGACCAGCAGCTAATACCACACATCGCCGATAGCGGCGATGTGCGGTATTAACCCTTTAGAAGCGGCGGTCAAAGCTGACCGCCGCTTCTAAAGTGAAAGTGAAAGTGACCCGGCTGCTCAGTCGGGCTGTTCGGGATCGCCGCGGTGAAATCGCGGCGTCCCGAACAGCTGACCGGACACGGGGAGGGCCCTTACCTGCCTCCTCGGTGTCCGATCGACGAATGACTGCTCCGTGCCTGAGATCCAGGCAGGAGCAGTCAAGCGCCGATAATGCTGATCACAGGCGTGTTAATACACGCCTGTGATCAGGATGAGAAATCAGTGTGTGCAGTGTTATAGGTCCCTATGGGACCTATAACACTGCAAAAAAAATGTTAAAAAAAAGTGTTAATAAAGGTCATTTAACCCCTTCCCTAATAAGTTTTAATCACACCCCTTTTCCCATAAAAAAAAATAAAACAGTGTAAAAAATAAAAATAAATAAACATATGTGGTATCGCCGCGTGCGTAAATGTCCGAACTATAAAAATATATCATTAATTAAACCGCACGGTCAATGGTGTACGCGCAAAAAAATTCCAAAAAAGCGTATTTTGGTCACTTTTTATACCATTAAAAAAAATGAATAAAAAGTGATCAAAAAGTTTGATCAAAACAAAAATCATACCGATAAAAACTTCAGATCACGGTGCAAAAAATGAGTCCTCATACCGCCCTGTACATGGAAAAATAAAAAAGTTATAGGGGTCAGAAGATGACATTTTTAAACGTATAAATTTTCCTGCATGTAGTCATGATTTTTTCCAGAAGTGCGACAAAATCAAACCTATATAAGTAGGGTATTATTTTAACCGTATGGACCTACAGAATAATGATAAGGTTTAATTTTTACCGAAATATGCACTGCGTAGAAACGGAAGCCCCCAAAAGTTACAAAATGACGTTTTTTTTTCCGATTTTGTCGCACAATGATTTTTGTTCCGTTTTGCCGTGCATTTTTAGGTAAAATGACTAATGTCACTGCAAAGTAGAATTGGCGACGCAAAAAATAAGCCATAATATGAATTTTTAGGTGGAAAATTGAAAGGGTTATGATTTTTTAAAGGTAAGGAGGAAAAAACTAAAGTGCAAAAACGGAAAAACCCTGAGTCCTTAAGGGGTTAAGGGGTTAAAGGGGTACTCTGGTGAAAACCTTTTTTCTTTTAAATCAACTGGTGGCAGAAAGTTAAACATATTTGTAAATTACTTCTATTAAAAAATCTTAATCCTTCCAGTACTTATTAGCTGCTGAATGCTACAGAGGAAATTCATTTCTTTTTGGAACACTGATGACATCACGAACACAGTGCTCTCTGCTGACATCTCTGTCCATTTTAGCAACCATGCATAGCAGATGTATGCTAAGGGCAGCATGGTGGCTCAGTGGTTAGCACTGCTGTCTTGCAGTGCTGGGGACTTGGGTTCAAATCCCAAAGGACAACAATAAATAAAACGTTATTATTATTATAATAACGTCAGCAGAGAGAACTGTGGTCGTGATGTCATCAGAGAGCATTCCAAAAAGAAAATAATTTCCTCTGTAGTATTCAGCAGCTAATAAGTACAGGAAGGATTAAGATTTTTTAATAGAAGTAATTTACAAATATGTTTAGCTTTCTGCCACCAGTTGATTTAAAAGAAAAAAGTATTTCACCGGAGTACCCCTTTAAACCCTTCCCGCAGAATGGCATATATAAACGCCGGGTTGTGCAGTGCGTTCGTGCATCCCAGCGTTTATAAATGACATTCAGTTAACCCGGCGATGCGCAGCATCGCACGGGTTAACTGGCAGAAGTCCCGCTGTTTCCAGCAGGGGACAACTTCTGCTTCACCCCCAGGACCATCCATTGATGGTCCTGGTCAGCGATCACTGTGATTGGTCCCTGTGGACCAATCACAGTGATCTAGGGTGAAAGTTCAGACCCCCCGCACTGCCTGCCCCTGGAAGTCGGGCAGAACGGGGGACGATGGCTGCGGGGGCTTGCGGCATAGGTGGGGGAACACGAGCAGCCTTACCAGATCCAGCGGCGGGACCGAGGAGCAGCGTGGGACCGGCCACGTGGACGAGCAGCGACGGGACCGGCAGGTGAGTATATGGTCCTCAGAAGCAGCAGTGAAGAACTTCACTGCTGCTTCTAGGAGTCTGAAAACTACAACTCCCAGCATGCCTAGACAGCCTTTGGCTGTCTGGGCATGCTGGGAGTTGTAGTTTTGCAACATCTGGAGGGCCCCAGTTTGGAGACCATTGTATAATGGTCTCCAATCTGTGCTCTTCCAGCTGTTGCAAAACTACAACTCCCAGCATGCACTGACTGTCCAGGCATGCTGGGAGTTTTGGTTCAGCAACATCTGGCCCTTCACATATTGCCGAACTACAACTCCCAGCATGCCCTTCAGCTGTCTGGGCATGCTGGGAGTTGTAGTTTTGCAACAACTGGAGACACACTGGTTGGGAAACATTGTTTCTAACTCAGTGTTTCCTAACCTGTGTGCCTCCAGCTGTTGCAAAACTATAACTCCCAGCATGCACTAACAGACCATGCATGCTGGGAGTTGTAGTTTTGCAACATCTGGAGGGCCCCAGTTTGGAGACCATTGTATAATGGTCTCCAATCTGTGCTCTTCCAGCTGTTGCAAAACTACAACTCCCAGTATGCACTGACTGTCCAGGCATGCTGGGAGTTTTAGTTCAGCAACATCTGGCCCTTCAGATGTTGCCGAACTACAACTCCCAGCATGCCCTTCAGCTGTCTGGGCATGCTGGGAGTTGTAGTTTTGCAACAACTGGAGACACACTGGTTGGGAAACATTGTCTGTTTCTAACTCAGTGTTTCCTAACATGTGTGCCTCCAGCTGTTGAAAAACTATAACTCCCAGCATGCACTAACAGACCATGCATGCTGGGAGTTGTGGTTTTGCAACAGCTGGTGCACCCCCCACCCCTGTGAATGTACAGGGTACATTCACATGGGCGAGGCTTTTACAGTGGGTTTCTCGCTGCAAGTTTGAGATGCAGCAAATTTTGCGCTGGGAAACTCGCTGTAATCCCCTGCCCATGTGACTGTACCCTAAAAACACTACACTACACCTACACAAAATAAAAAGTTAAAAACACTACATATACACATAACCCTACACAGCCCCCCTCCCCCAATAAGAACGTCCGGTACACCACTGTTTCCAAAGCAGAGCCTCCAGCTGTTGAAAAACAACAACTCCCAGTATTGCCGGACAGCCGTTGACTGTCCACGCATGCTGGGAGTTTTGCAACAGCTGGAGGCACCCTGTTTGGGAATCACTGGCGTAGAATACCCCTATGTCCACCCCTATGCAAATCCCTAATTTAGGCCTCAAATGCACATGGCGCTCTCACTTTGGAGCCCTGTCGTATTTCAAGGCAACAGTTTAGGGTCACATATGGGGTATCGCCGTACTCGGGAGAAATTGCGTTACAAGGTTTGGGGGGTATTTTCTTCTTTAACCCTTCATGAAAAGGAAATGTTGGGGTCTACACCAGAATGTTAGTGTAAAAAATTTACATTTTTTACACTAACATGCTGATGTTGCCCTATACTTTACATTTTCACAAGAGGTAAAAGGGAAAAAAGCCCCCCAAAATTTGTAACGCAATTTATCCCGACTACGGAGATACTCCATATGTGAGCGCAAAGTGCTCTGGGGGCGCACAACAAGGCCCAGAAGGGAGAGTGCACCATGTACATTTGAGGGGATTTGCACAGGGGTGGCTGATTGTTACAGCGGTTTTGACAAACGCAAAAAAAAAAAAACCCACATGTGACCCCATTTCGGAAACGACACCCCTCACGGAATGTAATGAGGGGTGCAGTGAGAATTTACCCCCCACAGGTGTCTGACTGATCTTTGGAACAGTGGTCCGTGAAAATGAAAACCTGTACAGCCCACTGTTCCAAAGATCTGTCAGACACCAGTGTGGGGCAAATGCTCACTGTACCCCTTGTTACGTTCCTCAAGGGGTCTAGTTTTCAAAATGGTATGCCATAAAACACACATTTTAGTGAAAAAAATTTTTTTTTTTTACATATGCAAAAGTCGTGAAACACCTGTGGGGTAATAAGGCTCACTTTATTACTTATTACGTTCCTCAAGGGGTCTAGTTTCCAAAATAGTATGCCATGTGTTTTTTTTTTTTGCTATTCTGGCACCATAGGGGCTTCCTAAATGCGACATGCCCCCCGAGCAAAATTTGCTCTCAAAAAGCCAAATATGACTCCTTCTCTTCTGAGCATTGTAGTTCGCCCGTAGTGTACTTCAGGTCAACTTATGGGGTACCTCCATACTCAGAAGAGAAGGGGTTACAAATATTGGGGGTATTTCCTGCTATTAACCCTTGGAAAAATGTGAAATTTGGGGGGAAACACATATTTTAGTGAAAAAAAATTAAAAAATTTTTACATATGCAAAAGTCATGAAACACCTGTGGGGTATTAAGGCTCACTTTATTCCTTGTTATGTTCCTCAAGGGGTCTAGTTTCCAAAATGGTATTCCATGTGAGGGTTTTTTGCTGTTCTGGCACCATAGGGGCTTCCTAAATGCAACATGCCCCCCAAAAACCATTTCAGAAAAACGTACTCTCATTTTCTCCTTTTACCCCTTGTAAAAATTCAAAAATTGGGTCTACAAGAACATGCAAATGTAAAAAATGAAGATTGTGAATTTTCTCCTTCACTTTGCTTCTATTCCTGTGAAACACCTAAAGGGTTAAAATTATGACTGAATGTCATTTTGAATACTTTGGGGGGTGCAGTTTTTATAATGGAGTCTTTTGTGGGGTATTTCTAATATGAAGACCCTTCAAATCCACTTCAAACCTGAACTGGTCCCTGAAAAATAGTGAGTTTGAAAATTTTGTGAAAAATTGGAAAATTTCTGCAGAACTTTGAAGCCCTCTGGTGTCTTCCAAAAGTAAAAACTCGTCACTTTTATGATGAAAACATAAAGTAGACACATTGTATATGTGAATAACATTTTTTTTATTTGTAATATACATTTTCCTTACAAGCAGAGAGCTTCAAAGTTAGAAAAATGCAAAATTTTCAAATTTTTCATCAAATTTTAGGATTTTTCACAAGGAAAGGATGCAAGTTACCACAAAATTTTACCACCATGTTAAAGTAGAATATGTTACGAAAAAACAATCTCGGAATCAGAATGATAACTAAAAGCATTCCAGAGTTATTAATGTTTAAAGTGACAGTGGTCAGATGTGTAAAAAACGCTCTGGTCCTTAAGGCCTAAATGGGCTTGGTCCTGAAGGGG
The DNA here is from genome assembly GCF_029499605.1 of Hyla sarda. Classification (NCBI taxonomy): domain Eukaryota; kingdom Metazoa; phylum Chordata; class Amphibia; order Anura; family Hylidae; genus Hyla; species Hyla sarda. The sequence goes on along the minus strand of NC_079199.1, from coordinate 51,675,647 downwards.
TTAAAATCATTCCAGGAACATTGTAGGCAAATAAATATACAGGACAATATTGGCATGAGTCGGGAAGGATTTTTTCCTCTGTCATGGGGCAATTGGCATCAGCCTCGTAGGGTTTTTTGCCTTCCTCTGGTTTAACACAGTAGGGTTTTACTTTGAACTTGATGGACTCTGGTCTTTTTTTTTTTTCAACCTTTCAAACTATGCAACTATGTAACTATGATAAGTTTATGAAAACTGTCACACATTTATGACATCTTATGTAAATGTATGGCATAGCCGCCAGGTAGTTAACGACACATGCCGTACATTCATGTCATGCAGAGCATTGTGCCTATGAAGCTGTTTGCTACAGCAGCCGCAAATCACAGTCAATGATGGACATCAGCAAACACAGTAAGCGTTATGACCAATAGTGATTGCATAATTATAGAGCTTAAATGACAGGTTGGATGCCCGATCAGCACCTATGCAACATATTTGAATGCATCCAAGCTGGGCACTCAGTGATCTACTAAAAAAGTCTGCCTCAGACAGTCTCTACTAGCAGAGTGCAAATCTAACTGATCAATGCTATTCAAAAGCAAGGCATTTATCAGTATAAGCAATTCAAGTACCACTTATAAAAGTCCCCTAGAGGGACTTAAAAAGTGAAAAAAATAATACTTCCCCTCCCATAAAAATCAAATCACGGGGGGCGTGGCTTGACACGCTGGAGCAAGGAAGCACTGTGTGAGAGTTCCGTCCTGGCCGGTTTTCTAACAGGCAGCCGGTGAGGTTATGGGAGGCAGATCGCACGGCAAAAAGAAGAAACGGAATCCTAAAGGACCCAGCAACTGCCCGACCCAGATCACAAGTTTCTTTAAGCTGATTCCGACTCCCCAGAAGCCGGAGAAGACGGCGCGCCAGGCCCACACTGCTATGCAGGCGCCGGGACACGTGACAGCCCCGCTCTCTACCCCTGCAGCCTCCGTAATGGCGGCGGCCGCCCACACAGGAGGAGGTGAGCGAGACCTCGCACCACAGCCGCACAGGGCAGCAGCCCAAATAAAGACTCCCTCTATGCCACCACCGGAGAAAACAGTAAGCTCAGCTTCCTCTCCCGATGTCACTGTTAACCTGTGTGACGCTGGCCAGCAGAAGCTCACTCCTCCTGGGTCCCCTCGGTCCCCTGCCCTAGCAGCCTTACCTGTCATGGAGCACGGACAGAGATCTGAGTCAGCCCCTACATATGCAGCTGCTACCACCAACAAGTCAATCTCCCTTAACACCCTGGCCAAGGCTGTGATTTCTAGCAGCCCTGCTGTTAACCCCTCGTTGCATGTTGCCCAGGCTGCCATGCCCTCCAGCCCTGGGGACCCAGATATGGGACTGCACCCGCAACCACTTGCTGTTAACCACCCCACATTAACTCCAATAGGCCTTCCTGCTATAACTGAACAATGGCAGACAGTTAAGCGTAAATCTAAACCTGGGACATCTCAACACTCACAAAACAGCCCTGCTTACCTCCTCTCGGGGGAGCAGTCTCGGGCTCCAACACTAGGACCCCCAACCAGAGATGTCACAGGCTGGTCGGGTGAAATGGACTCTGATGCCTCCAACTCGGACAGGGGATCGCAAGATTCCTCTGCGGACAGTGATGTGCCAGACTACTGGGGTGAAAGCCCACCAGCGAAGAAGAAATTATTTAAGACACCATCTAAGCTGCGCCCCCTCAGGAGTTGCACTTCTGACTGTTCGTCCTCAGATGGCTCCCTCACCCCTCAGGGGGGCTCACCTACTAAGCATCCTGCACCCATCCTGATTGCACCTGCCTCAACCCCTACAACTGCGTCATACGCCTCACCTGCACCTATCTTGCCTTCACCTGAGGCGGCGGTTAATACGCTCCGGAATTACCCAGAGTTGCAAGCCTTATTGGCCCTGCTCCCGACCAAGGCAGACATGCAGATACTTGCCACGGATCTCCGCTCTGCATGGGCCCAAGACCTCAAGCCGGTGAAGTCTGCGGTCACCTCACTACAAGAGAGGGTGCATACTCTTGAGAAACAACAATCTGCCACAACTTTACAGATACAGAAACTACAGGAGACCACAGCGAACCTGACCATCCAAAATACCCTAACTATAGACCATATTGACGACATGGACAACAGAAATCGCAGGAATAATATTAGAATCAAAGGCTTGCCGGAGTCGGTACTGCCCAATGACCTACCTGCTACGCTCCAGAGGCTGTTCAATGAAATCATTCAGAAGCCAGCGGATTCGCCAATCGAACTGGATAGGGCGCATAGGGCTCTGAAGGCCAAAAACCCTGACCCCAGAAAGCCGAGGGACGTGATATGCAGAGTGCATCACTTCCTCCAGAAGGATGAGATTATGCGTAAGGCTCGTCACCTTAAGAATATAACGTATAATGGGACTCAGATATACCTGTACCCTGACCTCTCCTTGCGCACGCTGCGCCTACGGGCCTCCCTGAAGCCGCTACTTCAAGTTCTCCAAAATGCGCAGATTGTCTATAAATGGGGATTTCCCTTTTCCTTATCAGCTAGACACGGGACGACTTCTGCAACTCTCAGATGCCCCGCTGACCTGCCGAAATTCCTCGCTACGTTCAAACTCCCTCCGATGCGCCTGCTGGACTGGGATCAGATGTTCGTTTTCCCACCACAGAAGCCTCCTGCGACTTCTCCTGCTGGACATTCGTCCTCACCTGGACACCATGAGAGTTCGCTGCCCCCTCTGCCCCAACGACAGAAGTGCACTACCTGACTCTGTTGGATGCTGTTGCTCTCCTCTTTATGAGTACTCAGGACTGGTTTGTATGTGTGTACACTCCTGACACCTTCAGACCTTCATCTTCCTATGACAACACCTGTAGTGCTGAGCTCTTCCTCTTTGTTTAATGCACTTGCTGTTAACTGTCCTACCTCAGCCTGCTTCTTTGTAGAACTTAATATGTTGTGAGATTTCCCTGAACATCTGCCTCCCGTCACGTAGTCATCACTCGGGTCCCCTTACCCGTCCAGCCTCTCCATTGCCTGTTATCCATATGCGCCCATCACCCCACGGGATGGATTGGGCTCCTTTAGTTATTTAACGGTCATACCCTGTTTTGTATGATGTTACTTATGTTTATGTTTATTTACGTGTGCTCCTTGCCTTGGTGTGCCTTCTACGCTACCCACCATAGTGTAGACATCGGACTGGATCCGATTAGGTCTCAGGTCCTTATGACCTTTCTCTTTAGTCCCTGTATGTCCGTGCCTGTGCGGATATTGCTCTCTCCTACTGTCCTCTTCTCATATCTCTTTTTTTTTTCCCCTCTTTTCAGCAGGTTACCTGTCATCTCGTGGTGCTGGCCTCCCGGACTGCTCATCCCCTCGATCCTCCTCCTCCCGGGTGAGTCGACTGATATCCCTACTCACAGCTATGATGGCTGACATTAATGTTACGTCCCTCAACGTTAAGGGATTCAACACCCCTGAGAAAAGAGCACAGACCCTATACACATTGCACAAACGGAGGACACATATAGTAGCCCTGCAGGAGACCCACTTCAAAGAGGGCCACCTACCTTCATGCACTAATAGATATTATCCCACCTGGCTAAACAGTGTTAACCCTGAATCCAGGACAAAAGGAGTGTCGCTGACCTTTCATAAATCGCTCCCAATCAAAATAGTATCCTCCTCTATAGATCCGAATGCTAGATTCATTTTCGCTAACTGCTCCCTCTTTGACAAGACTATTACCGTGGCATCAATATATGCTCCAAACCGTGACCAAGTACCCTTCCTGATTAAAACTTTAGACGCCCTGGCTCAGTTTGCAACAGGGCCTGTAATACTCTGTGGGGACTTCAATCTCCCCCTCTTTCCTGCGAATGATACCTCCTCAGGCCATTCCTGCATATCGCATGGTAGGCTGAGGGCCCTGAGACGGAAACTCCACTCCCTGCAGTTGTTAGATGTCTGGAGAACGCTGCACCCACAGGATCGTGACTATACTTTCTACTCACACCCTAGAACATCATACAGTAGGATTGATTACATCTTTTGCTCTCACTCCCTACTTCCTGCGTTTCACTCAGCTGACATAGGGTTAATGACTATCTCCGACCACGCTCCTGTCACCTGCTCCTTCTCGATGCCCTCCTTTGTCAAACCCCATGCCTCCTGGAGGCTTAATGAATCTCTACTCCTAGATGAGTTATGTCTAAAAGACTTGCAACAGACGATCTCAAATTTCCACCGGGATCATCTACATGACACCTCTTCCCCACTAATCAAATGGGAAGCACTCAAGTGTGTCCTAAGGGGCATCCTAGTGAGACATGGGGCGAGACTTAAGAGGGCTGCTTCTGAGAAACTTTCAACACTGCTCTTGCAATTAACGACTCTTGAAGCGCAACACAAACTGTCACAACAAGACGCCACCTATAGGGACCTGATTAGGGTTCGTCAGGAACTCCTGTCCCTCTTGAACGCCAAACACCGCCACTACAAACAGGTCACAGGTAGATTGTTTTATGAGTGGAGTAATAAGTCGGGATGCCTACTAGCTAATGCCTTGAGGGAAAAGAAATCTTCCCTATATATTCCTGCCATCCGCACTGGATCCGGCTCAGTTACTCACCTGACCCCGAGCATACTGGAGGCGTTCCGTAGTTATTACACGGCCCTTTATAATCTACCCAAACCACAGGCCCTGCGTCCCTCTAATACCACATCTTTCCCCCCCTTGGAACAATATCTTTCTGACACACCTCTTCCCCGACTCTCCCCTGAAGTTATTGCCAATCTGGAGACTCCGTTCACTGCTGAGGAACTTGAACTAGCTATTTCATCCTTGCCGACGGGTAAGAGCCCGGGGCCTGATGGCTACACAGCCAAATTCTACAAGGTACTTAGGGCTGAGCTGACTTCTCCAATTCTGGCAGCCTTTAACGACATATCGGCCACCGCCGATATCCCACAATCCTTCCTGAGAGCCTACATTACAGTGATCCCCAAGGAGGGAAGAGACCCCCTCTTGTGCCCTAGCTATAGACCCATTTCCCTGATAAACTCAGACGCTAAACTGTTCGCGAAGTTAATAGCAAATAGACTGTCTGGCCACATGGGTTCCCTGATTCATCCGGATCAGGTCGGTTTCATCCAGGGCAGGGAGGCGAGAGATAACACGCTTCGTGCTTTCTCCACGATACACCATGCTCGTACTCAGCGCATACCATTGCTATTGCTGTCCCTGGATGCGGAAAAGGCGTTTGACCGGATGGACTGGGAATTCATGTCCGCCACCCTGTCCCAGATTGGCCTAGGTCCCGTTACAATGCAGCGTATTATGGCCCTGTATAGACACCCCTTTGCCCAGATCCGTGTTAATGGTCAGCTATCCGCACCTTTTGAGATTTGTAATGGCACGAGACAGGGATGCCCCCTCTCACCCCTCTTATACGTCCTATGTATGGAACACCTACTTAACGCGATTCGCAATAATCCAGATATCAGGGGATTGGCGCTGTCTCGTGACCATTACAAATGCTCGGCATTTGCGGACGACGTACTCTTGTACCTCTCTTCTCCCCTCACATCCTTGCCCTCCCTGATGGCCTCTTTGACCATGTTCTCGAATTATAGCAACTATAAGTTGAACCTCACTAAAAGCGAGGCCCTGAATGTTACCCTCTCTCCACATGATATATCCTTAATTAAATCCCTATACCCATTCAAATGGCAACCGATGGCTTTAAAGTACTTGGGTGTCCATGTGCCCACTAACCTTGCTGACACCTTCAAAGTCAATTTCCCCCCCTTATTGCAGACACTACGTAGGGACTTGGCCAGATGGGAGCGCAGGGACTTCTCCTGGCTGGGGCGGATAAATATATTCAAAATGAATGTGCTCCCCCGACTCCTATATCTATTTGCTGGGATCCCAACGCACATCCCTCGCTCATTCTTTAGGGAACTCTCTGCGCTCCAGTCAGGCTTTGTATGGGCTCGAAAGAGACCACGTATAGCTAGGAAAATACTGTGTAAACGTAAAGCCGATGGGGGACTGGCGTTGCCGGACTGCCTATCATACTATCTGGCTGCAGTCCTGGTCCGCGTACTAGATAGCTTCCAAGACGCTTCCACTAAGCTATGGGTCAGAATTGAAGGGCGCTCTAGTGGAAAAATCCCCAGGAATTTACTATGGACATTAAAACCCCACTCAATTCTCCGCTCCGCTTCCTCCTTGCCTCCTGTGATGGACTCGATCGCTAAAACATATTCGACGTATCTGGTCCATCACTCTCTGATAAGGCCGGATGGTCCGCTGACCCCCATCTTTGGTAATGAATAGTGTTGAGCGGCATAGGCCATATTCGAATTCGCGAATATTCGCGAATATATGGACGAATATTCGTCATATATTCGCGAATATTCGCATATTCGTTATATTCCCGTTTTATTTTCGCATATGCGAACATTCGCGTATGCGAAAACTATCATATGTGCATATTAGCATATACAAAATTACCATACGCGAAAATTCGCATATGCGAAAATTCACATGTGCTAATTTTCGCATATGCGAATTTTCGCGCGCCAGTCTCACACAGTAGTATTAGAGCCTTCTTTACACCACACAAGCTGGAAGCAGAGAGGGATGATCACTGTGATGTGTACTGTGAAAAAAAAAAAAAAAAACAAACGAATATTCGTAATTACGAATATATAGCGCTATATTCGCGAAATTCGCGAATTCGCGAATATGCGATATTCGCGAATAATATTCGAATTGCGAATATTCGTGAGCAACACTAGTAATGAAGCCTTCCCCCCGACCCTCTCTTCCGCTACATTCCTATCCTTCCGTAGATCGGAGGGAGCCACTTTTTCCTCTACCATCACGCGAGATAACTTGAAACCCCTCCCGGACATATTAGGTGAAACACCACACTCTATATTACACACCTTCCAATATAACCAGTTGAGGCACTTCTATCATTCCAATAATGTCTCCCTCAGTCTTCATAGAGAGCTCACTGCTTTTGAAAACTTATGCACTGCCTCCAATACTGTTCCCCACGCTGTGAGCGTGTTATATTCATTGCTCTTGAATATAGATTCCTCTACTCCTTTGCCCTTCAAGACAGCTTGGGAGAGGGAATTAGGCAGTGAGCTCTCGGATGTTGATTGGCGTGGAGCCTTGACCCTCTGTCATAGATCTTCCATCTCCTGCAGATTACACGAGACTAACTATAAAATCATCTCCCGTTGGTACAGAGTGCCTGCTCTTCTCTCCCGTATATACCCCTCTGTCTCGGACTCTTGCTGGAGATGCGGAAATCGAGGGGGTACTATGACCCATATATGGTTGTCTTGCCCCCAACTCGACAACTTTTGGACCTCCGTCTTGGACACGATCCACATACTCACTTCCCTCGCCCTCCCACGAAACCCGACTACCCTACTGCTCTCGATCCTCCCGCGAGATGCACCAAAACTTGCTATCAAACTAACACACTTTTTACTGATGTCTGCCAGATCAGTAATCCCTAGGCTCTGGAAGTCCTCTGTAACTCCCACCCATTCATCTTGGCTTAGGGAAGTCTCACACATCTGTAGAATGGAGGAGCTCCTGGCTGACTCCAGGCGCCAATACACCAAATTTCACGAAATATGGGCTCCCTGGCTAGCTTATGTGTCCTCACCTGATTTCAGAACCCTTCACCTGGGTGACTAGAGGAGGGATCGATGGATGGGGACCAGTCTGGAGAGGTATTTGCACCGCAAGAGAATCTCACTAAGCTACTTTCAAACCTTTTAGATCTATCTACTCACTTCCTTGTCTTTCTTTTCAGTTCTTCTCTCCTCCTCTCTCTCTACCTTCCTCCCCCTCGGGTCACTTCTCGACCTGCTTGTCTTCTTCTGCCTATCTTCTTCCCTCCCCTCATGCACCTACCACTTCCCTTCCCTCTTTCTCCTCTCCCTTTCTTCTTTCCCTCCCTCCCCTCCCCTTTCCTCTCCCCTTCCTCCTCCGACCCTTGCAACCTTCTTAAGCTCAGACTTGCTTCCGATATGCATCTGCTTCATTTCTATACTTGTTCCACGACTAAATACAAGTGCTATATATGTTGATTACTTAAAGCCTCAGTGTTACGTGCTGACTTAGATGGAGTTTCTCTCTCATGACTGCCACTGCCACGGACATGCGTAGTTTCTGTTTGATTGCATTAATTGTGGAAGCACGTTTTGGATACCATGAGGCGATGCTGTAACAAGTGCCTATAGTATACTACTCTTGCTTAGCTCGTTATTTCCAATGCTGTATGTGCCTTTACTTGCTGGCAAGACTTTCTCTTGCTTCTTTGCCATTGTTGTGATTGATATTTACTTAATAAAAATGTTATTCTGTAAAAAAAAAAAAATCAAATCACACCCTTTTTCCCATTTTTGAGAAAATAATAAATATTTGAAATGGCTGCGTGTGGAATGATCTGCCTATTAACATATAATAATATTGATCCTGTATGCTGAATGACATAAATGAAAAAAAGAAAAAAAAACTGAAACGTGACCATAAAGTGGCAGGCCATATAAGTGACAATAGTTACTTCTAGCAATTTACAGGTGACATTGTCTTAGAGTAAATCAAAGAGGGCATCTTCTAAGTGAATAACAGGGGACGTCGTCTCTAAGTGAATCACAGGGGACGTCGTCTCTAAGTGAATCACAGAGGGCATCTTCTCTGATCGGAGTCGTTGACTTGTAAAGAAAATTGCATTTTGTAATTTCAGGTATCTCTGGGTATATGCAATAATGGGTTCTTTGAAGACTGTTATTTTACAAGGCAATGATTATATTTCTTTGTGCAATGTTGTATATTATGGATATATGTACTCTGCATTTTTATGGATTCTCTCTAATTGTTTATGAAAGCCTAACTAATATTCTAATATATGCAGTTTGCACAGTTTGCATATGTATTTTAACATTAGTATACAAACTATTAGCCAGCCTTTTCTATAGATTTTACATATATAAGGTATTTATCAAGACCATGCAAACTGAAGCTAAATGTGTAGATATTGTTGTATACAAATACAATAAAATTTGAGAATGGGATTTTCATGCAGTACAAAAAGTGAAGGCATCTTCACATACCAGAGCTGAAATGCTTCAGTTGTCTTAGGGTCATGTTGATAAGATTTGAAGGAATTGCTATTCTCTTGCTGTCTGTCAGTTTTACTTCATGTAAGATGTTTTTCTTTTTTTTTTATTCTTCTACTTTTGAACCTTTATAACATTCCTTCCAAGAAGCAGAGTTACACTCATGTTCATGTCAACCTGTCATCGGTATATGATGCATTGATGATCCACAACGTAGCAGCAACATTGTGTGTAGGCTCCATTTATACAAAAGTTTCTACCATCAGAAAATCATAGATTGTAGCTTTGCTTTGTTTTGTCTTTAAAGGTGTATTCCAGGAAAAAACTTTTTTCTATATCAACTGGCTCCAGAAAGTTAAACAGATTTGTAAATTATGTAGGAAAAAGTTGTATAACCAATCCTTCAAGGATTTTACCCCCAAAAAGGTACACAATGATATTTAAATCAAATATTGTAGGAATACTTCAATTATGATTAATAATTTTTATTGTTAAACATTTATAAAACAATATAATAACAATAATAATAATATCCTGGCACAGATATATAAAAAAAAGGTGAGAATCCACTGGGCCCTAGTGGTATTAATCACCAAAAACTTTATATTAAGGCAACCATATGGTATATGATAGAGATTGCTATATATCCCAGTCTGGAAAAATATGTTCAAAAGTCCTCTTCAATATGGCTAGTAAAAAAAGAACTTTTGCATTGGATATTGTAGCAAGTAAAATATGTTATGATAAATAATGTAACATGGATATTGTTACTTGTTGCAGTCTTTGAACTGTAATAGTCTTTTAGATGAGCCGTATAGAACACTGCTGGTACAATATATCTCACCCGCTCCTGGTAGATGTTGTCCTCTCCGCTCACCACACGCCGGCAGCCCTGGCACAGGGCTGGCACTGATGGTAGGATGGACCTGTGCAGGGGTGCGTTTGGCACAACGTCCCCAATAGCCTCCGTACTGCTCCTGTGTTGTTACTTACAGGGCGGGCACAGCGTTGGCGTCCCTCGTGGTGAATGTGATGAAGTCTCAGGGCGGATGGATAGAGGGATCTCTCCTGGCAGGTTCAGGCTGGAGCAAAACACAGTGAAGATCCGGACCGGACCGTGGCTGCAGTGGTTGCCGGTTTCAATGGATAGTAAAATGCGGTGCCAGGTTCACACCATGAGTATATTGCAAGGTGCGATAATTGATATAACTTTGTCTTAGATGCGTTTCAGGGTTCTTCTGCTATATATCGCACAACCCTTTCTTCAGTAGGAATTCAGATAAATGTATATTGAAGCTTAACCTGTAGGTCACTTTTATACGGTGGTTCACATTTGAATCCAATTCATCAAGAGTCAGAGCTAATATCTGGCCTGGATTACACATCTAGATGCCATTATATTATATTCTTATAACAGTATCTATGGTCAAATTCACATTGGGCCATAGTATTTTTGTATCCTAGTTAATATATACATATACATAACGGGGAAAGCAGTTAATAGCAGCCTATATTGAATATCTATGAACATACTAAAATATAATAAAATAAAATATATTTAAAATATACATATATACCCTAAATAAAATTAGATTGGAGATCATACACTTACACGTCTAATTTTTATTATAGAAAATCTATAAATGAATAAAAGAACTACATATTGCAAAAATATATCACATATGTGTACAAATATAAAATAGAATAAAATAAAATAAAATGAAAAATAATAAAATGAAAAATAAAAAATTTAAATAAGTATAAAATTAAATAAAAATGAAAATAAAAATAAAATAAAAATAAAATAAAAATACATAATATAAAATATAAAAGTAATAATAATGATAAAAATAAATAAAAATAAATATAAAAATAATAATGAAAATGAAAATAAAAAATATCAAATAAATATGACAAAGTGGACAATAATATAGGGGATGGAGATAACTCCTTTTGTGAAAATGAGAGGGGTTGAGTCGCCTCCAATGGGCGCTTCACTATAATTTACAGAGGCGCACAATGGTCGCGAAGCAAACCCCCTCAAAGAAAACCAAATAATTCAAGACTGGAATTAAGACCATTAGGTTCCAGAGTGCCAAACTCAAATATCTTCTTGCTTTCAGCTTTTGACATTTGGATCATATAGCTTTCACCTCTCCAATTGGGTCTGACAGTTTGGAAACCTATGTATGTTAAACTTGATGGATCCTTTTTATGAAATTTAGTGAAGTGTACTGATAAGGGATGCTTTTGGTCTCCTCTTTTGATGTTATTAATATGCTCAGCAATTCTCATTTTTAATGGTCTTTTCGTTCTGCCAACATATTTTTTATTGCAACCGCATTTCAGTATATACAATACACCTTTTGAGGTGCAAGTGATATATTCATTTATAATCCATTTGAAATCATTACTTGAAAATGTTATTTCAGAGGTTTTTCTGGGTCCTATAGTGTTTTTACAGTTGTTACACTGTCCACAATGATAAAAACCCTTTATGGCCAACCATGTCTCACTTCCTTTTTGTTTTACAGGGGGTTTTTATAGAGGGTGCTATTATTAACCCTAGATTGAGTGCTTTTTTTTAATGAACTTCTGCTGGGTGTTCTGGTACAAGAGTTCCAATTGTTTTGTCTTCTTTTATAATTTCCCAGTGTTTAGAAATAATATTTTCTACTTTTTTATAATGTCCATTGAAGGGTAAGATTATTTTCAAATTTGAGACAGAATTTTTATCTTTTTGTGAATATGGTTCAAAAAACTTACTTCTATCCATTTGTTTTACCTTCTCCAATGAAGTTTCTAATGTTTCATCTGAATAACCTTTTTCTTTAAATTGAGATGTTAAATGATTGGCCTCCTCGAGAAATTTTTTGTCTTCCGTACAGTTACGCTTTAAGCGTCGAGATTTGTAAATTATTTCTGTTAAAAAAATCTTAATCCTTTCAGTACTTATGAGCTACTGAAGTTGAGTTGTTTTTCTCTGTTTAAGTGCTCTCTCATGACAAGTGTCTCGGGGACCGCCCAGTTTAGAAGCAAATCCCCAAAGCAAACCTCTTCTACTCTGTGCAGTTCCCGAGTCAAGCGGAGATGTCAGCAGAGAGCACTGTTGCCAGACAGAAAACAACATCTCAACTTCAGCAGCTGATAATTATTGAAAGGATTAAGATTTTTTAATAGAAGTAATTTACAAATCTGTTTAACTTTCTGGAGCCAGTTGATATAGAAGAAAATGTTTTTTTCTCCTGGAATACCCCTTTAACTGGCATAGTTGCGGCCACCAAATGTAACCTCTCTCTACAAGGGCGCTTGTTGGAATACATAATAAAGATAAGGACTGCTTATACATTTCCCAAGTCCTTTCTAGTCTTCATACACTGCCCATTGCTAATGTTATGAGAATTGATATATTTCTGCCAGCTTGGTATTTTGGATACACCACATTGTTGTGCCAAGTATGCTAGATCACAATATTATTGGAAACAATGTGAACCTGTAGGGGGTTACTACTATTAATACCTAAGGGGGCTGCTACTATTCATACCTAAGGGGGCTACTGATTACTACCTGAGGGGGCTACTAAATAGTACTGATTACCAGGGCTGCCATCAGAAATTTTGGGGCCCCTTACACAGCTCAAAGTCTGGGCGTCCGTCCTCCCAACCTCTTGTAGCCTTCCCCATCATCCATAAAAAAATTTTTAAACACAGGACAAGAAAAACAAGAGCCAGTGAGTTCAATGAGGAAGGAAGGAGGAAATATCACCATACATATTACCATCAGATCATACTGTTACTGATCAAAGCCTGTATACTACAGAGCTTAAAGGGCTACTCCCCTACCTTACTTCTAATCCCTTGCAATATATATACCATAGTGTCCTGCAATTGCAATGCCTGTTTTATACTGGCCGTGGTTTTGGCAGCAAGACATTGATTACAGGTTCCCTTTAGCTGTAAGTAACTATATTGAAATATACTTTATTAACCTCTTAACGACCAAGGACGTAAATGTACGTCCCGGTTCGGTGATACTTCGGAGCGATGCTTGGGTCATGTACATCAGGTCCCGGCTGCGGATAGCAGCTAGGGACCCGCCGGTAATGGCCGACATCCGCAATTACGCGGATGTCTGCCATTAACCCTTCAGATGCTGTGATCTATACAGATCACGGCATCTGCGTCAGCGCGACTACATTTTATGCTGATCTGATCGCCCGCGGCACATCCGTTTGCCCGCAATCTTATTTTTTCTATATATGCAAATGTGGCTGTAACTGGCATGGGCGGGGTTTTCAGTAGCCTAGTGGCACTGTGACGTCAGCTCCGCCCATCCACAGCACCGCCTGCTTATGAATATTCATCCCCCCTCCCTCTGGCTCTCCCTCTCCCCGCCGCTCCTAAATGGTCTTCACTGCGCATGTCAGGAAGTGGCACCTGCGCAGTGAAGACCAGTTAGGGGCGGTAGGGAGGGGAGCTGGAGGGAGGGGGGATGAATATTCATAAGTGGGCGGTGCTGTGGAAGGGCAGCATTAACGTCACAGGCTACTGAAAACCCTACCCGTGCCAGTTACAGCCACATTTGTATATATAGAAAAAATAAGATTGCGGTCGAATGGCCAGACAGATCCGGGCACGGTAGGGATCATAAAACCGTCAGTACCTGTGGTTAGAGCAGGAGTGAACATGTGACAGTTTTCCTTCAAGGTCAAAATGGGCTTGGTCCTTAAGGGGTTACAAGACAATAACTTGAATTGCAAAAAAAAAAAAAAGAGAAGCAAAGTGCCGCCTCCCTCAGGGGGAGTAGTAACAGCAGATATTCACTCCCAAGACCATCCTCCCCTCCTTATAACAGGTCTGCCCTCTCCAGCCCCCCCTCCTTACTCACACATAGCAGGACTCTTTGCCCCCCCCCCTATCCAGTCCCCCTCACACATAGCAGGACACTCAGCCCCCCTTCAACACATAGTAATAAGATCAGGTTACTGCAGCTCTGCTTATATTCACAATTACAATGCATTGCTTTTTGCTCTGTGTCACGGTGTGTTCAGGTACATCTGATCAGTGGGGTGGGGGGGGGGGGGGGGTGTCAGGTGTCGGACCCTGACTGATCAGATTTTGCCCAGAAACTCCTTTACCTTGTATATGTACAATAGTTATGTACAGTATATATCTGGAGATTAATTTCTCCATTTATATTGCAAGACTTTTTTTGCACATCCCAGCAACATAAATCTACACCCTAGAATGGATTAATCATTTATGATTTTATGCTCCAGTGAGAGAAAAAATGTGCAATGCCTATGACAGATACAAGCCTTCACTTCATGGCCAAACAAACAGGCTCCCTCTCCACTGGTGATGGAATTTGCCATCAGAATTGGCAGAATCTCCAGCATACTGCTGCATTTTAAAGGGAACCTGTTATCAGTTTTGTCATGTGTAATGATGCTGTAGGACATGTAAATAACATCCTGCACATGCCCTTTTTTAAAACATCCCTTTATTATTCCGAGAGAAAAAGTACTTTTAGTGCAGTGTAGGCACTATGTCAATCTCATATCTGAAGTCACTTGAATGGGCCTGTAGTCTTGCTGAGTCTTCCTGAGTGCCTACTCCCATTTTGAAAGTAGTAGAGAGTCGGCACTTGTAAAAGTGGTGGTGCACGTGGACCAGGGGTGCAAATAATAGGTAGAAGAAATCCCGGCACTCACTGGGTATGCTGAATCATAGTAGTTTATTAATACATATGCAAGGTAATGCAAGATAGCGACTCGCAGGACGCGTTTCGGCCAGGTGGCCTTTGTCAACTGGTCTACCTGTTAAGGTTCACAGGTGTACATGTGGCCTCCATGGACTCTATCCTGTCACCCCTGTCTATCACACTGGAAACATGCCTTACCCCTTTGATTAAAAATACCACTGCCTTTTTACTTGACACCTCACATTTTTTAGAGGTGGTAAAAGGCTTACACAATATCTCTGAAAATATGTGGTTAGTTACTATAGATGTTGTTAGCCTCTACACGTCTATTGAGCATGAAAAGGGAATAGAGTCCACTGGATGGCTACTAGAATCTAGTGATTTCAGCCCACAACAGAAAGATTTTTTTTATTGGGACTATTGAGGCTTGTCCTGTTTGAGAATTATTTCATGTATGGTGACAACTTTTTCTTACAGCAACGCGGATTGGTGATGGGCGCGAACGTGGCCCCTCCCTATGAAAACGCTTATATGGCTCATTTTGAGAATCTTTTTATCTATACCAATACATTTTTTTCACAACATGTTAGATGTTGGAAATGATATATAGACGATATTTTTTGTGTTTGGGACGTTCTACCCTTGATCTGTTTCTGGACTTCATGAATAATATCAGGAGTGAATTACAGTTCACCATGTCATGCAGCCAGGAAAGCATTAACTTCCTGGACACACTGGTTGTTAAAAATGGCAAGGGCGATCTTGAGACTGATCTCTACAGAAAGCCCATTGATCGGAATAGTCTACTCCACTTCTCCAGCTCACACCCCAGTTCGTTAAAGAAATCCCTCCCGAGAGCACAGTGACAAAGGGTGGAGAGGATTGTACATGATCCACAAAAGAGGGATGTGAGACTGCGGGAATTGGAGGACAAATTCCGCGAGAGGGGTTACCCAGAAACTGTCCTGGAGGCAGCTAAAATACCTTCCACTAGGGTTGCCTCAACCAACCCTAGGATTCCCTTTGTAAAAAATTAACATCCCCTCTCTTATAAGGTGGACAATGGGATCAAAAAATATTGGTATCTCCTTAATAGATCTTACCCTCAGATTGCCGAATTTGAAAACCCTCCCCTTATCTGCAACAAAAGAGCACCTAACTTACGTGATAAATTAATTAAGGCAGATATAGGGTCAACTAAAATTTTGCTACGACAAACCTTTTTACAAAGTAAAAAGAATGGCACATACCCATGTCTGCACTGTACAACATCCACATAGCGGCGAAAACATTAAAATTTGATCTTTTTACACGTGTGTCCAAGAATGTCATCTATACCATCAAGCGTCCGTGCGGTCTCCTATACATTGGGGAAACTACCCAGCGTGTGGGGGACCGCATTAACAGACACAAATCCACAATCCGTTGCAAAAACCTTTTGTTTCCCATCCCTTTCCACTTTGACAAAATGGGTCACAATATCTCACAACTGAGATTCCAGGTCATAGATCATGTTGATAAACCACGAAGGGGAGGTAACATCAAAAAACTCCTACTCAAAAAGGAAACATACTGGATACACCGCCTCAGTACTATTGAACCTAGGGGTCTTAATAGGGACTATGAAATTAGTCAAATTCTATAAAATGTCATTGCATATATTGTTGTTTTTTTAACTGATTATGTCTCCTTCTTTTTTTAGAGACCACATTGATACTCCTTCTTCTTGTCACTCATCACTGCAAGCATAGAGCACGGTCAGAATGATTCCAAATGAATCTCTATATAGTCAAAGTACAGATCTTTTGCTTCCTCTTGATGACTATTGCATATAATGTAATTTATGCTGCTCCATTATTATTGCTATACTTTTGCTTACTTTGCCTATGAATGCATTATTTATTTTCATTTTATGTTAGATGCAGTCTCCTCCCGGCCCAGCCTTCAGGTGTTTTCACCTATGAGCCGGAAGGGGAGGGCTTCCTCTCTGTATTTATGTACACCTGTGAACCTTAACAGGTAAAATCAGTTGACAAAGGCCACCTGGCCGAAACGCGTCCTGCGAGTCACTATCTTGCATTACCTTGCATATGGATTAATAAACTACTATGGTTCAGCATACCCAGTGAGTGCCGGGATTTCTTCTACCTATTACCTACTCCCATTTTAACTTGATTGAAATTTCCTTGGATATCGGCTTTTGTTGACTCTCTTCACTATCCCAGTCTGGGCCTGATCAGTGCCCCATGCACATTGCGCATGTGGTGGATCCTGCAGGACTTTGCAAATGATTTTGTCATGGCACCCTTGCCCATTTCAGACTGTGAACAGTCAACATGAGATTTCAGCTAGTGTGGGCATCAAATGCCTAAGGGAATAGAGAAGAATGAGAACAGGGAAACGAGTAGGCTTCAGGCTCCTTCTGGTGAATCCATGTATACAATGTACATAACTACTACAGTAAAAATACTTTTAGGTTGGCCGCAATGAAAAAGTTCATACAGTAGCATAAACAGTATGGTTGAAAAAAGACATATGTCCATCAAATTTAACCAAGGTGGTAGAGACAAGGGATACTGGAGGATGAAGGGGAGAGGATGCTATGTTTCTTCATATACATTAATGTTATTTTGTTTTGGGAACATATCTAACCCTGTTTTGAAGCCCTCAACTGTTTTTGCTGTGACCAGTTCCTGAGGTAGAGTGTTCCATGAATTCACAGTTCTTATAGTAAAGAAGGATTATCGTCCCTGGAGACTAAACTTTTTTTTTCCAGATGGAGGCAGAGCCCCTTTGTCTTTTGTGGGGGTTTTACCTCAAATTGTATTTGTTATGATTCGGCTGGCTGGAGGTGGATCCTCTGTGTCAGAGAGGGATTGGCGTGGACCGTACCGGTGGACCGGTTCTAAGTTGCTACTGGTACTCACCAGAGCACGCTTTCTCTGGCACAAGGCAACAAGATCCGGCAAAGCAGTGAAGGGGAAGTGAGGTTATATGAGCAGGGAGCAGGTGGAGGCTAATTAGACTGATTGGGCCAGGCACCAATCATTGGTGCACTGGCCCTTTAAATCTTAGAGAGCTGGCGCGCGCGTGCCCTAGAGAACGGAGCCGCGTGCGCCAGAACGTGACAGCCGGGGACCGGGACGGGTAAGTGGCTTGGGATGCGATTCGTGAGTGGGCGCGTCCCGCTATGCGAATCGCATCCCCATCGTTAATGTCAGTGCAGCGCTCCCGGTCAGCGGGTCTGATCGGGCGCTGCAGAGAGGAGAACGCCACGAGCGCTCCGGGGAGGAGCAGGGACCCGGAGTGCTCGGCGTAACAGTCGCCCCTCTTGGGTCTCCCCCTCTTTTTGTCTCCTTGTCCCTTCAAATGAGACGAGAACATAGGGGATGACTCTTGAGTCTCCTTCCGGAAAAAAAAGAAGTCCTGGGTAGCTACATCAGCGGCAGGTAATCCAGAAGAAGTGGGAATGGGGAGGGGGGGCAGAGGGTGAAGCTTGTCACGGGGCAGTCCACCAAGAAATGTTCGGTACTAGCGCAGTACAGACATAAATTTTTATCTCTGCGGCGAGTCCTCTCTTCATGGGTCAGACGAGACCGATCCACTTGCATAGCCTCCTCGACGGGAGGCACAGGGGTAGATTGCAAAGGATACTGGGAGAGAGGTGCCCAGAGATCAAGGTCCTTTTCCTGGCGGAGCTCCTGGTGTCTTTCAGAAAAACGCTTGTCGATGCAGGTGGCCAAAAGGATAAGTTCAGACAGGTTAGCTGGAATTTCTCATGCGGGCAGTACATCTTTGATGTTGCTGGATAAGCCTTTCTTGAAGGTCGTGCAGAGGGCCTCATTGTTCCAGGCTAGCTCAGAGACAAGGGTACGAAACTGGATGGCGTGTTCGCCTACGGAAGAAGTTCCTTGGACTAGGTTCAGCAGAGCAGTCTCGGCAGAGGAGGCCTGGGCTGGCTCTTCGAAGACACTACGGACTTCAGCGAAGAAGGACTGTACTGTGGCTGTGACAGGATCATTGCGGTCCCAGAGCGGTGTGGCCCAAGACAAGGCCTTTCCAGACAGAAGACTAGCTACGAAAGCCACCATAGACCGTTCTGTAGGAAATTGGTCCGACAACATCTCCATATGTAGGGAACATTGAGACAGGAAACCACGGCAGAGTCTAGAGTCCCCATCAAATTTGTCCAGCAGGGACAAGTGGAGGCTAGGAGCGGGCACTCGCTGCGGAGGAGGTGCAGGAGCTGGCGGAGGAGATGGTTGCTGCTGTAGCAGTGGCAGAAGTTGCTGTAGCATGGCAGTCAACTGCGACAGCTGCTGTCCTTGTTGGGCGATTTGCTGAGATTGCTGGGCGACCACCATGGGTAGGTCAGCGAGACTTGGCAGTGGCACCTCAGCGGGATCCATGGCCGGATCTACTGTTATGATTCGGCTGGCTGGAGGTGGATCCTCTGTGTCAGAGAGGGATTGGCGTGGACCGTACCGGTGGATCGGTTCTAAGTTGCTACTGGTATTCACCAGAGCCCGCCGCAAAGCGGGATGGTCTTGCTGCAGTGGTAGCAACCAGGTCGTATCCACCGGTAATGGCTCAACCTCTCTGACTGCTGAGACAGGCACGGTACAAAAGCACATCCAAGAGCAAGGTCGGACGTAGCAGAAGGTAAGGGCAGGCAGCAAGGGTCGTAGTCAGGGGCAACAGCAGAAGGTCTGGAACACAGGCTTGGGACATACACTAAACGCTTTCTCTGGCACAAGGCAACAAGATCCTGCAAAGCAGTGAAGGGGAAGTGAGGTTATATGAGCAGGGAGCAGGTGGAGGCTAATTAGACTGATTGGGCCAGGCACCAATCATTGGTGCACTGGCCCTGTAAATCTTAGAGAGCTGGCGCGCGCGCGCCCTAGAGAGCGGAGCCGCGCGCGCCAGAACGTGACAGCCGGGGACCGGGACGGGTAAGTGGCTTGGGATGCGATTCGCGAGCGGGCGCATCCCGCTATGCGAATCACATCCCCATCGTGAATGTCAGTGCAGCGCTCCCGGTCAGCGGGTCTTACCGGGGCGCTGCAGAGAGGAGAACGCCGCGAGCGCTCCGGGTCCCTGCTCCTCCCCGGAGCGCTCGCGGCGTTCTCCTCTCTGCAGCGCCCCGGTCAGACCCGCTGACCGGGAGCGCTGCACTGACATTCACGATGGGGATGCGATTCGCACAACAGTGTTTAGACACAAACATTCTGCCAACAGGTTCCCTCACCATAAATACAATGTCAGTGGGTAAACCTTTGAGTAGAATTGCTGTGTAAAACACACATTTGAAAATGAATGGATTAAAATTTGCTACACATAAGTTACACTTAGAACAGGGGTCTCAAACTGGTGGCCCTCCAGATGTTGCAAAACTTCAACTCCCAGCATGCCTAGTCATGCCCAGACTGCCATTGGCTCTAGAAAACGGCTGTCGGGCATGCTGGGAGCTGAAGTTTTGCATCATCTGGAGGGCCACCAGTTTGAGACCCCTGACTTAGAAGGAATTGCTCTCACAATGTCAGCTTTGTGTAATGCTCACTGAGTGGGAGAGCAGAATAATTTCCAGATGGTCAATCAGAGATTTTCTGGACATCTGTGTGACTCACATCTCTGCAGATGTCCGGATTCCTAGAAGTCAGCCGCTAAAATGCTATTTTTTACTTGTAAATATATTTCCACTTTGCTATCTAGACTGGAAATATACTTGAAAGACAGCAACCAACCTCTATGGACACTGCCAATTCGAATCACGAGTTTTCATTAAAGAATGTAACTTTTTGAAATTTTGTTCAGGAACTGAATTTGCATGACATTGGAATGAAATGAGAAGAATTCAAGATATCTACACAATCTGCTATTATTTTACAATTTATGATGTATTGGTTATAGCTAAATGAGAACTATTGTGCAGGGAAAATGTATCCACTATCCAAAGCATAGGGGATAAGTTTTAGATTGCCGGTGGTCTAGCCCCCGCCCCCCCCCCCCCGCAATCTCCTGCACAGGACCCCGGCTCTCCCTGGGAATAGAGCTTGTCGACCCCCACAGGAAGCGGTAGTAGACAAGCCCTGCTACTTTGTACAGGAATCAACACGCTTCGTTCACGACGAGAACCGGAGTCCTGTGCAGGAGATTGCAGGGAGTCCCAGCGGACGGATCTCCCGTGATCAAACACTTATTCCCTATTCTATGGATAGGTGATAGGTTGCCGGGCACAATAGTTCTGCTTTAATGAATAAATTAATATACTGTGCACTTCACTTGGGTTGTGATCCAGTGTAATGAGCCAAGGTGAGAAAAAGAGTCTTTGAAGCTGCTTAGGAGCCTCTGGAGTGGGAGCCATGAATCAGCCTAGGCCAACAGTGAATCTAGCAATATAGAGGCAAGAATAGACTGAACTCAAATAATAATAAATGGGACCAAGTCTGAAATATGCAAGGTCAGCACAGATGAAATCTATTAAAAGACTGGCACAGCTTACCCCTCCCCATAGAAGAATCATAAACTTTGTTTATGTATAAAGTTCATGTATATGGAAGGGGGGGGGGATAGTTGTCAGTGAAAGTGTATGGACACCTATAGCTTAGGCATGAGTGGTTATACAGTACACATATCATAAGTGCAGCCTGTAGAAAACAGTGGGCCACTACCACCTTAACAATATACACAAACAAACAGACTGTTTGCAAGGGACTTTGAAAATGATTTGCATGTCTGATATTTTTCTGATGGATTGACATGTCTGTGAGTAATTTTTTCTTCTATTCAATATGAGTGTTATGATTCGGCTGGCTGGAGGTGGATCCTCTGTGTCAGAGAGGGATTGGCGTGGACCGTACCGGTGGACCGGTTCTAAGTTGCTACTGGTACTCACCAGAGCCCGCTGCAAAGCGGGATGGTCTTGCTGCGGCGGTAGCAACCAGGTCGTATCCACCGGTAACGGCTCAACCTCTCTGACTGCTGAGACAGGCGTGGTACAAAAGGACAAGGCAAGAGCAAGGTCGGACGTAGCAGAAGGTCAGGGCAGGCAGCAAGGGTCGTAGTCAGGGGCAACAGCAGAAGGTCTGGAACACAGGCTTGGGACATACACTAAACGCTTTCTCTGGCACAAGGCAACAAGATCCGGCAAAGCAGTGAAGGGGAAGGGAGGTTATATGAGCAGGGAGCAGGTGGAGGCTAATTAGACTGATTGGGCCAGGCACCAATCATTGGTGCACTGGCCCTTTAAATCTTAGAGAGCTGGCGCGCGCGTGCCCTAGAGAACGGAGCCGCGTGCGCCAGAACGTGACAGCCGGGGACCGGGACAGGTAAGTGGCTTGGGATGCGATTCGTGAGTGGGCGCGTCCCGCTATGCGAATCGCATCCCCATCGTGAATGTCAGTGCAGCGCTCCCGGTCAGCGGGTCTGATCGGGCGCTGCAGAGAGGAGAACGCCGCGAGCGCTCCGGGGAGGAGCAGGGACCCGGAGTGCTCGGCGTAACAGTACCCCCTCTTAGGTCTCCCCCTCTTTTTGTCTCCTTGTCCCTTCAAATGAGACGAGAACATAGGGGATGACTCTTGAGTCTCCTTCCGGAAAAAAAAGAAGTCCTGGGTAGCTACATCAGCGGCAGGTAATCCAGAAGAAGTGGGAATGGGGAGGGGGGGCAGAGGGTGAAGCTTGTCACGGGGCAGTCCACCAAGAAATGTTCGGTACTAGCGCAGTAAAGACATAAATTTTTATCTCTGCGGCGAGTCCTCTCTTCATGGGTCAGACGAGACCGATCCACTTGCATAGCCTCCTCGACGAGAGGCACAGGGGTAGATTGCAAAGGATACTGGGAGAGAGGTGCCCAGAGATCAAGGTCCTTTTCCTGGCGGAGCTCCTGGTGTCTTTCAGAAAAAGGCTTGTCGATGCAGGTGGCCAAAAGGATAAGTTCAGACAGGTTAGCTGGAATTTCTCATGCGGGCAGTACATCTTTGATGTTGCTGGATAAGCCTTTCTTGAAGGTCGCGCAGAGGGCCTCATTGTTCCAGGCTAGCTCAGAGGCAAGGGTACGAAACTGGATGGCATGTTTGCCTACGGAAGAAGTTCCTTGGACTAGGTTCAGCAGAGCAGTCTCGGCAGAGGAGGCCTGGGCTGGCTCTTCGAAGACACTACGGACTTCAGCGAAGAAGGACTGTACTGTGGCTGTGACAGGATCATTGCGGTCCCAGAGCGGTGTGGCCCAAGACAAGGCCTTTCCAGACAGAAGACTAGCTACGAAAGCCACCATAGACCGTTCTGTAGGAAATTGGTCCGACAACATCTCCATATGTAGGGAACATTGAGACAGGAAACCACGGCAGAGTCTAGAGTCCCCATCAAATTTGTCCAGCAGGGACAAGCGGAGGCTAGGAGCGGGCACTCGCTGCGGAGGAGGTGCAGGAGCTGGTGGAGGAGATGGTTGCTGCTGTAGCAGTGGCAGAAGTTGCTGTAGCATGGCAGTCAACTGCGACAGCTGCTGTCCTTGTTGGGCGATTTGCTGAGATTGCTGGGCGACCACCGTGGGTAGGTCAGCGAGACTTGGCAGTGGCACCTCAGCGGGATCCATGGCCGGATCTACTGTTATGATTCGGCTGGCTGGAGGTGGATCCTCTGTGTCAGAGAGGGATTGGCGTGGACCGTACCGGTGGACCGGTTCTAAGCTGCTACTGGTATTCACCAGAGCCCGCCGCAAAGCGGGATGGTCTTGCTGCAGCGGTAGCAACCAGGTCGTATCCACCGGTAATGGCTCAACCTCTCTGACTGCTGAGACAGGCACGGTACAAAAGGACAAGGCAAGAGCAAGGTCGGACGTAGCAGAAGGTCAGGGCAGGCAGCAAGGGTCGTAGTCAGGGGCAACAGCAGAAGGTCTGGAACACAGGCTTGGGACATACACTAAACGCTTTCTCTGGCACAAGGCAACAAGATCCTGCAAAGCAGTGAAGGGGAAGTGAGGTTATATGAGCAGGGAGCAGGTGGAGGCTAATTAGACTGATTGGGCCAGGCACCAATCATTGGTGCACTGGCCCTGTAAATCTTAGAGAGCTGGCGCGCGCGCGCCCTAGAGAGCAGAGCCGCGCGCGCCAGAACGTGACAGCCGGGGACCGGGACGGGTAAGTGGCTTGGGATGCGATTCGCGAGCGGGCGCGTCCCGCTATGCGAATCACATCCCCATCGTGAATGTCAGTGCAGCGCTCCCGGTCAGCGGGTCTGACCGGGGCGCTGCAGAGAGGAGAACGCCGCGAGCGCTCCGGGTCCCTGCTCCTCCCCGGAATGCTCGCGGCGTTCTCCTCTCTGCAGCGCCCCGGTCAGACCCGCTGACCGGGAGCGCTGCACTGACATTCACGATGGGGATGCGATTCGCACAACAGTGTTTAGACACAAACATTCTGCCAACAGGTTCCCTCACCATAAATACAATGTCAGTGGGTAAACCTTTGAGTAGAATTGCTGTGTAAAACACACATTTGAAAATGAATGGATTAAAATTTGCTACACATAAGTTACACTTAGAACAGGGGTCTCAAACTGGTGACCCTCCAGATGTTGCAAAACTTCAACTCCCAGCATGCCTAGTCATGCCCAGACTGCCATTGGCTCTAGAAAACGGCTGTCGGGCATGCTGGGAGCTGAAGTTTTGCATCATCTGGAGGGCCACCAGTTTGAGACCCCTGACTTAGAAGGAATTGCTCTCACAATGTCAGCTTTGTGTAATGCTCACTAAGTGGGAGAGCAGAATAATTTCCAGATGGTCAATCAGAGATTTTCTGGACATCTGTGTGACTCACATCTCTGCAGATGTCCCGATTCCTAGAAGTCAGCCGCTAAAATGCTATTTTTTACTTGTAAATATATTTCCACTTTGCTATCTAGACTGGAAATACACTTGAAAGACAGCAACCAACCTCTATGGACACTGCCAATTCGAATCACGAGTTTTCATTAAAGAATGTAACTTTTTGAAATTTTGTTCAGGAACTGAATTTGCATGACATTGGAATGAAATGAGAAGAATTCAAGATATCTACACAATCTGCTATTATTTTACAATTTATGATGTATTGGTTATAGCTAAATGAGAACTATTGTGCAGGGAAAATGTATCCACTATCCAAAGCATAGGGGATAAGTTTTAGATTGCCGGTGGTCTAGCCCCCGCCCCCCCCCCCCCCCCCCGCAATCTCCTGCACAGGACCCCGGCTCTCCCTGGGAATAGAGCTTGTCGACCCCCACAGGAAGCGGTAGTAGACAAGCCCTGCTACTTTGTACAGGAATCAACACGCTTCGTTCACAACGAGAACCGGAGTCCTGTGCAGGAGATTGCAGGGAGTCCCAGCGGACGGATCTCCCGTGATCAAACACTTATTCCCTATTCTATGGATAGGTGATAGGTTGCCGGGCACAATAGTTCTGCTTTAATGAATAAATTAATATACTGTGCACTTCACTTGGGTTGTGATCCAGTGTAATGAGCCAAGGTGAGAAAAAGAGTCTTTGAAGCTGCTTAGGAGCCTCTGGAGTGGGAGCCATGAATCAGCCTAGGCCAACAGTGAATCTAGCAATATAGAGGCAAGAATAGACTGAACTCAAATAATAATAAATGGGACCAAGTCTGAAATATGCAAGGTCAGCACAGATGAAATCTATTAAAAGACTGGCACAGCTTACCCCTCCCCATAGAAGAATCATAAACTTTGTTTATGTATAAAGTTCATGTATATGGAAGGGGGGGGGGGGGGGGGGTTGTTGTCAGTGAAAGTGTATGGACACCTATAGCTTAGGCATGAGTGGTTATACAGTGCACATATCATATGTGCAGCCTGTGGAAAACAGTGGGCCACTACCACCTTAACAATATACACAAACAAACAGACTGTTTGCAAGGGACTTTGAAAATGATTTGCATGTCTGATATTTTTCTGATGGATTGACATGTCTGTGAGTAATTTTTTCTTCTATTCAATCAGAGTGTAGGGGGCCCATATATTGCTCCTACACAGAGCATTTAGCCATTTAGTCTGTGTCCCCCTCTGAGGTTAAGGTTAACGGTGAGAGCAGAACTTAGGGACCAAGAAACAAGAGAGGAGAGAGAAATCAGAGCAAGGCCACAGTGGCAGAGCTATAAGGGTCACAGTGGTTGCAGTTGCAACCGAGCCCCTACACCACTAATAGTTACACTAATACCTATTGGGCTCAGCTATCCATGGGTAGCACAGACTTTGAAATGCAGCAATGCAGATGATTCGTGGCCTAGTTGTGGAGAAAAGTTGTGTGGATGGATGGGGGTGACAATTCTTGTCAGGGACTGGTTTATACTTGGCAGAACAGCTCACCCAACAAGCTTTTAGCTATGTTATTGCAATCCTCCCTTTGATTGGGCTCTTCATAGAAATGTGTGATCTGCCTCTATGTAATGTGATGCCCTTGTTATCAAGGTATTTTTGATATATTTCACTAACACACTTGACGAAACTAACAAAACATGTTATGTTTATCTTGAAATGGAAAGCAATGCATGGATATATGACATGACCAAGACCTCTTGTCAACCTGACACAAACAGACATAAGAAATGAATTGAAGCTCTTGTTTTATTCCTCATATTTCTCAATTTCTCTCTGGAGCAGGAGTGCCATCTAGTTTAGCATATTCTTTGTGACAAATTTTATGGCTATTGAATAGTAACTAGTTACCATAGATGAAACATGAGAAAAAAGTGTATAGTGCATTACACAAATATCTTTGGAGGATATTGAGTTAATACACAAAACAACAGATGATAAATATTTTTTGGAAATACACCCAGCAGGTGATAAATATGCAATAATTGCCAAACAGATTAACCTCTACTCCTCCTTTTGACAACTTTTCAATATAAATAACATTTATTTTTAATGAATAACTGTCACGATGCCGGCTGGCAGGTGGGGGATCCTCTGTGCCAGAGAGGGATTGGCGTGGACCGTGCTAGAGGATCGGTTCTAAGTCACTACTGGTTTTCACCAGAGCCCGCCGCAAAGCGGGATGGTCTTGCTGCGGCGGTAGTGACCAGGTCGTATCCCCTAGCAACGGCTCAACCTCTCTGGCTGCTGAAGATAGGCGCGGTACAAGGGAGTAGACAGAAGCAAGGTCGGACGTAGCAGAAGGTCGGGGCAGGCAGCAAGGATCGTAGTCAGGGGCAACGGCAGAAGGTCTGGAATCACAGGCAAGGAACACACAAGGAACGCTTTCACTGGCACTAGGGCAACAAGATCCGGCGAGGGAGTGAAGGGGAAGTGAGGTGATATAGGGAAGTGCACAGGTGTAAACACTAATTGGAACCACTGCACCAATCAGCGGTGCAGTGGCCCTTTAAATCGCAAAGACCCGGCGCGCGCGCGCCCTAGGGAGCGGGGCCGCGCGCGCCGGGACAGAACTGACGGGGAGCGAGTAAGGTACGGGAGCCGGGGTGCGCATCGCGAGCGGGCGCTACCCGCATCGCGAATCGCATCCCGGCCGGAGGTGGTAACGCAGCGCCCCGGGTCCGTGGAACCGACCGGGGCGCTGCAGTGAGGGAAGTGTAGCGAGCGCTCCGGGGAGGAGCGGGGACCCGGAGCGCTCGGCGTAACAGTACCCCCCCCCCTTGGGTCTCCCCCTCTTCTTGGGGCCTGAGAACCTGAGGATCAGACTTTTGTCCAGGATATTGTCCTCAGGTTCCCAGGACCTCTCTTCTGGACCACAACCCTCCCAATCCACTAAAAAAAAAGTTCTTCCCCTGACCTTTTTAGAGGCCAAGATCTCTTTGACAGAGAAGATGTCCGAGGAGCCGGAAACAGGAGTGGGAGGAACAGATTTAGGAGAAAAACGGTTGAGGATGAGAGGTTTAAGAAGAGAGACGTGAAAGGCATTAGGGATACGAAGAGAAGGAGGAAGAAGAAGTCTGTAAGAGACAGGATTAATTTGACACAAAACTTTAAAAGGACCAAGATAGCGTGGTCCCAACTTATAGCTCGGGACACGGAAACGGACATATTTAGCGGAGAGCCATACCTTGTCTCCAGGGGAAAAAATGGGAGGAGCTCTTCTTTTCTTATCTGCGAATCTCTTCATGCGAGAAGAAGCCTGTAAGAGAGAATTTTGGGTCTCTTTCCATATGGTGGAAAGATCACGAGAAATTTCATCCACAGCGGGCAGACCAGAGGGCAAGGGGGTAGGGAGGGGGGGAAGAGGGTGACGGCCGTACACCACGAAAAACGGAGATTTGGAGGAAGATTCAGAGATTCTGAAATTATACGAGAATTCGGCCCAAGGTAGAAGATCTGCCCAGTCATCCTGGCGGGAGGAAACAAAATGTCGCAAATAGTCACCCAAGATCTGGTTAATTCTCTCTACTTGTCCATTGGATTGAGGATGGTATGCAGAAGAAAAATTTAATTTAATCTTGAGTTGTTTACAGAGAGCCCTCCAGAATTTAGACACAAATTGGACGCCTCTATCCGAGACGATCTGTGTAGGCAACCCGTGAAGACGAAAAATGTGTACAAAAAATTGTTTAGCCAACTGAGGCGCTGAAGGAAGACCAGGAAGAGGGATGAAATGTGCCATTTTGGAGAATCGATCAACGACCACCCAAATAACAGTGTTGCCATGGGATGGGGGTAAGTCAGTAATAAAATCCATACCAATCAGAGACCAAGGTTGTTCGGGGACAGGTAGAGGATGAAGAAAACCAGCGGGCTTCTGGCGAGGAGTCTTATCCCGGGCACAGATAGTGCAGGCTCGCACAAAGTCCACCACATCAGTCTCTAGAGTCGGCCACCAATAGAAGCGAGAGATGAGTTGCACAGATTTCTTGATGCCCGCATGACCTGCGAGATGGGAGGAGTGACCCCATTTGAGGATCCCAAGGCGTTGGCGTGGAGAAACAAAGGTCTTTCCTGGAGGAGTTTGCCTGATGGAGGCTGGAGAAGTGGAAATCAGGCAGTCAGGAGGAATGATGTGTTGAGGAGAGAGTTCAATTTCAGAGGCATCTGAGGAACGAGAGAGAGCATCGGCCCTAATGTTCTTATCAGCAGGCCGAAAGTGAATTTCAAAATTAAATCGGGCAAAGAACAGAGACCACCTGGCCTGACGAGGATTCAGCCGTTGGGCAGACTGGAGGTAGGAGAGGTTCTTGTGATCGGTGTAAATAATAACTGGAAATCTTGATCCCTCCAGCAGATGCCTCCATTCCTCAAGTGCTAATTTAATGGCTAGAAGCTCTCGATCCCCGATGGAGTAGTTCCTCTCCGCCGGAGAGAAGGTCCTGGAAAAAAAACCACAAGTAACAGCATGCCCGGAAGAGTTTTTTTGTAGAAGAACAGCTCCAGCTCCCACTGAGGAGGCATCAACCTCCAATAGGAAGGGTTTAGATGGGTCAGGTCTGGAGAGCACGGGAGCCGAAGAAAAGGCAGACTTGAGTCGTTTAAAGGCGTCTTCCGCTTGAGGAGGCCAAGACTTGGGATCGGCATTTTTTTTTGTTAAAGCCACAATAGGAGCCACAATGGTAGAAAAATGTGGAATAAATTGCCTGTAATAATTGGCGAACCCCAAAAAACGTTGGATGGCACGGAGTCCGGAGGGGCGTGGCCAATCTAAGACGGCAGAGAGTTTATCTGGGTCCATTTGTAGTCCCTGGCCAGAGACCAAGTATCCTAGAAAAGGAAGAGATTGGCATTCAAACAGACATTTCTCTATTTTAGCATAGAGTTGATTATCACGAAGTCTCTGAAGAACCATACGGACATGCTGGCGGTGTTCTTCAAGATTGGCAGAAAAAATCAGGATATCGTCCAGATATACAACAACACAGGAGTATAGGAGATCACGAAAAATTTCATTAACAAAGTCTTGGAAGACGGCAGGGGCGTTGCATAGACCAAAGGGCATGACCAGATACTCAAAGTGTCCATCTCTGGTGTTAAATGCCGTTTTCCATTCATCCCCCTCTCTGATGCGGATGAGATTATAAGCACCTCTTAAGTCCAGTTTGGTAAAAATATGGGCACCTTGGAGACGATCAAAGAGTTCAGAGATGAGGGGTAGGGGGTAGCGGTTCTTAACCGTGATTTTATTAAGACCGCGGTAGTCAATGCAAGGACGTAGAGAGCCATCTTTTTTGGACACAAAGAAAAATCCGGCTCCGGCAGGAGAGGAGGATTTACGGATAAAGCCCTTCTTTAAATTTTCTTGGACGTACTCAGACATGGCAAGAGTCTCTGGGACGGACAGAGGATAGATTCTGCCCCGGGGTGGAGTAGTGCCCGGGAGGAGGTCAATGGGACAATCATAAGGCCTGTGAGGAGGTAGAGTCTCAGCTTGTTTTTTGCAAAAAACGTCCGCAAAGTCCATATAGGCCTTAGGGAGACCGGTTACATGAGGAAGCACAGGGACACGGCAAGGTTTACTGGGAACCGGTTTTAAGCAGTCCTTGGAACAAGAGGGCCCCCAACTCTTGATCTCCCCAGTGGACCAATCCAGGATTGGGGAATGGAGTTGAAGCCAGGGAAGTCCAAGAAGGATTTCAGAAGTGCAATTGGGGAGGACCAACAGTTCAATCCTCTCGTGATGAGATCCGATGCACATTAGAAGGGGCTCCGTGCGGAAACGTATAGTACAGTCCAATCTTTCATTGTTTACACAATTGATGTAGAGGGGTCTGGCGAGACTGGTCACCGGGATGTTGAACCTGTTGACGAGAGAGGCTAAGATAAAATTTCCTGCAGATCCAGAGTCCAAGAAGGCCACAGCAGAGAAGGAGAAGGCAGAGGCAGACATCCGCACAGGCACAGTAAGACGTGGAGAAGCAGAGTAGACATCAAGGACTGTCTCACCTTTGTGCGGAGTCAGCGGACGTCTTTCCAGGCGGGGAGGACGGATAGGACAATCCTTCAGGAAGTGTTCGGTACTAGCACAGTACAGGCAGAGATTCTCCATGCGGCGTCGTGTCCTCTCTTGGGGTGTCAGGCGAGACCGGTCGACCTGCATAGCCTCCACGGCGGGAGGCACAGGAACAGATTGCAGGGGACCAGAGGAGAGAGGAGCCGGGGAGAAGAAACGCCTCGTGCGAACAGAGTCCATATCCTGGCGGAGCTCCTGACGCCGTTCGGAAAAACGCATGTCAATGCGAGTGGCAAGATGGATGAGTTCATGTAGGTTAGCAGGGATTTCTCGTGCGGCCAGAACATCTTTAATGTTGCTGGATAGGCCTTTTTTAAAGGTCGCGCAGAGTGCCTCATTATTCCAGGATAATTCTGAAGCAAGGGTACGGAACTGTACGGCATACTCGCCAACGGAAGAATTACCCTGGACCAGGTTCAACAGGGCAGTCTCAGCAGAAGAGGCTCGGGCAGGTTCCTCAAAGACACTTCGAATTTCCGAGAAGAAGGAGTGTACAGAGGCAGTGACGGGGTCATTGCGGTCCCAGAGCGGTGTGGCCCAAGCCAGGGCTTTTCCAGACAGCAGGCTGACTACGAAAGCCACCTTAGACCTTTCAGTGGGGAACTGGTCCGACATCATCTCCAAGTGTAATGAACATTGGGAAAGAAAGCCACGGCAAAACTTAGAGTCCCCATCAAATTTATCCGGCAAGGATAGTCGTATTCCAGAAGCGGCCACTCGCTGCGGAGGAGGTACAGGAGCTGGCGGAGGAGATGATTGCTGGAGCTGTGGTAGTAACTGTTGTAGCATAACAGTCAGTTGAGACAGCTGTTGGCCTTGTTGCGCAATCTGTTGTGACTGCTGGGCGACCACCGTGGTGAGGTCAGCGACAACTGGCAGAGGAACTTCAGCGGGATCCATGGCCGGATCTACTGTCACGATGCCGGCTGGCAGGTGGTGGATCCTCTGTGCCAGAGAGGGATTGGCGTGGACCGTGCTAGAGGATCGGTTCTAAGTCACTACTGGTTTTCACCAGAGCCCGCCGCAAAGCGGGATGGTCTTGCTGCGGCGGTAGTGACCAGGTCGTATCCCCTAGCAACGGCTCAACCTCTCTGGCTGCTGAAGATAGGCGCGGTACAAGGGAGTAGACAGAAGCAAGGTCGGACGTAGCAGAAGGTCGGGGCAGGCAGCAAGGATCGTAGTCAGGGGCAACGGCAGAAGGTCTGGAATCACAGGCAAGGAACACACAAGGAACGCTTTCACTGGCACTAGGGCAACAAGATCCGGCGAGGGAGTGAAGGGGAAGTGAGGTGATATAGGGAAGTGCACAGGTGTAAACACTAATTGGAACCACTGCACCAATCAGCGGTGCAGTGGCCCTTTAAATCGCAAAGACCCGGCGCGCGCGCGCCCTAGGGAGCGGGGCCGCGCGCGCCGGGACAGAACTGACGGGGAGCGAGTAAGGTACGGGAGCCGGGGTGCGCATCGCGAGCGGGCGCTACCCGCATCGCGAATCGCATCCCGGCCGGAGGTGGTAACGCAGCGCCCCGGGTCCGTGGAACCGACCGGGGCGCTGCAGTGAGGGAAGTGTAGCGAGCGCTCCGGGGAGGAGCGGGGACCCGGAGCGCTCGGCGTAACAATAACATTGGAAAGTTGCCCAATAAAATGATTATCTATAAGATAATTTAGTTGTTCCTTATGGAGAGAAAAGTAACCAACAATCATTTGTCAACGATCATAAATTCCGAATGGGTCTGAAAGATTCCAAAAGATTCCATTGTTAGTGGAACTTTTGTTTCTGATGCTTATTTCTGCTGCAAAATTTCACACAAAATAAGCGCCAATTCAAACCGCGTGCATGGGCCCTTATTGTGTCCCTCAGGCTTAACCTTCAGCCTAGACTCTGCCTCCATATGCTTTGGTTTTGTTGTACCTTGCTGACCTCCCCTGATCTAACCCAGGCCGGTCAACTCACCATCCTTCTGTGCCTCATTGTTGATATGGTATTAATGATGATAATAGTAGTAATAATAATAATTATTATTATGTATTTATTTATATAGCACCAACATGGTGTTTCAGAATCAAAATTCTTAATGCACCTATTAGTATGCTTGGAATAAAACCCAAGAAAACATGAAAAGAACTTTCAAGCTTCTTGCAGATGTTATTGTCCTTTATGGAACCCCAGCCTTGGACCCCAGCCAGGAGTATAGCTAGACTGTCAAGGATCCTGGGGCAAGTGTTGAGCATGGGCCCACACTCCTTCCGAACAAATCTGAATTTCGTTGCGCTTCGTGGTGACAAATGGCTTCATTTACTACATTTTGTTTGGGCTAAAATGGTGGCTACACGTGTGAGTACATGGGGCAAGGAGCTCTGGGAAGGCGGGTAGGTGGGATCACCCTGAATCACATGGAGGCATGCAGCCTATCAGCAGCCAGCCAGCCCTATGATGTCACAGCCCTATATATGCGGCAGCCATTACAGAAGATGTGAATTTTGCTGAGAATAGAGATCTCTAGCAGCGAATCCATTCACCTCAAGCCCGCATTCGTTCTGGCTAGAGAGAGAGCAGACACTGTGTTTTCACTAATCAGCATTACTGACAATACAGATCAGCACTGGGGAAATCCATTGATCTCAAGCCCGCATCACTGCAGGCAGGGAGAGTTCAGAAGTTGTTTCACAGTCTGCATCAGTGATCACAGGAAGCACTGTGACTCCCCATTCAAAGACTGCAAGCAACCATAGTGCAGGCAGGCAGAGTTCAGAGAGAGAGAGAGAGGGAGAGAGAGAGAGAGAGAGAGAGAGGGTGAGAGAGAGAGTGAGAGAGAGTGAGAGAGAGTGAAAGAGAGAAAGAAAGAGAGAGAGAGTACGCTTTTTCTGTTGCAACCGTATTGGGGTGTATTACTGTAAAAATGTGAAAAATATATGCACTCTGCCGTTCTACGTTTTTTCTGGTTAAAGCTAATAGGGGGCAGTAAGTGTAAAAGCACTAGATTGTGAAAAATAGATGTACTCTGCTGTTGTACGTGTTTTCTGTATCAAGCGTATAGTGGCCTGTTATATACACACACATTGAGTGTTCCACAATTTTCTGTTGCCGCTGTATATAAAAAGTCAAATATATATGCACACCACTGTTCTACAAGTGGCAGAGGCCTTAATTCATCAGGCGCAGGGCAGGGGTCGCAAAAGAGTAGGGGCGCATGGCGGCAGGAGTCGCAGTGAGAGATCTGAGCTCCCGGTTTCAGTTAGCGGTCATGTCTCGTGATTGATTGGTTCCCTCGGTCATCCACTTCATCCAAAGTGACATCCGACACCCCCAGTCAACAGTCAGTGGGTTCCTCAGACTCAACTTTCAGTTGGCATGGCAGTCATGCTGCTGCTGCTGCCACCTCCAGGCTCTGTCATTGTGCCACCATATGGTCTCCTCATGCTGATGCTGCCACCCCCAGGCTCTCTCATTGTGCTGCCATATGGTCTCCTCATGCTGATGCTGCCACCTCTGGGCTCTCATTGTGCCGCCATATGGTCTCCTCATGCTGATGCTGCCACCTCCAGGCTCTTTCATTGTGCCGCCATATGGTCTCCTCATGCTGATGCTGCCACCTCCAGGCTCTCTCATTGTGCTGCCATATGGTCTCCTCATGCTGCTGCCACCTCCAGGCTCTGTAATTGTGCTGCTACGGGGCCTACAAAGGATGCCGCCACCTCCAGGCTGTGTCATTGTACCGCCATGTGATCTCTTCATGCTGCTGGCACATTAAACTTGTTAAAGGGGTACTCCATTGGAAAACTTTTTTTTAGGTCTTTTTAAGTCAACTGGTGCCAGAAAGTTAAACAGATTTATAAATTACTTCTATTAAAAAATCTTAATCATTCCAGTACTTATCAACTGCTGTATACAACAGAGGAAATTCTTTTCTTTTTGGATTTATTTTCTGTCTGTCTACAGTGCTCTCTGCTGACACATTTGTCCATGTCAGGAACTGTCCAGAGCAGGAGAAAATCCCCATAGCAAACCAATGTTGCTATGGACAATTCCTGACATGGACAGAGGTGTCAGCAGACAGCACTTCCTGTGGAACACAGCAGCTGTTGGGTGTGTCTCACTTCCAGAGTTGTCCAGAGAGAGAGGAGAGAAGGAGTTTTTTCCAGCAACCTTTTCCCCAGGAGGGTGGCAGACTCCTGGGAGGAGCCTCCTGCTATGGACCCACGGCCTTCCACCTCCCGTACTAGGCCGGCGGGGGGTGGGAGTGAGAGAGTTACGGCCGATTCCAAGGACGGGGTCAGAAGATCCAGCAGGCTCCGCAGTAATGTGGAGCCCACTCCCCCGTCCATCGCTGGAAACCGCAAGGCATACGGTAGGAAGATAACTGTTGTGTCTTCAGGGACTGTTTCTAATGTTACGGAACCCCAGCAATGGGGGGTGAAGGGACCCAGGGAGTCGCTTGCCACGTTTGGATCCCGCATGCAGGCAAAGCTGGTGGAATACGAACAGCTGGGAAAGAAGCTGAAAGTGTTAAGGGAGGATCTGAAGTTTGCCCGCTACCAGACAGATAACTCTGCCAAGGCCATGAGGGCTAAGTTTGCTGCTAGAGTGTGCGAGCTGAAGGCAGAGGAGCAGGAGGTAGTGAGAGCCCGAATGCAGATCATAGAGGGAGCGGGTATGTTTAAAGAAAAATTAAAAAACGAGGACCGCTATAAAATCATGCGGACCCCTGTGAAGGAGGAAGAGGATAGCCAGGGGGAGGAAGAACACCTGTGTGATACAGAGGAGAAGATGGAGGAAGGTGGTGAGGGAGATGGCGGCAGTGAGGGTGATGAGAGTGAGGGGGATGTGTGTGATACCCCGTGTACCCCTAAGACCTCTGTCACCCCAAGTGCAGAATATATTAACCCTGCCCAAGTCGCCTTACCAACCACCTCAGAGGAAAGCGACAGTAGTGATGGCGGTGACAGCGGCCCAGTCGGTGGGGGGCTCCTGCGGGCCATAGTGATGCAGGAGTCACCCACCCGTCTGGAAAATTTCAGTTTTGGCCAGGACCTGGGCCCTGAGGAGAGCCAGAAGAAGAAAAAGAACAGGAGGAAGAAAAAGGCTGAGGAGCAAGTCATGTTTGTTTTCTCCCCTATCCAGCAGTCTGGGCCACCTGAGAAGTTGGTTCAGACTGCTGGGCCCCCCACCCTGCCAGATCCAGTTTCTGCTGTGGAACGGGACCAGCACGGGGGGTACAGTGCTGCATCCAACATGGCCGTGGGTGCTACAGTCACGCATCCTGCTGGTAGGGAAGAGCAGGATGGGTTAATGGTGGGTGTCCCTGGCATTGTTATCAGCTCTGTAGGGCACTCCCCTGAGAGGGGGGGAGTGTCCAGGCACCGGGACCCGCTGCTGATCCCGTGCAGTCAGGCGCAGTGTGTGGCATGGACGCTGTAGGGATTTCCCCTGTGAGGGAGGAGGGTCCCTGCAAGTCAGTGGCAGGTGGGGGGGCAGAGGTGCGCTTGGAGGGGCAGCCTCGGCCTCGGGATGTGATGTCTGCGGTGACATCCCACATGGAGGAGGAATCAGCATCGCCGACAGAGATCCAGCTAAAGCACGTCCTGGCCAGCCCAGAGGTAGTGGGTGAAGCAGCGGCTGATCCCAAAAACACTGCTAATAAAACCAAAAGCAATGTCACTACAAGGTGTGTGAATGATGGGAGTAGTAGTGCTGTGGATGAAAGGAGTGTATGTGGGAGTGATGGTGGAGTGAATGTGAGGAGTGGTAATGGAGTGAATAGGAGGAGTGGTAGTGGTGCAGATGGGAGGAGTGGTAGTGGAGTGAATGGGCGGGGTGGCAGTGATGCAGATGGGAGGAGTGGTAGTGGAGTGAGTGGTGGTGGTGGATTGAATGGGAGGAGTGGTGGTGGTGCGGATGGGAGGAGTGGTAGTGGAGTGAATGGGCGGGGTGGCAGTGATGCAGATGGGAGGAGTGGTAGTGGAGTGAGTGGTGGTGGTGGATTGAATGGGAGGAGTGGTGGTGGTGCGGATGGGAGGAGTGGTAGTGGAGTGAATGGGCGGGGTGGTAGTGGAATGAGTGGGAGTGGTGCAGATGGGAGGAGTGATAGTGGAGTGAATGAGAGGAGTAGTAGTGGTGTGTATAATAGTGACGTTTGTGGCAGTGCAGGTGGTTTAGGTGGGGCCGTAGGGACAGGGTCTGGTCCGGCTGCCCCCTCGGTCGCCAGGAGTTATGCCAGCGTGGCGGCCGGGGGTTCAGTGGGATCTTTACCTCCTGTATCTGGTGACGGTCAGTTGCAACGGCGCCTCCTGGAGGCACTAAAGAGAGGAGAAAGGACGCTCCAGGTAGAGGGAAAGGAGATGGACCTATCTTTCTGGGTGGAGAGACATGGTCTGGGAGCATTCCGACAGAGAAATGGGGAGACTGTATGGTCCCTCCAGACACCCGGGCAGGAGGTAGGTCGCAGGAATGTGGCCCGTCTGGTCTGGAAAGGCGAAGATGCGTGCCCCCAAAGGGGCAAGGTGGTGGAGCTTCTCTTCCAGATGGGTTTCAGGGCTAGGGACATCTTTGCCCTGATCCACCCTTTCGGCTCCTCTGAGTTTGACGTCAGCTTTGTTAGGCCGGAGGGACTAGATCTCTTCTGGTCTAATTATGAGCTGGTGAAAAACGAGCCCGGATGGCGAGATTTCGCTGTAAAAGCAGTATCTCGCCAGAGTATGGTAAAGAAAGTGACCGTTTTGACCCGTAACGAGTCACTTTCTTGTTATGACATTATGACCTGGCTCGGCAGGTACGGGGAGGTGACGGACATCCCCCGGAAAAACTTTGATGAGCACAATATATGGTCTGGGGCCTGGACGTTTTCCGTCCGTCTCAGGCGTTCCGGGAACACGGTCACCCACATTCCTTCGGCCGCCTTCCTGGGACGCGACAGGATTCAGATCTTCTACCAGGGGCAGCCGAAGCTGTGTCACAGGTGTGGTGACCCAAACCACTTTAGTGCCAACTGCACTCAGCAGATATGCGCCCTCTGCTGTGGGGTGGGTCACCTGGCGGCCACCTGTGGGCAGATTCGGTGTAACTTGTGTGGTGACTTAGGTCACCCGTTCAGCCGGTGTCCGCGCTCGTTCTCTAATGCTGTGACCGCCCCGTCTGGGGAAAGCCTAACAGTTGCCCCGGCGGGGGAGGGGACCAGTGGAGGAGAGGGCGGCACCAAAGCCAGTGAAGGAAAAACATAAGACCCCCTCTATGCGGAGGCGAGAGGAGAAGCGCAGGTTGGAGAGGGCCCTTGAGAATGCCCAGGTGCCAGGGGTAGCTCGGGGTCCCACTTCAGACACTGGCTCAGAAGGAGGTCAGAATAACTCTGAGGCTTTGGGTGAGGCCAAACTGGACGAGGAGATAGGGAGACTGCGTAGGGAAGAAGGTCAAGATGCTCCTTCCTCCAGCCATACCTCTGAATCCGAAACTGTGGATGAGGAGGAGGAGGAGGGGCAGACAGTAAATGGTGGCCAGAAAAAGAAGAGGAGGAAGAAGTGTAAGAGTAAGGTGGCGCTGTCCTCCTCTTCAATTGTAGCCTCAGACCATAGAAGGAACAACTCAGTCTCTGACCCTCTGATCGTCCTTTCGAATCGATATGAGGCCCTCGGGGATACCATCTCCCCTCCTCTTCTCGAGGGTCAGGAGGCAGTGCGGCCTCCAGGAGGTACCGAGCCTCCTTCCTCTGGGGTAGTTTCCTCAGGGGGAGAGGTAACACCAGGTGCCGGAGGTAAAGATCCTAGGATGGATATGTCCCAGAGTTTAAAAAGAAGTAAAGGGTCTTCCTCTGATTCCGATGGGGGTGGGGGGAAGGAGAGGAAGAAGGTTTAAGGGGTGAGGCCATCTAACTCAATCACCCATGATGGCGGCACTCACCCCACTGACGCTGGCATCTAT
The DNA here is from genome assembly GCF_029499605.1 of Hyla sarda. NCBI lineage: Eukaryota > Metazoa > Chordata > Amphibia > Anura > Hylidae > Hyla > Hyla sarda. The sequence goes on along the minus strand of NC_079199.1, from coordinate 51,636,923 downwards.
TAACTGTGCCAGTATAAAGTCGGATACGGCTAGATTTGCAGCCTTTGATTTTCTCGGCCGTGTTGAAGCCGACATTTTCTTTTTACAAGAGACCAGGTTGTCAGATCTTGCCTCTCTGGCAAAAGCCAGGAGAGAGTGGAGGCGCGGCCCCTCCCACTGGTCTCTTGCGGCTGAGCCGTATAGTGGGGTGGCGGTCTTTTTTTCCGCTTCTGTTGAATGCAGACGGGTTATTGAGCTAGAAATGGGGAGGTGCCTGATCATTGATGTCTTCATGAAGGGACAAGAGCTCCGGCTCATTAACATCTACGCCCCGCAAACTAAGCGGGGCCGTAAAGATCTCTTTATGAGGATTAAGCCCTTTCTTTTTACGAGTCGGCAGGTGATCTTTGGAGGGGACTTCAATAATGTCACGAGGTCCCAGGATAGGAGAGGCTCCAATGGTCCACTGACTTGCGATAGTGTGGCACTAATTAGCATAACTAGAGAAGCTCGCCTAGAGGACGCCCACATCCGGAGCCCCTCGGGCCACGCGGGTTTCACCTATCATCAAGGTAGCCGCAGGTCTAGAATAGATAGGTTTTATTTAAAGGAGGAAGCCGTCTCTTCCGCAGTGTCCGTGGTTGAGGTGGAGTTCTCCGATCACTGTATGATTTTATTTTCCCTGAATGTTTCAGAGACCCCCCGGATGGGTAAAGGTTATTGGAAGCTGAATTCGTCCCTCCTGGTGGAAGCGGAGGTAAGACAGTCCTTTGAGGATTTTCTTCAGAGTCAGGTACCTTTACTGGATCTTTGTAGTAATAAGCTGGAGTGGTGGGAGATATTCAAGAAGCGGGTTGCGGGGTTCTTCCGCCAGCTCTCGGGCCTCAGGTCCCTGAACAGGTATCGCTTGTATCAGGGTCTGAGGAGGAAACTCGAGCTTCTTGTCTCAACTGGAGGTAGCCGAGAGGATATCTCCAGAGTGAAATCCTTGCTGATGAGGTGTCAGTACGATAGGCACGCATCTTTGGTTTTTGAGAGGGATTTCGGGAAGTACGCTCGCCCGACCCTTACAGAAACTGTAAGATGTCAGTGAGTAGTAAAGTAATTTCAGGACTGATCGATAGTACAGGATCTCTGAATCGGTCCAGATCGGGGATCTTGGAGGTCGTCAGATCCTTCTACTCGCACCTCTTGGGAAGGAAGGATCTAGATCGAGACAGGATGTCGGTTTTCCTGGCTGAAACCATTCCTGAGCCAGGGGTAGACCCCTCTCTTGATGTTTTGGCAGAAGAAATCAGGGAAGAGGAAGTGAGACTGGCGATCGAGGGGCTTGCCCCTAAGAAGTCGCCAGGTCCGGATGGCTTAACATCCGAGTGGTACAGGACCTTTAAGGAGTCTTTAGCTCCCCTCTTGACTGAGGTATTCAATGAGTGTCTCTCCTCGGGCACTCTGCCGAAGTCAATGAGGAGGTCCGCCCTGATTCTCCTGTCAAAGGGTAAAGATCCTAGCCGAATTGAGAATTGGAGGCCCATAGCTCTTCTCAATACGGACAGGAAGCTTCTGGCCAAGATACTGTTTAATCGGCTGGTGAAGTTTGCACCCCGGCTCCTTTTGGGGGCCCAGCACTGCTCTGTTCCAGGCCGAGGCACCTTAAGTGCTGTCCTCAGTGTCAGGGAGGCAATGGAGCGGAGTAGTGCGGGTCTCTGGAAGGGGTACATGCTGTCCTTGGATCAGGCCAAAGCATTTGATCGGGTGAACCATGACTACCTCTGGTCCGTCCTACTGAGATATGGCTTACCAAGTACTTTTGTTAATTGGCTTAAGATCTTGTATGCAGGGGCAGAGAGTTTCCCGCTTGTGAACGGTTGGTCTGGCCACTCTTTTGAGGTGGGGTCCGGAGTCCGTCAGGGTTGTCCTTTGAGCCCGCTTTTATACGTGTTTGCGATCGATCCCTTCGTCCGGAGGGTAGATTGTGGGCCGTTGGCGGGAGTCGGGATGAGTCTGGCGGAGCTGGATGTCGCCCAGAGAGTAGTGGCGTACGCTGATGATGTCACCATTTTCGTGTCCTCGAGAGAGGAGGTCGATGTGGTGATGTCGGAAGTGGACCGCTACTCTGAGGCATCCGGGTCTAAGATCAACCGGGATAAGTGTGAGAGTCTCTGGCTGGGAGGGGGAGATCCCACGTTTGATCTCCCGGACACCCTTCCAGGGCCCCAAGAGTCAGCAAAAGTTTTGGGCATCACTTTCGGCCAGGATGATTATCCCACCAAAAACTGGGATGGTAAGCTCCAGGATGCCGCTCAGAAGGTGGACCAATGGAAGGGTTGGTCTATGACCCTCAGGGAAAGGGTACACCTGATCAAATCGTACCTGCTCCCCTTGTTTATCTATCTGGGCAGCGTATGTATTTTGCCAGAGGCTTACTACACTAGGATCTACAGCCTGTTTTTCCAACTGTTATGGGGGAACAGGATGAACCTAGTCAAGAGGGAGGTTACGTACCGCACGAGGAGACTAGGGGGTTTATCTATGGTAAACCCTGTGGTGTTCTTAACGAACACCTTCTTGAAAGCTAACATCTCAAACCTCTGGTCAGAGAGGGCTCCTCCGTGGGTAATCTCCTGCAGGGAATGGTTTCGGCCTTTCTTCCAGGAATGGGAGACAGGAGGGCAAGTGAAGGACCTCCGTACGCCACACGGATATCTTCCGGCTTATGCTACCCCAACTCTGAAGTCGATACGTCGGTGGGGTCTGGGAGTGTGGGAGATCGGGACCCAGTCAAGGCAGTTCCTTGACAAACGGGTTCTGTTGACCTACTTCCAGAAGCCTCTGGCGCTCAGGGACTGCCCAGGTCGGGATCTGAGGGTGGGGTTGTACCTTTTAAACATGAAAAGGATCCCCCAGAAGTTTTGGGACTTGGCCTGGCGCTGCTTTCAGGGGAAGCTATATGTGAGGGACAATTTGAAGTGTAGGAGCTCTGATGACCAGGGATGTCCCAGAGAAGAGTGCGAGGACATGCTGGAAAGCATGGACCACTTCCTGCTTCATTGTCCCTTTAATATAGGGGTCTACAACCGGGTGGGTGCTTCCATTGGCTGGAGTCAACTTGCCGGCCTTACCTATCCGGAGTGGGCTTATGGGGCATTCAGGAACCTGGGTGGCCGAGACCGGGGCACTTTATTTGTAGTCAGCTTAGTAGTTAGGTACTACACGTGGAACGCACGGTGTCTAGTATCTACACAGCGGAAAGTCCTCTCCGAGGTGGAGGTCTGTAGGAACATCACCGGTGACCTCGGGAAGATCAGGTCTTTGGAGTATGGCAGTCTTGGTACCAGCAGGGCTTCTCTCCTGTGGAGAGGTTTTTCATTTGATGTGCCCTAGGTACTAGACCTCTTGGGTAGAGTACCCCTTTTTCTGGTTAGGGATAGCAATGTAGGGACAGAGAGAGGGTGAGTGCAGGGTCAGTTTGTTGAAGGGATAACAGTAGGGTGAGTCGTAGGGAAAAGTTAGTGGAGAGAGTTTATAAAGTAACATCAGGATTGCCATCCTTCTTCCTGGTGGTGGGCTATGCATGTACACCCTAGTCTTTTGTTTTGTTTTCAGAATATGGATTGCGTAAAGGGCTTACAGGCGACCGAACTTGGGCCTAAGGTGGGTTGTATTGTTTTGTATATGTTATGTTATGAAGTTGTATTTGTATAGTTGGTTTTGGGTATAGATTAGGTTGGGTGGGGGAATTGGTGGGTTGGTGGATGTTTGGAGGGGCTGGCATGGGTCAGTTGTGGACTGGACTCTATATCCATGGACTATGGACTCTGACCCATGTCAATGTGGGTGGTTGTGTGGGTAATGGGTTAGTCTAGTGTAGGATGTCATGTGTTTTGTAGGTGTATATTTTGGTTTGTTGGTGTATATAGTTTATGTATGTATTTGCATTTAGGTTATGTATTTGTGTTTTTATATTCGTATTGTATATATTATTATATAGTATGGATTGGTTATCTTATTTGAGGGGATGGGGATAGGCAGTCGGATCAGATTTAATTAGCATTTTTATATTACTTTAATTTAATATTGGTTGTATTATTGTCACGATGCCGGCTGGCAGGTAGTGGATCCTCTGTGCCAGAGAGGGATGGCGAGGACCGCGCTAGTGGACCGGTTCTAAGCCACTACAGGTTTTCACCAGAGCCCGCCGCAAAGCGGGATGGTCTTGCTGCGGCGGTAGTGACCAGGTCGTATCCACTAGCAACGGCTCACCTCTCTGACTGCTGAAGATAGGCGAGGTACAAGGGAGTAGGCAGAAGCAAAGTCGGACGTAGCAGAAGGTCGGGGGCAGGCGGCAAGGTTCGTAGTCAGGGGAGATAGCAGAAGTTCTGGTACACAGGCTTTAAACACACAAAACGCTTTCACTAGGCACAAGGGCAACAAGATCCGGCAAGGAAGTGCAAGGGAGGAACTCAGATATAGCCAATTGGGAAGATTGGGCCAGGCACCAACATTGTTTTGTATATGTTATGTTATGAAGTTGTATTTGTATAGTTGGTTTTGGGTATAGATTAGGTTGGGTGGGGGAATTGGTGGGTTGGTGGATGTTTGGAGGGGCTGGCATGGGTCAGTTGTGGACTGGACTCTATATCCATGGACTATGGACTCATGTCATGGACTATGGACTCATGTCATGTCATGTGTTTTGTAGGTGTATATTTTGGTTTGTTGGTGTATATAGTTTATGTATGTATTTGCATTTAGGTTATGTATTTGTGTATTTATATTCGTATTGTATATATTATTATATAGTATGGATTGGTTATCTTATTTGAGGGGATGGGGATAGGCAGTCGGATCAGATTTAATTAGCATTTTTATATTACTTTAATTTAATATTGGTTGTATTATTGTCACGATGCCGGCTGGCAGGTAGTGGATCCTCTGTGCCAGAGAGGGATGGCGAGGACCGCGCTAGTGGACCGGTTCTAAGCCACTACAGGTTTTCACCAGAGCCCGCCGCAATGTCGGCCCGCCGGCAAGGAAGTGCAAGGGAGGAACTCAGATATAGCCAATTGGGAAGATTGGGCCAGGCACCAACATTGGTGCACTGGCCCTTTAAATTGCAGAGACCCGGCGCGCGCGCGCCCTAGGGAGCGGGGCCGCGCGCGCCGGGACAGGACCGACGGAGAGCGAGTCAGGTACGGGGACCGGGGTGCGCATCGCGAGCGGGCGCCACCCGCATCGCGAATCGCATCCCGGCTGGAGGCGGTACCGCAGCGCACCCGGTCAGTGGATCTGACCGGGGCGCTGCAGCAACGAGGATGAGGCGAGCGCTCCGGGGAGGAACGGGGACCCGGAGCGCTCGGCGTAACAATTATGGTAGTGTAGATTAAAAAAAGGGTGTGTATATGTATGTTTATGTATGTATGTATATATATATATATATATATATATATATATATATATATATATATGTATATGTGTGTATATATGTATATATGTGTATATATGTGAGGGAAAAAATTTAATTTTAGTAAAAAAAAAAAAAAAAAAAAAATATTAAAAAACATATATAAAAAAAAATAAGGGGGGGGGTGGTGGTGGTGTTTTTTGGGGTGGGTTAGTTGTGAATGTAATGTGTGGTTGAGTTTTACCAAGTCTGGTTGTTTTTAGTTAAAGCTAAGTAAAGCTATTTTTATATTTATGTAAAGAATGTGTGGGTATGTGTGTGTGATAGTATTTTTGATAATTTCTATGTAGGTATAATGTTATGTGTTTAGTTAGTTTTAGTTAAGTTGGGCTGGCCAGTTAGGCAGGTTTTGTTGTGTTGTGTTTTGTTAATGCTAGTTAAGCCTGTTTTTCTGTTTTGTTAAGTTTTTATATATTTATAATAAAAAGAGCGTCAGCAGAGAGCACTGTGGAAACACAGAAAATAAATTCAAAAAGAAACAAATTTCCTCTGTAGTATACAACTGCTAATAAGTACTGGAAGGATTAAAGGGGTACTCCACTGGAAAACATTTTCTTTTAAATCAACTGGTGCTAGAAAGTTAAACAGATTTGTAAATTAGAAAAAGGACGGAGAGGCTCCTGCGGAAAGTTTCACTAGAATGACCCGGGCAACTCAAACTAACACCTGTACCCAAGGTGTCTGAAAAGGGAATACTAGGCAAAAATAATTTTTGAGGCTCAAGGTCTTTGGATAAGGAACACACTTGTTGGTTAAGATATATGAAATATTTATTAATTAATTAATTACTATCAACTGATAGTCCAGGATTACAGGGCCCTTGTAAATCCACGGAATCAGAAGATTCATAAAATATATAAAATCATAAAATTCATATGTATATTCATAAAATAAAATTATATATATATATAACACAATTACTTCGTGTTCGATGGTGGTTTCTACCTGCAGACCAGGGGAGCATCAATGGGTGCCAAATATTCCCCGTCTTTTGCAAATATCTACATGTTTCACTGGGAGCAACTTTTTATTTTCAGTGACAAAAATCCATATTATGATAATATACACTGGATCAGTCGTTACATAGACGATTTATTGATAATTTGGAGGGGTACAGAGACACTATTTTCGGAATTTGTCAAGTATATTGGAAATAACAACCTAAATTTGGGGTTCACCTCACATTTCGATAAAAATACAATTAATTTTTTGGACATTTCGTTGATTAGTGGGAGTGATGGCATAGAAATTCGCCCCTATAGAAAAGACACAGCCTCTAACTCCATTCTGCTAGCCTCCTCCTGCCATCCACGACATGTCCTGGATAATATTCCCTATGGCGAATTATGTAGAATAAAACGTAACTGCTCTAGTGAGATACAATTTAAAATTGCAGCAGAGGAACTTCATACTAGATTGGAACAGAGGGGTTATAGTGAAAAAATATTAAAAAAAGCAGAAATAAGAATAGAAGGACGGGGACGTGAGGAACTAGTATCCTATTCCAGTAGGCATCAGAATAGAAGGGACTCACATAAGGTTGGAAACACATCAGCCAAAAATACAATCGAAAACGAAAATGTGAATTCGAGTAAAGATAGACCACCATTTTTCGTGACCTCATACAGTACTCAATTTGGACAGATTAAGAAAATAATAAATAGATATATTCCGGTATTAGAAACAGACCCAATATTAAGAGACTTATTATCAGAAGGTATTTCTATTGTGTCCAGGAGAGGCCCCACTATCGGAACCAGGGTCTCACCCAGTCTATTTATTAGTCAAAAGGAAAGTGTAAAGGATCGGGACTGGTTGAGGAATATAGGTAATCGCAAATGTGGCCATACCAGATGCATCACATGTACACATATGGTGAATACAAATACTGTAACGTCTTGTACAACAAATAGGACATACAATATACACCAATACATCAATTGTAATACTAAATCCATCATATATGTAGCCACATGCATTGCGTGTAACCTGCAATATGTAGGATGCTCGGGGAATTCGTTGAAAGTGAGGTTTAGGAAACATATTACGGATGCTAAAAGTAGTTTGACAAACATGTCCATGCTATCACGTCACTTTAGAGAGTCCCATTCAGGGGACACTACCCATTTACGAGTATTGGGAGTAGAAAAAGTCACCTTAGGACCTAGGGGAGGCGATCTCAGAAAGAAATTATACAATAGAGAGGCACATTGGATGTTCCTCTTGGGAACAAGATTCCCGCAAGGATTAAATAAAAGATTGGATTTAATGTTAACGTGTGCATAAATTGAATAAGTAAATATAGTGGATGTATACAATTTATCATTAATCATGTAAGTCTAGTCCCCGGTTTAATATTTATTCTTCGTTTCCTGTGCACATATAATAAATTTTGAATTGTTGTAAATTATAGGGGGATGTTCACACGGCGTGATGCACATCATGCGGTTATCGATTTATATATAAAAATATCTCAGATTTTGATGTTTAGATATAGTTTAAAGTGCTTATTTCGGCAAATATGTACCTCTAAACCAACATGAATATCGGTACATATAATAAATTTTGAATTGTCGCAAATTATAGGGGGTTGTTCACATGGTGTGATACACACCATGCGGTTATCGATTTATATATAAAAATATCTCGGATTTTTGATGTGTAGATATAGTTTAAATTGCTTACTGCGGTTAAATATGCACCCCTGAATCAATATGAATATTGGTAGTATTGGTAGATTAGCCTTTGGACCATTCAAGTTTGAAATTCTACTTAAAATGTGAAATTTAAAGCCGCATTGATTACATCCTGGTGTGAACTCTCTCCGAACGATCAAATGTGATCATGATTCCCAATGCCATGTTTTGTAACCAACTGTTTTTAATTAAGATCCATGTGGTCATGTGACCAAACTCATGTGTATTTTAACCTGCATTATTGAGTGTATGTCTATCTACGACTAAGCACCTGAGGGTGCGAAACGCGTCAGATTGTGTCCTGCCTAAGCGTGTGAATAAAGCCATTGACAAGTTTTACCTGCATCTTCTCGAGTGCCGGACGTTTTCTTTTCTGTGAGAGTTCTACTAAGCCGGGAGCGGTACCGGTGTCCGCAGCACGAGACAGTGCAGTAGACGCGAGAGTGGTGAGCAGCCTGACCCTATCTGCATATATATATATATATATATATATATATATATATATATATATATATATAGATGTAAAAGACCACTGGAAAGGGTAGCAGCTATTTCAAATCGGCACTCTGGATAGTATTTGTATATAGATAATTTCCATCAAAGTGCCAGTGCAGTCCTGAAAATATAATACAGTCTATCACACTAATAAATGTCCTTTCAAGACAGTAAAGTGGCAGTTGAATAATATTCAGGTGTCTGTGGCTCCAGACTTAGATGTCGCTCTGTATGTTAGATAGAGCAATCCTAGGATGCTGTATTCCACAGCGGTAAATTCAAACTATGCGCATAGTGTTTGAGAAAGGTTTAGCTCACCGGTCCTGATGCGATTCTCGGGAGGTAACTTTACCGTTCCTCCCGAGAATCGCATCAGGACGGTGAGCTAAACCTTTCTCAACCACTATGCGCATAGTTTGAATTTACCGCTGTGGAATACAGCATCCTAGGATTGCTCTATCTAACATACAGAGCGACATCTAAGTCTGGAGCCACAGACACCTAAATATTATTCAACTGCCACTTTATTGTCTTGAAAGGACATTTATTAGTGTGATAGACTGTATCATATTTTCAGGACTGCACTGGCACTTTGATGGACATTATCTATATACAGATACTATCCAGAGTGCCGATTTGAAATAGCTGCTACCCTTTCCAGTGGTCTTTTACATCTATATATATATATATATATATATATATATATATATATATATATATATATATAATTTTATTTTATGAATATACATATGAATTTTATGATTTTATATTTTTTATGAATCTTCTGATTCCGTGGATTTACAAGGGCCCTGTAATCCCGGACTATCAGTTGATAGTAATTAATTATTAATAAATATTTCATATATCTTAACCAACAAGTGTGTTCCTTATCCAAAGACCTTGAGCCTCAAAAATTCTTTTTGTCTAGATTTGTAAATTATAAAAATATATAGTATGCGCTGAGAAGGACTTGCTTACATGGGTATATGTATGTATACTATGTTGATAATACTTGAGATTAGTTTACCTGCATTAAAAAGGCATTCATCAAGGTTGCACTGAAGAGGTGGAGCATAAAGAGACAGGTGAACAGCATTCCTTCATAGTATTGCGAAGTGTAAATATACAGACATTGCGCTGAAAAAAGGAGACAATGTGAAATCAGTGATTACTATAAAAAAAGATCTCCTATCTATAGTTGACAACTGGCATATACCTATTAGAAGCAAGTAAGGAGTACTATTGAAGTTGGCGGTGATGTGCGGCACAGTGCCACGTTAAATATAGTCTCAGTAAGTAATCTGTATTAGAAAAGAGGACCTGCATTTAGAAAGTGGTAGACATGGATGAACGAAACATTTGCCGTAACGTTATAATGATTAAAGATGCTGCCCGGTTCCTTACTTGTACTGAGCGAGATTGTTGTTTGTAGGTGATCCAGGGGTCCTCTGTTGAATCTAGTTGCGAGTGCGCAGTGGGAGTTTGCCCCGGCCGGTGGCGTCTCTACCAAACTGCTGCCGACTTCCTGATTGCTGGTGTTACTAGCGCTAGTGACGTCACTACAGTGTCTGTGAAAGTCCAAAATATTCCTTATGAAGGAAACCGACAGCCTTTTTGTACTTTCATAGACACTGTAGTGACGTCACTAGCGCTAGTAACACCAGCAATCCGGAAGTCGGCAGCAGTTTGGTAGAGACGCCACCGGCCGGGGCGAACTCCCACTGCGCACTCGCAACTGGATTCAACAGAGGACCCCTGGATCACCTACAAACAACAATCTCGCTCAGTACTAAGGAACCGGGCAGCATCTTTAATCATTGTAACGTTACTGCAGATGTTTTGTTCTTTCATGTCTACCACTTTCTAAATGCAGATCCGCTCTTCTAATACAAATTACTTACTGAGACTATATTTACTGCGGCACTGTGCCGCACATCACTGCCACCTTCAATAGTACTCTTTGCTTGCCAGTTGTCAACTATGGATAGGAGATCTTTTTTTATAGTAATCACTGATTTCACATTGTCTCCTTTTTTCAGCACAATTTCTGAATACTTACTCTTCACAATACTATGAAGGAATGCTGTTAACCTGTCTCTTTATGTTCCACCTCTTCAGTGCATGCCTTGATGAATGCCTTTTTAATGCAGGTACACTAATCTCTAGTATTATCAACATGTTATACATACATAAACTCATGTAAACAAGTCCCTCTCAACGCATACTATATATTTTTATTTTTATGTTTTATATTTTATAGTACCTAAATACAGGGAGAGGCACTTATAGTAGTGCAGCAGAGGGGGCGTTTATATAGATCTTGGTGCAGTGCTGGTGGTATTCATTTTTGCAGATTTGTAAATTACCTCTTTAAAAAAAAATCCCAATCCTTGCAGTACTTATCAGCTGATGTATGCTCCACAGGAAGTTCTTTTCTTTTTGAATCTCCTTTCTTCCTGACCACAAGTGCTCTCTGCTGACACATATGTCTATGTCAGGAACTGTCCAGAGCAAGAGAGGTTTGCTATGGGGATTTCTCCTACTCTGGCCAGTTCCTAAAATTTATAGAGGTGTCAGCAGAAAGCACTTGTGTTCAGGCAGAAAGGAAATTCAAAAAGAAAATAACTTCCTGTGGATTATTAACTAGAGTACTGGAGTACTTCCTGTGTATTATAAGTATTGGAAGGATTTGGATTTTTTATCAGAAGTAATTTCAAATCTGTTTAACTTTCTGGCACCATCTGATTTTAAAGAAAATGTTTTCCAGTGGAATACCCCTTTAAGACTTTTTAATAGAAGTAATTTACAAATCTGTTTAACTTTCTGGCACCAGTTAATTTATAAAAAAAAAATGTTTTCCACCAGAGTACCCTTTTAATGTGTTCAAATTCTTCAATTGACATCTCAAAAATCTCTTTAATCTCTTCAGTTGTGATGCCATATGGTCTCCCGACCCTGCTGCCACCTCCAGACTCTGTTATTGTGCCATCCTATGGTCTTGTCATGCTGGTGGCACCTCCAGGCTCTGTCATTGTGCAGCTCTACAGCCTACATAGGCTGCTGCCACCTCCAGGCTGTGTCATTCTGCCGCCATATGATCTTCTTATGCTGCTCCTACCTCCAGGCTCTATCATAGTGGTGCCCTATGGTCTCGTCATGCTGCTGCCATCTCCAAGCTCTATCATTGTGCCGCCATGGGATCTCCTTGTTATATTGATTTTGTGGTAAAGCAGTACTTTTTTAAAGTAAACACTTTGGGCTCCTGGAACCCTCAGTCATGAGCATGGGGGGGCGGTCTGAGAGTCAGGGGCTGGAACAGTTGGTAGATTTTTTAATGGAAGTAATTTACAAATTTGTTTAACTTTCTGGCACCAGTTGATTTGAAAAAAAAAAAAAAAAGTTTTCCACCGGAGTACCCCTTTAAGATTATTCAAAATGTTTGATTGTGATTTACAACTAGTTCATTTGCACAATTTCATAATTTTGTTGATATTTACCAGAGTTAGCAAAATCCGTCAGAACTGCAAACAACAACCTGCAATACATTTGCTGTCTTTGTTTTAAGCTGTCAATTTCTTGACTGGTGACAAAGAATGGAGGCTTAATCTGTTGCCAATGACCCAAGAAGATCATTCTTTTATGTTATGTCTGAAACCCTGGCTCACAAATCAGATAATCTATACAATCCAATCAATCACTTAACCCACGGATCAGGAAATGTCTATACCACAGAGCAGGTATATTGGCATGCTGTAATCATTTACTGCACCATGCTATTGACTAGAGGGAGGCCATACAAAATAAATAACTATATGCATAGAACCTATAGTTTACTAGAATTCATCAATTAAGAATCAGACTCATTGGTTAAAGTGGGTCGATGGTCACTATTGACCTGTGTGGGGTCAACTTGTCAAAGCAGTAACAGGTTTCAGTAATGCAGAATGGGTTCTGATAGCTCAGGCTGGTTGATCTGGTCTTACATAATAATACATAAGTGTACATAAAAATTATATGGCCTTACTACAGAGAGGTGAAGAAGAGAAATGTGCTATAGATAATGGTAAAGGGAAGCATTTTGAGCTTTCTGGAGCTAAGTCTCCTATTACCATTGATCCACTAGTATGGGGTAAACATGGAGTTAGATTTAGCTTCTGTGTTAGGTATGCCACTGTACTCAATTTAGATTCACCAAGTTATGACCAAACAGAAGACATATCCATCGGTTCAGCGTACATCATGACAGTCTTCTGGGACATACTAATTGGTGTTCACTGGCCATCTCCTCTACTGGTACGCCCTACTAAGCCACTAGGGCAGAGTGATAAGTCTAAAGTTGGCCATGTATAAGATAGTCATGACCAAGAAAAGAGGATAGATGGAAAAATGTCGCTGTCAGACACTAGCAGTGGCTCATAAAGGATAGGGCAATTGCACATGCCAAATTCATGTGTTTTTTAACCCCGAAAATATAGTTGGGGAGAGTTAAGAGGCCAAAATGCACATAAGATCATATCACCTGGTCCCACCGATATAGGCAGGTTCCCACCACACTAATGTTATTTTTTGGCCAGCCTAAAGTGGACCTGTCAGCAGCAAAAGAGAGATAAATCTAAGACCATGGGTAAAGAGGGCTTCTAATCAAAATCCTGGATTGATATGCAAATAAAGCTTAAGAGCCCAGGTGGTGTTCCCCAGCATGGTAAGAATCCAAGTCAGGACATTTCCTCTTATTTACTGCCTTTATGCCCGCTTGCATTCACCTTACACCCTTTGATTGACAGCAGGCACTGAGGTGTTGAATAAGTAGAGATGGGCTGGCTAATCCTAGTCTCTCGCTATGCTGGGAAATGACCCCTGTGCACTTGAGCCTCACTTACCTATTGGGAATAATGCTTATATTTTTATAAGCAAAAAAGAGATAACCCAGGCGCTCCTAATGGGAAAAAGTGATTATAAAATAGGCGCCCAAAAATAGCTGTTATCTCCAATAGCGGTCCCTGTCTCCTCTATAATAGGGAAGGATCCACAAACAGTCTAATAGAAAATATATAGGATAAGCGCTGTATAGGACTTGTAGTAGATTAAGATAAAATATGGACAGTGTGTTTTGAGAAATTCCTTGTGCACACTAGTACACTAGTAATCAACCACAACAGTTAATACTCATTAGTTGCTTACCGCCCGCAAGATGTTCTGCAGTGTCCGCAGTGTGGATATCCTGTGATCTTTCACAGCCTGTGATGCAGGCGGAGGTGCACGATGTTCAGCGGTATCGTGGAGGTATCGGGTGATGTTGCAGAAGTATTCTAAGGTATCGGTCTCAGTTGTTACAGTTTGCAAAGATGTAATTGATGTCCTCCTATGTCCAATCCAATTGGACTGCAACTGTCCCTCACTAGCACCAGTAGTGATGTCACGCTGCCAGCAATCAAAAAAACTTTGTACACTCCAGCGGGAGAATGAGGGGTTGAGAAGCCGCCGGCCGGGGCTGTTTTTTCCCTGCACGCTTTCCGAATAAAAACATCGGAGGACATCAATTACATCTTTGCAAACTGTAACAACTGAGACCGATACCTTAGGATACTTGTGCAACATCACCCGATACCTCCACGATACCGCTGAACAACGTGCACCTCCGCCTGCATCGCAGGCGGTGAAAGATCGCAGGATATCCACACCGCGGACGCTGCAGAACATCTTGCGGGTGGTAAGCAACTAATGAGTATTAACTGTTGTGGGTGATCACTAGTGTACTAGTGTGCACAAGGAATTTCTCAAAACACACTGTCCATATTTTATCTTAATCTACTACAAGTCCCATACAGCGCTTATCCTATATATTTTCTATTAGAATGCTTCTATTTTAGTGCTGCGAAGGACTATGAAGATAAAAATAGGTATACCCAGAATATTGATGAGAAGCCCTTTCAGCCCATGAACTTAATTTTATCTCTTGTTTGCGGCTGACAGTTCCTCTTCAAGCCTAAATTTAATACAAATGTGTTTCATAATGTTGGCTAGGTAGAAAAAAATTTACCTAACTGAACAGGCTCAGCCAGACAGGGAAACAAAGGAATAAAAGAGGCAGAGAAAGTGTTTTTCTTAACCCAATATGAACTCCATGGTGGGCACTAGAATCCAGAAGGCAATTTGTTTGCATGCTTCTGTAATCTGATGTTGGGTTTCAGAAACAGTGCACAGTCTGTCTTAACAGTCCATAACAAATTATTGGAAGGTGTCTATAGTTGAAGACCTGCAGCATTACAGGGGTACTCCGCTCCTAGACATCTTATCCCCTATCCTGGATCTCCCTGCTGCACCCGGTGTTCGATTAGAGCGCCGGGTGCAGCGCTGCAGGCTCGTGACATCCCCTCAATGCAAGTCTATGGGAGGGGGCATGGCCTAGACATCACAAGCTGAGTGTGGCCATGACGTCACAAGCCTCTGCCCCGCTTCGCCAGTCATCGGACATGGTGCGAAGTTCGCTCCTTGCACCAGATGTCTGGGGTGCCGCAGCCGTAACAAATTATTGGAAGGTGTCTATAGTTGAAGGCCTGCTGCATTACAGGGGTACTCCACTCCTAGACATCTTATCCCCTATCCAGGATCTCCCTGCTGCTCCCGGTGTTCATTTAGAGCGCCGGGTGAAGCGCTGCAGGCTAATGACATCCCCTCAATGCAAGTCTATGGGAGGGGGCATGGCCAAGATGTCACGAGCTGGGCGTGGCTATGATGTCACGAGCCTCTGTCCCGCATCACCAATCATCCGGCATGGTGCGAAGTTCGCTCCTTGCACCAGATGTCTGGGGTGCCGCAGCCGAGATCGCGGGGGTCCCTAGCGGCGGGACCCCTGCAGTCAGTCAACTTATCTTATCCTTTGGATAGGGGATAAGATGTCTAGGGGCGGAGTAGCCCTTTAAGAAAAAAACAAGGAGTTTGATCACAGGTTCACAAGTTAGCCTCTGATTCCCCACACCTAGAACAAGCCGACAAACTAGTGCCCCCCATTGTTGCATTTGAGTGGTATATACTCTCTGTAAATAACAGCTTCACTTTTTTAAGCATTTAAAATTTCCTTCAAAAATATATATCAAAGAAACATCTAATCTAGATTAGGATCAGTCTCAATGTATCTTGTTGCAGTTTATTGTCATGCATTTTTAATGTTGAAGAAGATCTTTGGTCACCTTAAAAAATCTCTATTAATCCACGAGGAGCTGACACTTCACAGGTTCTGATTTTAGTTTTTTCCTTGCCTTATATGTCAATAGCTCATAGACTGTCAAATGGGTGGTCATATGGCTCGGTTCTGGTAGAGTAGAGTGGACCAACAAAACCCACTTATCCCTGTGGAATGTATAGCATTGGTCAAGAAATAAAAACAATGTATCCAACCATCTAATCGCCAAAACATCAAGCTGAATTTTTTAGATTAGGATAAATAAGATACACAACTGACTTCAAGGGTTAAAGAAGAGATATACTTTTTCAGCATTTTCATGTTTTTGATATAACTGTATTATGAGATATTACCAGTTGGTGCCAGTTTGGCAGCTATGAAAAGCATTTTAAAGAATTCTTTATTTCATCCAGCTTGTTATCACATAAATATAATGGCATATTTGATTAAAGATGAAGACTAATATACCCCGAATACTGCTGAATTAATGCCTAATCCCAGTGAGCATTCTGAAACCTGTTCTGGCTTCAAGTTTTATGCAAAGATGAACCAACACCTGTGGAGACAGCCCCAGGCGTAACTAATTAAAATATAACCAGGCGCCACTTGACCTAAAGGCATATAATAACATAACCCTTCACCTTCCAGATTGTAAAAATATATGACACAACCCCCCCCCCCCCCAATGTGGCAAAAAAATAAAAATAAAAAAAATCATGTACTGTATAGGCTAAAAAAACGACAAAACAAATGACTAGAGATGAGCGAACTCTTGAAAAATGCAATTCGGCCGATCCCCCATAAGTGTGCCATCCACAGATCCCCTATAACATTGTATTATCTAGAGATCCCAATAACAGTCATCTACTGATTCTAGGGTTTACATTATGTGGGGCAGTGATACTGGGGTCTGTATTATGAGAAGCGGTGATACTGGGGTCTGATTCTGTGGTCTGTATTATGGTGGGGTCTGATTCTGGGATCTGTATAATGATGGGGTCTGATTCTGGGGTCTGTATTATGGTGGGGTCTGATTCTGTGGTCTGTATTATGCTGGGTGGGGATTCTGGGGTCTGTATTATGGTGGGTGGTGATTTTGGCGTCTGTATTTTGGTGGGTGGTGATTCTGGGGTCTGTATTATGGTGGGGACTGATTCTGGGGTCTGTATTATGCGGGAGTGTGATTTTGAGATCTGTATTATGGTGGAGTCTGATTCTGGGTTCTGTATTATGGTGAAGTCTGATTCTGAGGTCTGTATTATGGTGGGTGATTCTGGGGTCTGTATAATGGTGGGGTCTGATTCTGGGGTCTGTAATATGGTGGGGACTGATTCTGGGGTCCATATTATGGTGGGAACTGATTCTGGGGTCTGTATTATGGTGGGTGGTGATTCTGGGGTCTGACTCTGGGGTCTGTATTATGAGGGACAGTGATACTGGGGTCTGATTCTGGGGTCTATATTATGGTGGTGTCTGATTCTGGGGTCTGTATTATGTAGGGCAGTGATAATGGGGTCTGATTCTGGGGTTTGTTTTATGGTGGGGTCTGATTCTGAGGTCAGAATTAAAATGATTATCCATGCTAAACCAATACTTGCTTACTTACTGTAAGTATTGGTTTAGCATGGATAGGCACAATATATTGGGAACAATCAGAAAAAAAAAACACTTACCCTGTGACAAGCCACATCTCCACAAACTCCATCCACAGTAAGCCACACCCATAATAAAGCCACACCCATATTTTCAGCACACCAAGTGGCATCAATATTTTTTTGGCACAGCACTACCAAAAGGTTGCCTATCCCTGATATAGTGGCTGAATGAGGAGACCATATAGTGGCTAAATAACACAGCGTGAAGGTGCTGGCAGAATGAGGAGACCATAAAGTGGCTAAATGACACAGTGTGGAGGTGTTGGCAGCATGAGGAGGCCATATAGTTGCTGAAGGACACAGCGTGGAACTGACAGCAGCAGGAGTAGACACTAGGGCTTCACAATCCCTAAGATTAAAAGATGAATTTTGATATTTTAATTGAAGATTTATGCTAGCTAGTGCTACCATAAAATTATTTAGGCCCAGGCCTAGAAGCATCTGTAAGCAGTATAGTGTCTGATTGGCACAGCCTAGAGATGGCTGAAGCATGAGGAGGGATCATATCATGGCTGAATGACTGCCTGGAGTTTGTGGCAGCATGAGAAGATCATTCGGTGTCTGAATGACACAGCCTGGAGTTGGCAGAAGCATGAGGAGACCATTGAAATTTAAGATTTTGAAATAGAAATTTAAGATTTTGAAATAGAAATTTAAGATTTTGAAATTGAAATTTTAGCTAACACTCCCAAGTTTTAGTGTCCCGGGCCACGGCGTGTTGGTACAAAAGACCAAATCTAACAAGGAGTCACATGTCACATGGCGGCACAATGACAGAGCCTGGAGGTGGCATCAGTATGAGGAAACCATATAGTGGTCGAATGGCACAGCCTGGAGTTTTTGGCAGCATGAAGAGACCATATAGTGGTTGGATGGCACAGCCTGGAGTTGGCTCAAGCATGAGGATACCATATAGTGGCTGAATGAGACAGCCTGGAGGCGGCAGAAGCAGCATCAGGAGTCCTGAAAGTGACCCTAATCCAGAGGAATTTCTGTAACTGGGGACCAGCACCTTAATTATGTTTTGCAGTATCCATGGCAGAACAATGAGAGAGCCTGGAGGTGGTAGCATCCGCATGATTAGACCAGCAGGTGTGTACTATTGGCTGTCCTTTCACAGTATATAGGCCCTTGACAGATTTACAGGTACAAAATAATACAGTACTTACAGTCATGGCCGTAAATGTTGGCATACCACATACGTACATCTAAGTAGTGTACTATTTTGTACCTGTCAATCTGTCAAGGGCCTACATACTGTGAAAGTCCAGACAAAAGTACTCACCGGCTGGTGTTGTACTCAGATACTTTTTTAAGTGTACTTTAGCGCATTTTTCTGCCCTCATAAGTGCATACCACATACCTACATCTACAGTCATGGCCGTAAATGTTGGCATCCCTGAAATTTTTCTAGAAAATGAAGTATTTCTCACAGAAAATGATTGCAGTAACACATGTTTTGCTATACACATGTTTATTCTCTTTGTGTGTACTGGAACTAAACAAAAAAGGGAGGAAAAAAGCTAATTGGACATAATGTCACACCAAACTCCAAAAATGGGTTGGACTTAATTATTGGCACCTTTTCAAAATTGTGGAAAATAAGATTGCTTCAAGCATGCGATGCTCCTTTAAACTCACCTGGGGCAAGTAACAGGTGTGGGCAATATAAAAAAATCACACCTGAAAGCAGAGAAAAAGGAGAGAAGTTCACTTAGTCTTTGCATTGTGTGTCTGTGTGTGCCACTCTAAGCATGAGCAACAGAAAGAGGAGAAGAGTACTGTCTGGGGAATTGAGAACCAATATTGTGGAAAAATATCAACAATCTCAAGGTTGCAAGTCCATATCCAGGAATCTAGATTTGCCTTTGTCCACAGTGTGCAACATTTTCAAGAAGATTGCAACCCATGGCACTGTAGCTAATCTCCCTGGGCGTGGACAGAAGAGAAAAATTGATAAAAGGTGTCAATCCAGGGTAGTCTAGATGGTGGATAATCAGCCCCAAACAAGTTTCAAAGATATTCAAGCTGTCCTGCAGAATCAGTGTCAGCGCAAACTATCTGTCAACGCTATGACAGGAGACCAAGAAGGACCCCACTGCTGACACAGAGACATAAAAAAGCAAGAGTACATTTTTCTAAAATGAACTTGAGTAAGCCAAAATCCTTCTGTAAAAACGTCTTGTGGACAGATGAGACCAAGATGGAGCTTTTTGGTAAAGCACATCATTCTACTGTTTACCGAAAATGGAATGAGGCCTACAAAGAAAAGAACACAGTACCTACAGTGAAATATGGTGCAGGTTCAATGACGTTTTGGGGTTGTTTTTCCACCTTTGGCACTGGGTGCCCTGAATGTGTGCAAGGCATCATGAAATTTGAGGATTACCAACGGATTTTGGGTCGCACTGTACAGCCCAGTGTCAGAAAGCTGGGTTTGCATCCGAGATCTTGGGTGTTCAAGCAGGACAATGACCCCAAACAAACGTCAAAAAGCACCCAGAAATGGATGGCAACAAAGTGCTAGAGAGTTCTGAAGTGGCCAGCAATGAGTCTAGATCTAAATCCCATTGAACACCTCTGGAGAGATCTTAAAATTGCTGTTGGAAAAAGGCGCCCTTCCAATAAGAGAGACCTGGAACAGTTTGCAAAGGAAGAGTGGTCTAACATTTCGGCTTAGAGGTGTGAGAAGCTTATTGATGGTTATAGGAAGCAACTGATTTTAGTTATTTTTTCCAAAGGGTGTGCTACCAAATATTAAGTTAAGGGTGCCAATAATTTTGTCCAGCCCATTGTTGGAGTTTGGTGTGGCAGTATGTCGAATTAGCTTTTTTTTCTCCCATTTTTGGTTTTGTTCCAATACACACAAAGGAATAAACATGTGTATAGCAAAGCATGTGTTACTGCAATCTTTTTCTGTGAGAAATACTTAATTTTCTAGAAAAATGCCAGGGGTGCCAACATTTACAGCCATGACTGTAGATGTAGGTATGTGGTATGCACTTATGAGGGCAGAAAAATGCGCTACAGTACACTTTAAAAAAGTATCTGAGTACAACACCAGCTGGTGAGTATTTTTGCCTGGACTTTCACAGTATGTAGGCCATTGACAGATTAACAGGTACAAAATAGTACACTACTTAGATGTACGTATGTGGTATGCAATTATGAGGGCAAAAATGCGCTATAGTACGCTTAAAAACCTGTGTTTTTGTAAAACACAGGCGTTGATTACTTTTCTCTGGCCTTTCACAGTATCTAGGTTTAATAGGTACAAAATAGTATAATACTTAGATGTAGGTTCGTGGTATGCACTTATGAGGGTAGAAAAATTTGCTACAGTACGCTTAAAAAAACATATTTTAGTAAAACACCAGCGGGTGATTACTTTAGCCTGTCCTTTCACAGTATCTAGGCCCTTGACAGATTAACAGGTACAAAAAAGTACACTACTTAGATGTACCTATGTGGTATGCACTTATGAGGGCAGAAAAAAGCGGTACAGTATGCTTAAAAAAACATATTTTGGTAAAACACCAGCCGGTGATTACTTTTGGCTGTCCTTTCACAGTATGTAGGCCCTTGAAAGATTAACTGGTACAAAATAGTACACCACTTAAACGTAGGTATGTCGTATGCACCAATGAGGGCAGAAAAATGCGCTACAGTACGCTAAAAAAAAACACCACCAGTAGTACATAACAGTACTGCAGACACAGTGACTCTGTATTAAACCCAAAATTGCAAAAAGACTCTCTCTCGACTACTATTAGGAATGGACTGCTGGGTATGGATTATACCATCTACAGACTAGTACAACCAGCAGATCAGTTGTTGTGGAACAAAGACACAGATTTGCCCTGAAAAAAAATTTCTCCTCCTCTGAAAACATTTCTGCAGCTGAGGCAACACACAGGTTTCTTCCCCTCTCTGTAATAAAATGGTGTTCACAGTGACAGTGAGGGGTTAATCGCTGCAGAAATAATTCATTTCTGTGACTAAGAGGTGAAACACTGCTGCAACAAGCTTTTCTGTGTAACACACACACAGCAATGTCCGTCCTATCTCTCTGCAGTGTAATGAATGAAATGAGGAGCCGCAAAATGGCTGCTGAATATATAGGGCTGTGACATCACAGGGGGGACTGGTTGCTGATAGGCTGCATCCTGCATGTGATTCAGGGTCATCCCCCTACCTGCTGTTACGCCAAGCGCTCCGGCTCCTCCGGAGCACTCGCGGCGTCTTCTGCCCTGCAGCGCTCCAGTCGGCAGCACTGACCAGAGACGCTGCTCTGTTGTGCCCGGCGGGGATGCGATCCGCCTAGCGGGACGTGCCCGCTCGCGGGTCGCATCCCGTCCCACTCACCTGTCCCAATCTCCTGCTGGGTCCCGGTGCGTGCGGCCCCGCTCTCTAGGGCGCGCACGCTGGGGCTCTCAGATTTAAAGGGCCAGCGCACCGCTAATTGGTGCCTGGCCCAATCACCCTAATTAGCTTCCATCTGCTCCTTGTGTATATAAACCCACTTCCCCTTCCTGTCCTTGCCGGATCTTGTTGCCCTGAGAAAGCGTTTAGTGTGTTCCCAAGCCTGTGTACCCAGACCTTCTGCTGTTGCCCCTGACCACGACTCTTGCTGCCCGCCCTGACCTTCTGCTACGTCTGACCTTGTTCTTGCCTTGTCCATGTGTACCGCGCCTGTCTCAGCTGTCAGTTGGGGTTGAGTCGCTATCGGGTGGAAGACCTGGGGGTTACCTGCCGCTGCAAGTCCATCCCGCTTTGCAGCGGGCTCTGGTGAAAACCAGTAACCCCTTAGATTCCGTTCCCCTGGTACGGCCCACGCCATCACCCCACTGACACAGAGGATCCACCTCCAGTGTCCTCACTGCATACCAGTCCGGATCCTGAAAGTAGATCTGTCCATGGATCCCGCTGAGGTCCCGCTGCCTAGTGTCGCTGACCTAACCACGGTGGTCGCCCAGCAATCACAACAGATCGCGCAACAAGGACAGCAGTTGACTCAACTGACCGTTATGCTGCAACAGCTTCTGCCACAATTACAGCAATCATCTCCTCCGCCAGCTCCTCCATCTCCTCCGCAGCGAGTGGCTGCTCCCAGCTTCCGCCTGTCTCTACCGGACAAGTTTGATGGGGACTCTAAACAGTGCCGTGGATTCCTGTCCCCGTGTTCCCTACACCTGGAGATGATGTCGGCCCAATTCCCTACTGAACGGTCTAAGGTGGCTTTCGTGGTCAGCCTCCTGTCTGGAAAGGCCTTGTCATGGGCCACACCGCTCTGGGACCGCAACGATCCCGCCACCGCTACTATCCAGTCCTTCTTCTCAGAAGTACGTAGTGTTTTTGAGGAGCCAGCCCGGGCCTCCTCAGCCGAGACTGCTTTGCTGAACCTCGTCCAAGGGAGTTCTTCTGTGGGCGAATAAGCTATCCAGTTCCGTACCCTCGCCTCTGAGCTATCCTGGAACAATGAGGCCCTCTGCGCGACCTTCAAGAAAGGCTTATCCGGCTCCTCGTTCCACGCCACCACACAGTTGGAAAGGGAATTGGCGAACCCTTGGGATTTAACTACTATTATGCATACCTCCTATGCTAAGCTACCACCATTGCTAAAACACTCAGTCCTACTACGGGACACAGTGGTGACGTGGAAGGAGGTTCGAAAACTATTTCACCTCCCTTTTTTAGTTTCCAAACATCTCCCCCTCACCAAACACCCAGAAGGCCCACACATCTTGACCTCTCAAACCCTGTCGCTATGGGCATCCAAAGGTCTAACAACAGTACGACACATGATTAACAGGGCTGATAAGAGATGGCACACACCTCATGAGATGGTCCTGAAATACTCACTTCCGGCTACACATACTTACACACTCATACAACTACACTCTTTTCTGCCATCCCGACTGCGAAATGTGTCTAGGGAAGCCATAGAACATGACTTTGACCGTCTGGTAGGTGAATGCCCTCGCAAGCTGACAATTTCTAATTTATATCCCACTCTGAAAGGAGCTCTCATCAGATTAGATCCAGAGTCCATATTCTCTAACTGGTCGAAGTGGGTCCCAGGAGAAGATATTTCAGCGTGTGTCCTGGAGGGATGGCACGTGGTACGACGGCACATCATAAATGAAAGATGGCGCGAGACTTACTTCAAATTTGCTCATAGAGCATTGTATGGTTTCAACATACGTCCGTCGCCTGACTTCCCTGACAGGATCACAGAGTGCCCAAAGTGCTCCAGTCCCCTTACAGATATGTGGCATGGGGTATGGTCATGTTCACAGGTTGTGGAATTTTGGCACAAGGTTATACGCTTTGTTAAGGATCTTTGGGGCATTACCCTACCCTTCACACCGAGAACCCTACTGTTCCACCAAAATAGACCCCCGGAACGGGATGCCCAGAGGGAAGGGAAAACACCTCCATTGGTCCATATAACTTTACTTGTGGCACTGAGATGTCTTTTCTCTAACTGGCTACGGCCAGAAACACCAACCGAGGCCATGCTTATCTCTCAGCTAAAACTGCTGTGTGGGATAGACAGGTTGGACACTGAACGCCACAGAGACACGCATACTGGCAAGTTCTTTGATAAATGGAGGGTATTTATCCTTTCCCACTATACAATGTCAGAAATAGTAGATATAGTCACTCCATTTGGTTCCACTGAATGGTACAGTATAGAATCGTTGAGTGGCACGCTAGGAGGCCTACGTTTACCCACCTAATGTCAGAAATGAGACTATTATCATAAGCCATGGTGCATTCTGAATGCTTACTACTCAGGAAAGATTTGACCACATTAAGAGATGTCGCAAGGGGCTAGTTGCCTCCCAAGAGAGAGGAGGATCGACAGTGATACTTCCTATACGCTGGACTGACCTACCTGTAAAAAATTGCACATATTGTGTAAACTGCTTTGTTGTAGATTCTTTTATTCTATTTTGCTTTTCTGTATTTTGTATTTTCTTACAAAATTGAATAAAATATGTTTGAAAAAAAAAAAAAAAAAGAAAGGCTTATCCAGTAACATCAAAGATGTCCTGGCCGCACGAGAAATTCCTGCAAATCTGTCTGAACTAATCCATTTGGCCACCCGCATCAACATGCGTTTCTCGGAAAGACGCCAGGAACTTCGACTGGAAAAGGATCTTGTTCGCACCAGGCAGTTTCTCTCCCCGGCTCCTCTCTTCTAACGTCCTTTGCAATCTGTTCCTGTGCCTTCCGCCGAGGAGGCTATGCAAGTGGATCGGTCCCGCCTGACCCTACAAGAGAGGACTTGTCGCCGTAATGAGAATTTGTGCCTGTACTGTGCTAGTACCGAACACTTCCTAAAAGACTGTCCTATCCGCCCTCCGCGTCAGGAGAAACGCACACACCTAGTTCACAAGGGTGAAACGACTCTTGGTGTGGATTCTGCCTCTCCACGTCTGACTGTACCTGTGCGGATTTCTCCTTCTGCCAACTCCTCCTTCTCAGCAGTGGCCTTCTTGGACTCAGGTTCTGCAGGAAACTTTATTTTGGCCTCTTTCGTTAATAGGTTCAGCATCCCAGTAACCCGTCTCGTCAAACCGCTCTTTATCTCTTCTGTTAACGGAGAAAAATTGGACTGCACTGTGCGCTACCGCACAGAACCCCAGCCCATGAGCATTGGACTTCACCATGAAAATTTTTTATTTTTCCTTCTGCCTAACTGCACCTCCGAAGTTCTTATCGGCCTGCCGTGGCTCCAACGTCATGCTCCTACCCTCGACTGGACCACCGGGGAGATCAAAAGTTGGGGTTCTTCTTGCCACAGACGATGCCTCACATCTGCTCCCACTTGTCAAATCCCTGAGGCTCCACCTTTACCGGGCCTTCCCAAGGCTTACCAGGACTTTTCAAATGTTTTCTTCAAAAAGCAAGCAGAGATCTTACCTCCTCATAGACCTTATGATTGTCCCATTGACCTCCTTCCTGGTACCACTCCGCCCCGTGGCAGGATTTACCCTCTGTCAGCCCCAGAGACTCAAGCCATGACTGAGTATATCCAGGAGAACTTAAAGAGAGGTTTTATTCGAAAGTCCTCATCCCCTGCTGGAGCGGGGTTCTTCTTTGTTTCTAAAAAGGATGGATCCTTACGACCATGTATTGACTACCGCGGTTTAAATAAAATTACCATCAAAAACCGCTATACCCTGCCTTTGATCTCTGAACTCTTTGACCGTCTTCACGGAGCAAGTATCTTCACCAAATTGGACTTAAGTGGAGCGTATAATTTTATTTGCATCCGGAAAGGTGATGAGTGGAAGACCGCTTTCAATACCAGAGATGGACATTTTGAATATCTAGTTATGCCCTTTGGGCTCTGCAACACCCCTGCAGTCTTCCAGGACTTTGTTAATGAGATCTTTCGGGACTTATTGTATACCTGTATTGTGGTTTATTTGGATGACATCTTTATTTTTTAATCTAACTTAGAGGAACACTGTCGTCATGTCCGTCAAGTGCTCCAAAGACTTCGCGAAAACCACCTCTACGCTAAATTTGAAATTTTGTCTCTTTGAATGCAACAGTCTTCCTTTCCTAGGTTACCTAGTCTCTGGCCCAGGGCTTCAAATGGACCCAGATAAACTGTCAGCGGTTTTGGATTGGCCACGCCCTTCCTGGGATTTGCCAACTATTACCGACAGTTTATTCCCCACTCCACCATAGTGGCCCCTATTGTGGCTCTGACCAGGAAGAATGCTAATCCTAAGTCGTGGCCTCCACAAGCGGATGAGGCCTTCAATCGTCTCAAAACTGCCTTCACCTCTGCACCAGTTCTGTCCAGACCTGATCAGTTGAGGCCATTCTCCCTGGAAGTTGACGCTTCCTCAGTCGGAGCCGGAGCCATACTTCTTCAAAAAAACGCTACCGGACGTAACATTACTTGTGGTTTTTTCTCAAAAACTTTCTCTCCGGCAGAAAAGAATTACTCTATTGGAGATCGTGAACTTCTGGCCATCAAGTTAGCACTCGAGGAGTGGAGACATCTATTGGAGGGTTCCAAACACCCCGTTGTCATTTACACTGACCACAAGAATCTCTCTTACCTCCAGTCCACTCAGCGTCTGAATCCTCGCCAGGCTAGATGGTCATTGTTTTTTGCCCGCTTTAACTTCGAGATACACTTCCGTCCCGCTGACAAGAATGTCAGAGCTGACGCACTTTCTCGTTCCTCTGATGCCTCCGAATCTGAATCCCCTCTGCAGCATATCGTACCGCCTGAGTGCCTGGTCTCCTCTGCTCCAGCCTTACTGGGGCAAACCCCCTCTGCAAAGACTTTTGTTCCTCCACGCCTTCGCCTCAAGATACTCAAATGGGGGCATTCATCTCACCTGGCTGGTCATGCTATCATTAAAAAGTCCATTCAGCTCATTTCCCATCTGTATTGGTGGCCTACACTAGAGGGTGACGTTACTGATTTCGTTCGGGCCTGTACTATTTGTGCCCGGGATAAAACCCCTCGCCAGAAGCCTGCAGGACTCCTCCTTCCTTTGGCCGTCCCTGAGCAACCATGGTCCCAAATTGCCATGGATTTCATTACTGATCTTCCCGTATCCCATGGCAATACCGTTATCTGGGTGGTTGTTGATCGTTTTTCCAAAATGGCTCACTTCATTCCGCTTCCAGGCCTTCCTTCTGTGCCACAGTTGGCAAAGTAATTTTTTCTGCACATTTTTCATCTTCATGGGCTTCCCACGCATATCGTCTCGGATAGAGGCCTTCAATTTGTGTCGAAATTTTGGAGAGCTCTCTGCAACCAATTAAAGATCAAATTAAATTTCTCGTCCTCCAATCACCCCCAATCCAATGGACAAGTAGAAAGAGTAAACCAGATTCTTGGTGACTACTTGCGACATTTTGTCTCCTCCCGCCAAGATAATTGGGTCGACCTTCTGCCCTTGGCTGAATTCTCGTATAATTTCAAAAATTCTGAATCCTCGGCCAAATTCCCGTTCTTTGTGGTGTATGGCCGTCACCCTCTGCCCCCCCTAGCCTTTCCCACTTCTTCTGGAGTTCCTGCCGTAGATGAAATAACCCGGGACTTCTCTGTTATCTGGAAGGAGACTCAAAAGTCGCTCCTACTGGCCTCATCTAGTATGAAGAGACATGCAGATAAGAAGAGAAGAACTCCTCCTGTCTTCGTTCCTGGTGACAAAGTGTGGCTCTCTTCCAAATATATCTGGTTTCGTGTTCCTGGCTACAAGCTGGGTCCACGTTACCTTGGACCATTTAAAATCAAAAGTCAAATCAACTCTGTCTCCT
Organism: Hyla sarda; assembly: GCF_029499605.1. Classification (NCBI taxonomy): domain Eukaryota; kingdom Metazoa; phylum Chordata; class Amphibia; order Anura; family Hylidae; genus Hyla; species Hyla sarda. The sequence continues at coordinate 51,609,149 of NC_079199.1, read as the reverse complement.
ACAAGCTTCATCTTCCTCCTTCTCTTCATATTCCTAACTCCTTTCATGTTTCCCTTCTCAAACCTCTCGTTCTTAACTGCTTTTCCCCCAAGGTCACCGTTCCTGCTCCTGTCTCTGGCTCCTCTGATATCTTCACGGTAAAAGAAATCCTCGCCTCCAAGGTTGTCAGAGGTAAAAAAAAAAATTCTCGTTGACTGGGAGAATTGTGGCCCCGAAGAGAAGTCTTGGGAGCCCGAGGACAATATCCTCGACAAGGAGCTCATCCATAGGTTCCTGGGCTCCAAAAAGAGGGGGAAGACCAAAGGGGGGGAGGAGTTTTACTGTTACGCCGAGCGCTCCGGCTCCTCCTCCTCCTCTGGAGCGCTCGCGGCATCTTCTGCCCTGCAGCGCTCCGGTCGGCAGCGCTAACCGGAGACGCTGCTCTCTTGTGCCCGGCGGGGATGCGATCCGCCTAGCGGGACGTGCCCTCTCGCGGGTCGCATCCCGTCCCACTCACCTGTCCTGATCTCCTGCTGGGTCCCGGGGCCCGCTCTCTAGGGCGCGCGCGCGCCGGGGCTCTCAGATTTAAAGGGCCAGTGCACCGCTAATTGGTGCCTGGCCCAATCACCCTAATTAGCTTCCATCTGCTCCTTGTGTATATAAACCCACTTCCCATTCCTGTCCTTGCTGGATCTTGTTGCCTTAGTGCCCTGAGAAAGCGTTTAGTGTGTTCCCAAGTCTGTGTACCCAGACCTTCTGCTGTTGCCCCTGACTACGACTCTTGCTGCCTGCCCTGACCTTCTGCTACGTCCGACCTTTCTCTTGCCTTGTCCCTGTGTACCGCGCCTGTCTCAGCTGTCAGTTGGGGTTGAGTCGCTATCGGGTGGACCGACCTGGGGGTTACCTGCCGCTGCAAGTCCATCCCACTTTGCGGCGGGCTCTGGTGAAAACCAGTAACCCCTTAGATTCCGTTCCCCTGGTACGGCCCCGCTATCACCCCACTGACACATAGGATCCACCTCCAGTGTCCTCGCTGCATACCAGTCCGGATCCTGACACCTGCCTTCCCGCCTTGCCATCCCACCTTCCCAGCGTTCCTTGCCCCTGGTACTGACATGTGGAGCCGCCATTTTAGATGCCCTGGAGTCTGGACCACAGTAAATGGAGTTTAATGAAGCAATAGAATCGTGGAGATATTTGCATTCATTGCAAATCTAATTTTTCCTGAAATTCGTAACAAATTCGCTTTCGTCCGCTTCGATCCGCTCATCTCTACAAATGACAATAAGAAATCGCATTTCAGTGTCCGCATCTTAATATTGTTTTTTTTTATAATATACAGACAAAGAAATTGAACAACAAGCTATAGGGCGGAACACATAAGACACAGGAGGCTGATGAATGCAGTCAGCAGAGAAAACCAATTCTTCCCATTGAAAACACATATAGTAATCTTCCTTCGCCTTGTACAAGTGATAGACTATTGACTGAAGACAGAGTAAAATGGCTCTACAGAAACTGATTGCTGTTAACATTAGGATACAAGTAAACTCACTGGAAAAGTGAATATTTCATCCCTTAAACTTTAAACCGGCTGCGTAGCGAATGGCAAATGATTAAGCGCTTTGGAGCGATCAATCTGTGCTCGGGTTGAGCCAAGTCTAGTACAATAGTTTAGTTTGATGAAATGTTACCCTGCTCATAGATGATTTATATAGAGGTGGATCTGGAACACAGGCTTTGTGTTCTGTGACTGAGCCATTTGCAGAAAAAGTGATTGCGGTACGTACACTGTAAGTGGAAACAGATTGTCTGATTGATCTGTTCTCCTGCTATAGTGCAGCAATGAAATGGTCACAGTACTATGAGGTCATGTTTGTAGATCAACACTGGCAGTAATGTTTAAATATCTGTCTATCTGGGTGGATATACCACTATGGGGCCCGATGTCTTCCATGTATTCTGCCACTCTCTGGCCCAGATTTATCAAGCTGTGTGAGAAAAAATGTGGAGAGATTTTCCCACAACAACCAATCATAGCTCAGTTGAGGAGCTCTGGTAAAGTGAAAGCTGAGCTGTGATTGGTTGCTGTGGGAAAATCCCTCTATTTTTTACTCACAGAGTTTGATAAATCTGGGCCTCCATGTGTATGACATGTTTTATATATGCTAATTACAGAGGATGCATAGCTTCAGGTATGGAATCTATACCGTGACCTGGACCTACCAATGACATCTCATGCTACAAATAGTGATGTCATCAAACTGAGCATCATCAATATAGAGTGAAACCGCTTTCAAACAACCAGCAATTGATGTGAAAAGTGTCTACTAGAGAGTCAAATAAGAGTGCAAAGATACATAGCATACAAGAGAAATGAAATGGAATCTTACATTTTCTGGAACATCTTATGAACTAACAAAGAGCATCTACAGAATGCCATGGGTTAAAGGGGTATTTTGGCCAAATACATCTTATCCCCTCTCCAAAGGAGAGGGGCTAAGCTGCTGGGCTGCATCTCCAGTCTTGGAAACCTCTTTGTTTCCAGGAACGGAAACGTGAAATAATGCCACACCCCCTCATGACATCACGTCACGCCCCCTCAATTCATGGCTATGGGAGGGGTCATGACGACCGTCTCCAGTCCTGGAAACAAGGAGGCTTCCGAGACTGGAGACTCAGCCCCGCATAGAATGCGGGTGCTACAAGGAGATCAATAACAGATCATCCCCTAAGTAGAAACACAGTTCTCAGACAGTTTTTAGTTACAAATATTGAAGTGCATGGTGCAGGGTTAAAGGGGTATTCCGGGTAAATACATCTTATCCCCTATCCAAATGATAGGGGATAAGATGTCTGAACGCAGGGGGGGGGGGGCGCCGCTGGGACCCCCTCGATCAGACATCTTATCCCCTATCCTTTGGATAGGGGATAAGATGTATTTAGCCGGAATACCCCTTTAACTCTGCACCATGCACTTCAATATTTGTAACTAAAAACTGTCTGAGAACTGTGTTTCTGCTTAGGGGATGATGTGTTATTAGGGGAGATTTATCAAAACCTGTCTAGAGGAAAGGTTGCTGAGTTGCCCATAGCAACCAATCAGATCACTTCTTTCCTTTTTAACAAGGCCTCTGCAAAATGAAAGGAGCAATCTGATTGGTTGCTCTGGGCAACTCAGCAACTTTTTCTCTGGACAGGTTTTGATAAATCTCCTCCATTGACCTGTTAAACTGCCCAATTCTTCTATCCTCCCGGTGGTCTGGCAGCTACTGCACTACCGTGATATCATGGGCAGTATGTGTTGTCATCAGCCAGGCACTGTATGTGGTGACTTAGGAGACTAGATTTTATCACTACTGCACAGCCCCTTTTGTTGTAACTCATAGGCTGGTGCTAAGAGACCAGAGATCAGCACTAGCACAGGTTGTCGAACTATAAGCAGGGACTAGCCACCTACTCTTGCACTGCCCTTTGCCTTCAGGAATCTGGCAGGTCACGGCACACCAATGTAACTTCTTGCATATTGACTCTGAATATTTCCAGACAATTTTAAAGCCAACCCATCACCAATGACTACTCTGGAAATCAATTTAGGAAATACCTTACCCTCTACATTTAGAGGATGTAGTGAACTCATAGTCAACTCACTACTAGAGCTCAAAAGAAGCCTGGATGATTCCTTGGAGTGTAAAAGTATTCAAAGTTTTGGCATCTCTTACAGAAACATTGTTGGTTTCTAACCAGGACCACCGGCTCTAACCAATCAAGCCTCGATTAGGAGTCTGATTCAGTTTTACATCTAAACCACACAGCCATTGTTCCATTTCTGTTTGGCAGCCTTTCTATACCAGTGTTATTGTAATCATATCAATGACTCAGATCTGTAGGTGGTCCTCATTAGCTTCATCCTCTTTAGCGTTACTTCCGTTCAGCCGCTCATTAGGAGCAACATTCGTCTCTGACTCAACAACTTAGCAATAATCTTCCATACTCATTAATTAGATCTCACCTCAAGTACACCATTTTCTCCCAGCTGGCTTCCCTGCCAAATTTCCACTCTTCAGTTTCTTAAATCCACTTTATATAGCTCTCTCCCCATCTGCCAGTTCACAATGCTAATTCTTCACCAAGCTACCAATCTCTCACAGATTAAGATTCAAAATTGCAATTATCACGCATATATCTCGTAATAGGAAAGCTTCAGGAAACCAACTTGAGAGGACTCCAGAGTGGAGTGGTAATCTGTTTTTCTGTAGTTTTTATTAATTTTTCCAGAATACTTATAGGGTATGTGCTTATGAACAGACAATAAAGGGTGTAACTATAGTGAGTGGTAAGAGCGACACCCAGTTATTGATTCTTTTGGGGTTTCAAAGGCCTCTGTGTCACATCTGTATTGAAAATAAAAGATGGTGGATGGGCAGCCCTGTTGCAGACTTTTCACTGGTGCCCAGGAGCATCAAGTTATGTCTTTGTTTAAAGGGAACCAATCAACAGATTTTACCCTATATTAGGGGATGTCTCCTTGTTATAGTTACAGTTTCAATGCACCCATTCACTTTATTACATGTCTACTGAACCCCATCCACCTCTGCCCTCTGTTTCTTGTACATTGGTGCCCATACTGTACACTATAGAGTAGCTTTATCAATAATATCTAATACTTAGACAACTGTAGAATTGTGCTAGATTTATCCCTGTGGCTCATGCTGTTTAATACATTTGGCACATCTTTAGATACTATTGTTTGAGATGAGACTAACTATTAGTTTTCTTCCTTTTGCCAAATTTTTGGCACACAAAGTTTCAATCAAATCATGACCTTTGTCTAGTGAGGCATACAAGTATCTAAAAAGTGTTGAAATCACATAATATGGTGTACTCCATATATTTAATGCAAATTTCACAGAAAATTTGGTGAATTTTTCCATACAGAAATGTATCAATATGTCTCAATATGCTATGTTGTCTGACTGATGATATGAAAAGAATTATAATTATTTTCTTTTCTTATGTAAATCCCGGCACTCGGTGCTACTGTTTGAGACTAAAAAAATAAAAGCCTTTCAGCTTGTTCCATAATGTTTTATAATATATATATATATATATATATATATATATATATATATATATATATATATATATATTTGTAAATTTAAGTAGTTAAATTGTTTTCCCTTAGTCTGACAGCAGCACAATTATTGGGTGTGTATCTCCGCCCCTGTGAGCTGCAGGACCCAGGAATTTTTAATGAAAAAACCAAATTAGAGAAACGCCCCCCTGGGGCATAAAACCCCCCTACAATGGGCCCCCTTTGAGTTTATTATATAGTACAGAAAAACAACAGATTATAATCAGGGAGGGAGCCTTGTGCTGCTGTCAGACTAAGGGAAAACAAATTAACTACTTAAATTTACTATTCCCTATCGTCTGACCAGCAGCACAATGATGGGGATTTACATAGTACCCGAAAGAAGGGTACAGAATTAATTAACAGAATTAATAATAGACCTTGTAAAGGAAAAATCAACAGAAGATGAAGAGTCCACTTTGTAATGTTTAAAGACGGTAGATGGAGTGCTCCAAGAGGCACTCTGACAAATATGTTCCAAGGGAACTGAGCCTCGCTCAGCCCTAGAGATAGCTAAGGCCCTGGTAGAGTAAGCTGTGAACTTTGGAGGTTCCAAATCAGCAACACAATAAGCATCCTTGATGCATTCACATATCCAACGGGCCAATGTGGGCTTAGAGGCTTTTTTCCCCTTATTCGGACCCTGTAACACCACAAATAGGTTTTCTTTCTTCCTGAAAGTGGCAGTTCTTTCTATATACACCTGAAGAGCCCTGACTAAGTCCAAATTTTTAAGATGGTCTTCTTCCCCAGCAGAAGAATCAGGAATATATTTTGGTAAGGAAACTGATTTCTGTTAGAAGAAGAAACTTTAGGAGAAAAATCAGGTAAGTACCTTAAAAGGACTCTGAAGAGAAAGCTTGAAGTTCTCCAAGTCTCTTGGCAGTGGTAATTGCAAGAAGGAAGCTGACTTTCATGGAGAGGAACTTGATGTTCACATCCTGTAAAGTCTTGAAAGGAGAAAAACATATATGTTTAAGGACTAGACTCAAGTCCCAGGTAGCAACAGGCTTAACAATTCTTGGGCGCAAGAGACTGCTTTAATAAAGAGACTGCTTTAATAAATCTTCCAACCTCTGGAATGTGAAAGAGCTTTTTCCCCAAAAAAGCTGACATAGCGGTTATGTGAACCTTCAGTTTGTTGGGTGACAGGCCCCTGTCGAATCCATCTTGAAGAAATTCAAGAATTTGCGGTATTGAAGGAGAAGAGTCGAGCGGCCTAGCAGCGCACCGACCGGAAAAAAACTCTCTTTATTCTGGCATATGTTTTATTGGTCGCCACACTCCTTGAGTGGGACAGCGTGTCCAATATACGGTCCGGAAAACCCTTGGCTTTTAATATGGACCTATCAACCTCCAAGCCGTCAGATTGAGAGATGTTAAGTTGTGGCAGAGTTGGTTGCCCTGGGCTACCAGATTGTGCCTCAGAGGGAGTCTCCAGAATGTTCCCTGACTCAGCATCATGAGGAGGGAGAAACAGGATCTCTTCATCCAGAATGAAATTATTGCTATTACTGAGGCCTGATCCTGTTTGACTTTCATTAATACCCTGGGTATCATGGAAGTCGGCGGAAAAATGTATGCCAGTCTGAAGTTCCATGGGATCAACATTGCATCCACTGCCCAAGGGTGATCCTCCATGTAAAGGGAGCAGAAGCGAGGAAACTTCCTGTTGTATTTGTTCGCCATCAAGTCGATGTCCGGAAGACCCCAGAGTTGGCAAATCTGCTGAAACATTAGTGGACATAGGGACCATACCCCCGGAACTGTGCTCAGACGGCCCAGGCGATAAGCCAAATTATTCTGGACTCCTCTGATATGGACTGCGGATAACCTTGTTACCCTTGTTTCCGCCCAATTGAAGATTTTCCCACTTCCTGGATAAGTGTGCGGGATATGGTACCTCCCTGCTTGTTTTTGTAGAACACTGAGGCCATATTGTCCGATTGAATACGAACCGCAGCTCCGGAAAGGTGATGTTCGAATTTCCTGAGGGCATCGAATATGGCTCTCAGCTCCTTGGTGTTGGAGGCTAGGTCCATCTCCTCTGGGCTCCATGTTCCTGAGACCGTGACATCCATCATGTGGGCTCCCCACCCTGTGCCCGAGGCATCTGTGGTAACAATTGTCCAAACTGGATCTTCTAGAGACAGACCGTCTTTCAGGTCGGCCCACCAAAGGTGAGACTGTCTGGTAGTGGTTGAAAGAATATGTAGGGAGTCCAAACCTGAAATTGTCCGGTTCCAGATGCGTAGAACTTCTGACTGTAAGGGTCTGATGTGCCACAGAGCCCAGGGAACTGCTTCCGCTGCTGATGACAAATAGACCTTGAAAATTCATTAAGGGTTCTGAGGGAGACCCTGTGAGGTGCTCTTAGGAAGCAATATCCTCTTAGGATACGATCCTTCCTGGGTGCAGAGAGGTACAGTTTCATCTCTACAGAATCTATGATGAAACTGAGAAATTGTTTGGACGTGGTCGGGATCAAATCTGATTTGTCCCAGTTGACTAACCAACCCAAGCTCTGGAGCAACTCTAAGCTAATCTGAACATGGTCCAGAAGAGTCAATTCTGACTTGGGTATTAGAAGCCAGTCGTCTAGGTATGGGATAACTCTTATCCCTGACAACCTTAGAACCGTCATCATGGAGGACACCACCTTGGTGAACACAAATGGAGCAGAGATGATCCCAAAGGGCTCTTCTGCCAGCTGTGGAAAGCCCCATAGTCCTTGCCCCGAGTTTTAGTTGCTGAGAAGAGGAGTCACAGAGAAAATCTATAGCTAGATTAATCTTTCCAAAGGAGGAGAGCAAATCCTCCCTAGGAATTCCAGAGGAAATGTCTTCCTGAAGGCTATTAAGCCAGCCTCTCAGCGCAACCGCCACGTTGTTAGAGGCAACAGCCACCGAACTCTGGCAAGCTCCTGCTATGTAGGTGTGCTTAAAGGCGATCTCCATTTTACGGTCTAAAGGATCTCTCAGATTAGATCCATCCTCAGCAGGAAGAACTCTCCTCTTGGACATTTTGGCAATAGCCATGTCCACCTTAGGGGGGTTAACCCAGATCTTACACTGGGACTGGTCAAGGGGAAACATCATTTTATATCTTTTTTAGATTACCGGAGCTCTGTCCGGTTTCTCCCACTCTGCAGACATAAGTGCAGACAGAACATTGTCCACCTGAAAGGACCTAAAAACTCTGGAGGTAGAAGGGGCATCCTCCTTAGGTTTATGGTGAGAATCTGCCTGTACAAACTTTATAAATTTTTGTGTTTTCTCTGGCAGAAAGAAAAATTTTGAGGTATCCTCTATTATATCCTCATCAGAGGAATCGACCACAGTCTCTCTATCTTCGCCGTCATCCACTTTCATGGGAGCAGGAGAGGGGTGACTGTACTGGGAGCGTTTTCTGGGAATAGAAAGGGATTCTTTAAGGTCCTTTATGGAACCTGCTACAAAGTCCTTGACCCAGACATAGACGTCCCTGATATCCAGTTCATCAGCTGGAGGATACTGTCCTGTCTATGACAATTTATAGAGAAATTATTGTGGACTGTTTTTGCCCTAGTAAAATGACGGATATATGTACATGAATATATATATATATATATATATATATATATATATATATATACCCACAAGTGGTGTATTCACTATCATCCGGTAGTGGTATGTTGCATTTTTACAGGATAAATTATGTATTTTATCCAAAGATTTACGGGGACGAGACCCGCTAGACTCTCTTGAAGACATCTATAAAAGAGAGATTATTTAGGAAAAAAATTATTTCATTAGTAGGAAATAAATAACCACAAAAGAACCTGTACAAGGAAAAAGAAGGGGTAACACACCGAGATATAAAGGCAGATAGTTACAGAAGCAACTGACAGCACAAAGCAATAAGCAGTAGTGTCAGAGCAAGCTGCAGACTCCAAAGAGACTGAACTGAGGCTACTCCCAGGCTTTTATACAGCCTTCGTAGAGAAGGCACACCCACTTCTGGGAGTTTAAAGCGATAACGACCACGGACGAGTATAGACGTCCAGGTTGGCGGGCGTTCCCGCACCTGGACGTCTATACTCGTCCATTCTTCTCGTGGGTGCTGCCCAGTGCACCCACGAGATCGCGGCAGGGACTCGGCTGTATCACACAGCCGGGACTCTGCTGCACTGCCAGGACCGAAGTAAACTTCGGTCCCGGCAGTTTTAACCCTTACAGCCGCGGTCGGAAGTGACCGCAGGCTGTAAGAGTTATGACAGAGGGAGCTCCCTCTGTCACTCCTGCAGCACCCCGCATCGCGATCGCGGGGTGCTGCGTGTAATACGCGGCTGGCCGGGGCCTGCCGCACTGCCGGGAGTGAAGTTCACTTCACTCCCGGCAGTTTAACCCTTACAGCCGTGGTCAGAAGTCACCGCGGGCTGTAAGTGTTATGACAGAGGGAGGGAGCTCCCTTTGTCTCTCCTGCAGCACCCCACAGCGCGATCGCGGGGTGCTGTGTGTGGCCGCACTGCCGGGAGTGAAGTTCACTCCCGGCAGTTTAACCCTTACAGCCGCGGTCAGAAGTGACCGCGCGCTGTAAGGAGTTCTGACAGAGGGAGGGGGCTCCCTCTGTCTCCTCTGCAGCACCCCGCAGCGCGATCGTATTCCAAAGCATTAAAAAGTGTAAAAAAAAATAAAATAAAATAAAATAAAAGTGTAAAAATAAATAAAAATGTAATAAAAGTGTAAAAAAAAATAATAATAAATAAATAAAAAAAAAATATATATATAAATATATATATATATATATATATTAAAAATACATTTATTAAATGAATCTAATAAAAAAAAATGCAAAATATGTAGGATCGCATTGGCGGACATCCGCAGCATGTAATATGCTGCGGATGTCCGCCACGTGATCCTACACATTATGCAGCAGTCACGGTAATGAGCTCCCTGCTGCGGCTGGGTAGCTTTGTGTGTCCACTCATAGCGGCGGATTTCCCCCCAGCAGTCATGAGCGAACACACTGAGCTACCCAGCCGCAGCAGTGATGGATATATTCGCCATGAGCGGGTGCTTATTCCCACAACATGGCGGATATATCCATCAGGAGCCTTAACTGTCACAGACAGACGCGTTATACCCCCAGCCGACCAAGGACCAATCAGAGAGGCACTGGTGCAGCCAATAACTTGTAGGGGTGCGGTATATAAATGGGGTCACTTGTGGGGGTGGGGGTACTGTTCTGCCCTGAAATCCAAATGGCGCTCCTCTCCTTCTGAGTCCTACCACGCGGCCAAGGAACCATATATAGCCAAAGCGGGGGTATTTCCGAACATGGGACAAGCAGCTAAATAAAATATAGGATGCATTTCTTTCAATATCAGAAGTGATGTACAAAAAATATGCCCCCCAAATGATGCATTTGTGAAAAATTGCAAATTTCGAATTTTTAACACTGACTTTGTAATAATTCCTGCCAAAAAACTATGGTGTTAAAATACTCACTGTACCCTCTAGCAAATACCTTAAGGGGTCTAGTTTTTAAAATGGGGTCATTTGGGGGGGGGGGTGTTCCTATGTTCTACTACCTTTTAATTTCTGCAAACCTTGCATAGCACACAAAAAAAGATGTACTTTTCAAATTTTCTAAATTTTCAAAATTTCAAGTTAAATTGTTAGGCTTCAAACTAATTTAAAATGTTAATTAAAAACAAAAAAAATGACGTCAAAATAAAGTAGACATCTAAAAGTATAAGTTTCATAAACTATTTGGTCAGTATGTATAAATATATGCATCCTATTAGTGTTAAAATAGCAAAAAATCATACTTTTTTGTAAAAATTTCATGATTTTTTGCATTATAAAAAAAAACTACAAATGATATCTGCTTACTTTTATTATGTACATGAAGGACAACTTGTGACAAAAAAACAATGTCAGAATTATCGTGATTGGCAAAACGTTACCAGAGTTATTCTCTAATAAAGACAGACATCCCCGATTTGAAAAAACAGGCCTGGTCTTTCAGGGGCGTACAGGTTTATTTGTATTGGTCCTTAAGGGGTTAAACCAAACTCCAGATAACTCCAACATAATAGGAATCATGTGACCGCAGACCCCGCCTCTCTGCAGAGTAAGTGCGACGTGCGGCCGGCCGGCATGTAAGGCAACCTGTAAACAAACCCACGTGGTCCCTGTTCTGAAAGCCGCTGGGAACCGGAGACTCCATCAGTAGCAGGAAACGCTACGGAGCAAGCTGCCAAGGTAAGCGCGGACCTAAGGCAAAGAAAAAAGGTATATTAGAATATAACATATAGCCATATTCCCCTTTTCCTTAGTTAGGGAAAGAAAAGCAATAAGGAGAATAGCAAAGCAAAAAAGCACAGACTGAGTCTGTGAGCCTAGGTGAGCCTATATATATATTTCCCTATCGTCTGACCAGCAGCACAATGATGGGGTGTGTATCTCCGCCCCTGTGAGCTGCAGGACCCAGGAATTTTTTATGAAAAAAACTAATTAGAGAAACGCCCCCTGGGGCCCATTGTAGGAGGATTTTTTGCCCCAGGGGGCGTTTCTCTAATTAGTTTTTTTCATAAAAAATTCCTGGGTCCTGCAGCTCACAGGGGCGGAGATACACACCCCATCATTGTGCTGCTGGTCAGACGATAGGGAAATATATATATATATATATATATATATATATATACATATATATATTACTTCTGCTAACATCATATACACCTATAGAATGTTTTATACATTGTGTTTGTCTTTATGATCAATTTTGAAATATCCGGCTTTGGTTGAAATAATGGATGAAATTCCATCACTGGAGAATATCTAACGGGAATATTTTAAAGAGGTTCTCCAGGAATGTAACATTGATGTCCTTGTCTTTAAAATAGGCCTTCAATGTTTGATTTGTGGAGGTTACCTTATTAATAAATATGTATCCCCTTTCCACAAGTTAGGGGATAGGTGTCTGATCGCAGGGGATCCGACTGCTGGGAAATCTCACTTTCTCCATATATGGGCCCCACTTACCTTGCTGAGTGCTTTGACCCCTATCTTCATGATGTACTCGTCTCGGCAATGAGGCATGCCCAGCGTATCTCCGGCTGCAGCAATGTCCAACTTTTGCTGGAGATTGGTTGAGTGGACTGTTAGTGCCAAGACCAGTCCTGTGGATGGGAGGGAAGGTTTTATTAACCAGACAACCCAGCTCTGGGATCAGCTACACGAGTAACTGTTCTGTTCCTGGCACAGCTTTTACCTTTAGTTATATGATGCTGTGATCAACAGAGTGCTACAGATATTGCACCCAACAACCATTGATGACTTATCCTTTAAAGAGTATTAATTTAAAACTTCTGTACCCTATTCCAGTGTTATCCTGTTCTATTTGGATTGTTGGTGTTTTACTATGTGGCAGCAGAGGATCTTAAACTACTGGGGCATGGGTGTGACTGTTACCTCTGCATCTACCATTAAAGCCCTAATTTTGGTAAGATCATCAAATTTAAAGGGGTATTGTGGCCAAATACATCTTATCCCCTATCAAAAGGACAGGGCATAAGATGTCTGATCTCCGTGCAGCACCTGCATTCTATGCAGGGCTGCGTCTCCAGTCTTGGAAACCTCTTTGTTTCCGCGACTGGAGACGTGATGTCACGCCAAGCCCCCCTCCTAACGTCACACTACGCCCTCTCCAATCATGTCCCTCCCACAGACAGGAATGGAGGGGGCGTGGCGTGACATCACGTCTCTAGTCCCGGAAACATATTTTGAAAAGGGTTAAAGGGGTACTCTGGTGCTTAGACATCTTATCCCCTATACAAAGGATAGGGGATAATATTCCTGATCACGGGAGTCCCGCCGCTGGACGTCACGCTCCCCCCCTCAATGCAAGCTTATGGGAGGGGGCGTGATAGCTATGCCCCCGCCCCCGTGTGATGTCACACTCCTCCCCTCAATGCAAGCCTACGGGAAGGGGCGTGATGCATGGCTCGCATTGAGGGGTGGAGCATGACATCACACGGGCAGGGGCGTGACGTCACATGCCGCCCGCCCTGTAGTCGCCGGTAATCAGTCCCGGAGCGAACACGCTCCGGGGACTGATTACAAACGGGGTGCCGCGTGCAAGATCACGGGGATCCCCAGTGGCGGGACTCCCGCGATCAGGCATGTTATCCCCTATCCTTTGGATAGGGGATAAGATGTCTAAGCACCGGAGTACCCCTTTAAGCTCGGTGAAAGAAAACCAAATCACTACTTTCTGGTGCCATCTTGATACACAGTAAATGCTCTCTTAGACAGTCACTATCTGAGAGGGATGACTGCTGTTGCCAGTGATTGGCTGTTTGTCGAAAAGCAGCCAGGAAGTGGAGATCAGCGAGCACCTGGTGGATCTCGATCTGGCAGGTGAGTAATGCTTGTTTTATTATTACATCTGAAAGAAAGGTGTGAGGCTATGGTTCTGACACGAACATGAGATCTGCACTGCCTTTTATTTTTCCAAACTATATAATATTTTAATCTAGCTGATAGAAAAAAGAAGAAAAAACTCACATAAAAAAACATGTAAAATTGGAGCCAATGTCTGTTGTCTAGTACATCCAAAGTGCTACAAATTGAAATTTGATGTGCACATCAGAGCTTCCTCAAGCACTTGTCTGCTAGCTAAAATCATGATCAAACATGTCTCAGATGTAGCAGGATTGCTACTAAAGGCTAGCATTGTATTTGTTTGTAAAGATAACCGCGTTTGATCTCCATCTTCCTTTCGATTGTTAACTTTTAATTAGTTCTGTCTCCCAACTGTTCAATCCACATGATATTAAATCTTGCAACAGAGAAGAACTTTTCAAGAAGAGGATGAAAAAAGGAAACGTTCTACGTATCTGAGGGAACGTTAATCAAGACTTTGACGACGTATGGGCACCGGGGTCCAGATGGAAAGTGTCAGACATGTTTATGCATTGGAAGGAAATTCAGAGATAGATTTCACTGTTGAGGAAACAAAAGGAAACTATTTGCATGACTTTTCTGCAATGGCGATAAAGAAAAATTGCAATAATTTGCTAATGAAAGAGTTTCTCCAAGGTGACCTTAAGGTTATTTACATGCATCAAAGACTAATAGTAGACTGAACTTGATGACTAGAGATAAGCAAATCTTTAAAATTCTATTCCAAAATGTGGAGTTACCAAAATGTGAATCAAGGAGTAATATTAGATTCAATATCCTATTGACACATTATTCTAGCCAACGGCTGGACAAGCCTTTGTAGTTGCAGTTTTGCAACAGCTGGAGGTCCACAGTTTGGAGTCAACTGCTCTAGACAATACGGTACCTGTGTGTCAGTAACAGGAAAGTTAAATAGTCTTCGTCTGTCTAGGCTTTAACTGGTTATCCAGGAATCGAAAAACAGACCTAGTTTCTTTCAAAGACCACTCCCTGTCTGTCTCCGCTTTGGGTGTGGGGTTACAACTTGGCTCCATTTATTTCAATGGAACTGAGCTGCAGAACCACACCCAACCTGGAGACAGACAGGGAGTGGTCTTTGATGAAGTTATCTTTGTTCTAAGATTCCTGGATAACCTCTTTAAGACTAGATCATTTTCACATCAGGATATATTCACACTCAGTATCCGTTCCATTAATTTGAATGAGGTTGTCTTGGAGGCAAACATAATGGATTTTTGCAAGCTCCTTTTGGGTAAATGGCACAACATATCTACTGTGTGTGAACACTCCCTTAAATGATATAATGTCAATAATAATATAGTAGCAAATTAACTGTTGTGAGCTCAACTGCCAAGAGAGCACAGACAAATAGAAGAGGGCCTAAGAATATTGAAGATGAGGGCCAGGGGTAAGTGACCAGGGGAGTTGTAAAAATGTATTTTTATCAAAGTTGAGTTAAAACCATATACAGTACCTTGCAAAAGTATTCACCCCCTTGACTTTTTTCGTATTTTGGTACATTACAGCCTTAAGTTCAATGTTTTGTTAATCTGAATTTTATGTCATGGATCAGAACACAATAGTCTAAGTTGGTGAAGTGAAATGAGAAAAATATACAAATAAAACTATTGGTTAGAAATAGAAAACAGAAAATTGGCATGTGCCTATGTATTCACCCCCTTTGTTAGGAATCCCATCAAAAGCTCTGGTGCAACCAATTACCTTCAGATGTAACATAATTAATGAAATGATGTCGACCTATGTGCAATCTAAGTGTCACATGATCTGTCATTACATATACACACCACCTTTTTTGAAAGGCCCCAGAGGCTGCAACACCTAAGCAAGAGGTATCAGTAACCAAACACTGCCATGAAGACCAAGGAACTCTCCAAACAAGTAAGGGACAATGTTGTTGAGAAGTACAAGTCAGGGTTAGGTTATAAAACAAATATCCAAATCTTTGATGATCCCCAGGAGCACCATCAAATCTATCATAACCAAATGGAAAGAACATGGCATGAGGGCAAACCTGCCAAGAAACGGCCACCCACCAATACTCATGGACCAAGCAAGGAGGACATTAATCAGAGAGACAGCAGAGACCTAAGGTAACCCTGGAGGAGCTGCACTGTTCCACAGCAGAGACTGGAGTATCTGTACATAGGACAACAATAAGCCGTATGCTCCATAGGGTTGGGCTTTATGGCAGAGTGGCCAGAAGAAGGCAATTACTTTCAGCTAAAAACAAAAAGGCATGTGGGAGACTGCCAAAATGTATGGAGGGAGATGCTCTGGTCTGATGAGACTAAAATTAAACTTTTCAGCCATCAAAGAAAATGTTATGTCTGCCGCAAACCCAACACATCACATCACCCAAAGAACACCATCCCCACAATGAAACATGGTGGTGGCAGCATCATGCTGTGGGGATGTTTTTAAGCAGCCAAGACTGGGAAACTGATCAGAGTTGAGGGAAAGATGGATGGTGCTAAATACAGGGATATTCTTGAGCAAAACCTGTAGCACTCTGTGCATGATTTGAGGCAAGGACCCCAAACACACTGCTAAAGCAACACTTGAGTGGTTTAAGGTGAAACATGGAAAAGTGTTGGAATGGCCTGGTCAAAGCCCAGATCTCAATCCAATCAAAAATATGTGGTCAGACTTAAAGATTGTGTTCACAAGTGCAAACAATCCAACTTGAAGGAGCTGGAACAGTTTGTTAAGGAGGAATGGGTAAAAATCCCAGTGGTAAGATGTGGTAACTGGTAAGCTCATAGAGACTTATCGAAAGCGACTTGGAGCTGTGATTGCAGCAAAAGGTAGCTCTACAAAATATTGACTTTAGGGGGGTGCACATTGACTTTTTCTGTTATTTTGTCCTATTTGTTGTTTGCTACACAATAAAAAAAAAATCTTCTAAGTTGTGGGTATGTTCTGTAAATTAAATTAATTAAAACAATCCATGTTGATTCCAGATTGTGAGGCAACGAAATATGAAAATTCAAGGGGGGGTGAATTCTTTTGCAAGGCACTGTAGACAGAGTTCTAATTGTGGCCCATCAAAGTCCTACGTGTAAGGCCAGCTTTAGGACCTGCACTAAGCCTCAGGGAAGCCAGTCCCTCTGTATTCTGGTCATTCTATCTTTGAAAAGTGCCCTCTAAATCTACACTAAGCAGGCTTTTGCTTCCCTTGTCTTTTAGTCCATCAATCTAACAATCCCATGTATATCTGTGTCTGTACTACGCCTGGACTCTGCTCATTGTGACATTCTCCTCTTCATGGTGAGATAAGACTCATCATCCTTCTAGAAGAGTGTTGCTGCTCAGCACTGCTGCCATGACAATAACAATATTCCACCAGTTATGCCTGGTAGTGCCCTTAAAGGGGCTGGAAAGACAACACTAGGGACCATCCTCCCACTCCAGAGACACACACAAAGGAAGTGGGTAGAGGAATCACAGGGGACATACAATTTTAACACACAAGAGATTGAGCAACAAAGAACAAAACATGAATTGTTGGGAGTATGGTCAAATTTAAAGGGGATGTGCTCTGTTTGCTTTTGGAGGCATACATAAGCTTTTCTGTAGCACACTGGATACCCTACTATGGAGATATTGTCCTCTCAAACCATTGCTTCTTTGGGAGCATATCCTTGCTCTACCATGCCTTGTGAAGACCTTCTTGTCAGTGTATAACCTTCTGCCATTAGGCCTAACTATGAGATACATTAAGAAAACTAAACTGCAAGGTGTACATATCCATTATAGGAGTTATTCCACAACCAAACATCATCCCCTTATTATTGTGGCATAACCCCTTCAGGATGGCACTCCTAGGGGGTACTGATTTAGAAATACCATTTTTGTAAATTCTTAGACTTGGTTCACACTGGATTAATACAGACTCATTTTGCATCCATTTTACGTCCACAAGTCTTGGCCTAATGACCAGGGGTCTAATGACCTAAACTGATAGCTGTCATATTGGGTCATCAAACCTGTGGCCAGGCCAGGACTCGCAGCCATAATATGGAATAAAAGATACGTCTGTTTTAGGCTAGTGTTAACTTAAGTCAATTTATGAACTTTGCAGGAGATTAATCAAAACCTTTCCAGAGAAAAAGTTGTCAAGCTTTACTTCTACTGTGGAGACTCTACAGGAAAATTTCCATGCGGACATTCCACTGACAGCGGAACACCGCCAGAAGATGTCAGAGCTAGTACCGCTCATAAATGCACGTCTGATAGACGGAAATGCAGTTTCTTGAGTAATCTGCAGAATGAATAGACATGCCTATTCTTTCTGCAGACGCCAGAATCAGTATTTCTGCTGGAAATTCTGCCATATGCACAGTGGTGCACAATCCCATTAAAATCAGTGGGCTGCAGCGGAATGTCCGTACAACATTCGTCTGCGGAATTCCGCACGGATATTCCACCATGTGAACATAGCCTGATCACTTAGGGCTCAGGCCTTGTAATGTCCCTGTATGTCAAAAGTGGACAACCTCTTAAACATGCATCTTATAGAGATTTAAAGGGTGAACGTCATCTGGTGAACTTCCTGTAAACATTGGTCTCATTGGCTAAACACAATCTCAAAATAGCGCAAAACCACTGAGAACATGTAATTAATTTTTTTGCATGTTGCTCGTTTGAATTTTTTTTTGCATCCTTTGGTTGAGAGAAGATCATTTGTTACAGTGAATAAATCCACACTGACACAATATTGGGCTCACATATGCTTGAGTTGGATATGAGACTGTAATATTAATAAACTATTGACCAGCAATAGATTAAACAAACTGAAGACGTTCCCCCCAGTAATGACGTATTAATGTGCTCTGCACTTATAAAACGCAAATTTTTATTTAAATATAATATTTGAATAATATTCAATAAGATTAAAATTTTCCTTGGAAAATTAATAGTTGCTTTAATGAATCCAATAAATGTGCTTTGTCTTCAGGAGGTCACTCATCTTTGTAAGATGGAGGAACTCCTGGCGGACTCTAGAGGCCAAATTAGGGAACATTTCGCTATTTGGCATCTCTGGACGACGTTTCTGTCTTCCAGTGACTACGAGAATTTACATCTCACTACTTAATACAGTTCACCACGTACACGAAGTCTCTTTCGGGTGTCTTGGCCAGCTGAGATGAACCTTTGTTGTGAGGTATGCCTCAACATTAAGAGATTTGGCCTAGCCGATAGCAATCTAATGATACCTATTAATATATACATATATATATATATATATATATATATATATATATATATATACATTATTTAGACTTTCAAAATAACAGAAAACAAAAAAAAATGGCATCTGCAAAAGTTTGGGCACCCTGCCGAATTCATATCTTCATATCATGCACTGCCCCCTTTGCAGAGACCTGCCAGTGTCATGGATTGTTCTCAATCATCATCTGGGAAGACCAGGTGATGTCAATCTCAAAGGTTTTAAATGTCCAGACTCATCTGGCCTTGCCCCAACAATCAGCACCATGGGTTCTTCTAAGCAGTTGTCTAGTAATCTGAAACTGAAAATAGTTGACACTCACAAAGCTGGAGAAGGCTATAAGACAATAGCACAACGTTTTCAGATGTCAATATCCTCTGTTTGGAATGTAATTAAGAAATAACAGTCATCATGGAGAAGTGGAAGTTAAAGCAAGACCTGGAAGACCAAGAAAAATATCAGACAGAACAGCTCGCAGGATTGTGAAAAAAAACAATTCAAAACCCACGTTTGACTGCACAATCCCTCCTGAAAGATCTGGCAGACACTGGAGTTGTGGTACACTATTCCACTATAAAGAGATACTTGTACAAATATGATCTTCTTGGAAGAGTCATCAGAAGAAAACCTCTTTTCACCACAAAAATCAGTGTTTGAACTTTGCAAATGAACATACAGACAAGCCTGATGCATTTTGGAAACAAGTTCTGTGGAGTGATGAGGTTAAAATTGAACTTGCAAAGGTAAGTTTGGAGAAGAAGGGGAACAGAATTTCATGAAAAGAACCTCTGTCCAACTGTTAAGCATGGGGGTGGATAAATCATGCTTTGGGGTTGTATTGCAGCCAGTGGCACAGGGAACATCTCACGAGTAGAAGGAAAAATGGATTCAATAAAATTCCTGCAAATTTTGGATGCTAACTCGATGCCATCTGTGAAAATGCTGAAGTTAAAGAAAGGATGGCTTCTACTAATGGATAATGATCTTAAACACACCTCAAAATCCATGGGGGATTACATCAAGAGGCGTAAACTGAAAGTTTTGCAATGGCCATCTCCTGTGGAAGGACACAGTAATGTGATGTCATTGGGTGACTTACATAACTGAAAAATGCCCAAATTAGGGTAAAAGTAGTCAAGGACTCTCTTGCATCTATCAGTACAGATTCAATTGTGTCTGACACTTAAATCCTGCATGGCGATCCTGCTTCTCCCCAGTTCCCCAAACTGGTTCTTATTAGATAGATATATAGGTCTAGATAAAAAAAAATGGAACTAGTTCTCTTTGTTTCTTCTGAATGTTGTATCAACATTCTTTGTTTATACTGCGGATCCTGATGTTGGCACCACTGCTATATCACAAAGAATACTCAAGGGTTTGGAGGGAGATACAACAATTTTTAAAGGCTCCATCAATTACTGACATTAAAGGTGTTGTACAGTCTCCCTCATGTACTGCACTTCCTGTGGATTCAGACAATATGTCAGGTATCTGAGGAAGGAGTGCTTGGAGGAATATTTGTGTCTGCTACGTCTTGGAGCTCTTTTAAGAAGGAGCAGCAGCCTGTCTTTCATGGTTTAACCCTCTGCTTTGTGCGAGTTTCACAAAAACTTGATTAGGTGAGTTGGTTTTGGCATTAACCTTCACCAATGGTTACTTTAGGAAAGATACATACAAGGGAGTGCTCTGTCTTTTTTGTCTGTGTTTATTCCTATAAAACCAATATTGAGAAAGTAAAAAAATTGAAAAGGTATAGCGATTGGAAGGATTATACTTTGGGAAATATTTATATTTGGACTATAATATAAAAGGCTTGGACTTATTCTCCTGTTCAAGCTTTTCAATAACAGGACAGCCAGGTGAATCCATCATCTTCAAACTGACCATAAGAGGAGGCCACGTGCCTCAGAGATAGAGAAGACAAGAGCAAATGAGATGACAAGATCAAAGGCTCAACGCTCTCAAGCTACAAAGAAGGATTCACAATGCATAGTAGTGAATATTTCTTCTTATACTTTATCTGATATGCATCTTAGAGCACCCGATAAAGGTTTATATATTGTCCTGGGGCTACTATTGATTGGTTTGGACTAGAGCTGGACCTCTGGCAATTCTTGAGAAGAATAAAACTTAAAGTATGGGGAATCACAAGCAGATATAAACCTATTGTCACATGATGCATTTTTGTTTAAAACCTTTTATTTGTAATTTAAGTGATTTTGTTCCTGTGCAGACTGGGCATCCTTTTGAGACCTTTATGAACTTTCTTTAAAAAAAACTATTTCAGAAGGATATATTACATTTTCTAATATGAGGTTCAGGACCTCCAAGATCTTGTTCATAACCACAACATCACATTAAACCTTTGGATAAGGGTGGGGGTATCGTGATATTGACACATCTAAGTATATAAGTGAGGCCCTCAGACAATTGGGGGATAATAAGAATACGTACAGGCTGTACAGGCTTCGGGATTTAGACTCTACTAAAAGACTGAGAGCAGTTTTTGATATGGTATTACAAAATGGACTTATCGAAAAACAATTATTAATTACTTATTATTGCTCTATAGTTTTCAGTATGGGATCACAATTGAACAGAGTCTTAGTATTTCTGAATAGAATACTACAAACCTTTGTCTAAACATTGACTCTTCTACTATACTTCATAAGAAAATTTTATTAAGTATAAAAATATATAAATCATATAAAATCATGTCTTTGTCTAAGCTGAAGCACAGGCATGGACAAAGTCCAGTAAGTGAGGGCGGGCTAGAATCCCCTGTGCTCTCTTTTGTCTTGTTATGGAGAAGGATGTGGATCCTCTAACCTGTGTGGCTGATGACACGGACCGTATTGGGGAGCAGAGACTAAGGCGCCGCTGGTCTTCACCAGAGCCAGCCGCAAGGCAGGATGGGCTTGCTGGGGCAGACGACACCCAGGTAGCTACCCCCGACACGGCTCGACCACACTGGTAGCAGAAGGTCAAGGCAGGCGGCAAAGGTGCAAAGTCAAATAACGTAGTGGGAAGGCCTGGATACACAGGTAAGGCAAACAGGCAATATGGAATGCTTAATCTCAGGCTAAGGGCACTGAAGATCTGGCAGGGAAGTGTGGGAGGTGCTGGGACTTTATCATGTAGTGTCAGGTGTAACAACTAATTATGGGCGTACTGCCCCTTTAAATTTCAGAGCTCTGGAAAGCGCGTGCCCTAGGAGATGGGGATGCGCGCGCCAGAGCTGAGACACAGAGGAGGAGGTGGCAGTGGAGCGTGGTAATTGATGGGCTGGGATTCACATGCGAATAAAAGCAGTCACTTCACTTCACATTTGTGAGTCTTTCGGCCTTCAGGGCTCATTGTCACACTAATGCAATTCATCTTTGGGGTCACCGTAGTATCAATTTGAAAAAAAAAAAAAAACTTTTTGGGCTGTAAAATAAAATCAGTCACTTCACTACACACTTGGGAGTCTTTTGGCCTTCAGGGCTCATTGTCACACTAGTGCAAATCATATGTGGTCACGGTGTGACCGTAGTGTAAATTTGAAAAAAAAAAAAAATTTTTTTGGGGTGGGAAATTAACATCAGTCAGTTCACTTCACACTTGGGAGTTTTTGGGCCTGCTGGGCTCATAGTGCAAATCATCTTTGGGGTGACCGTAGTGTAAATTTGAAAAAAAAAAAAAAAAAACCTTTATTGGCTGTAAAATTAAATCAGTCACTTCACTTAACACTTTGAAGTCTTTTGGCCATCAGGGCTCATTGTCACACTAGTGCAAATCATCTTTGGGGTGACAGTAGTGTAAATTTGAAAAAAATAAAACTTTTTTGGGCTGTAAAATAAAATCAGTCACTTCACTTCACACTTTGGAGTCTTTTGGCCCTCAGGGCTCATTGTCACACTAGTGCAAATCATCTTTGGGGTGACCGTAGTGTAAATTTGAAAAAAAAAATACAATATTGACTGTAATAGATTGAATAGCAGTTAGTTGTCTGCATGCGTGTTTGTCAGGCCTACAGCGTCTACTCTGCCAACTTCTGCCAGTGCACAGTGCCACTCATATATGTTGTCACAGTAACTTGCACGCATAGTACCACTAATTGAAAAAAAAAATGACAGGCAGAGGCAGGTCACCCTGCAGGGGCCGTCGTGTTCGTGGTGCTGGGATTCCTTTTGGCCCTAGAATAATGGGCAGTGTTCAGCGGCCACGTACCCTGAACCCGCAAAGTTCTGAGGACATAGTTGACTGGCTAACACAGGACACCCAATCTTCTACAGCTTCCGCCCGGGACCTTGACGCACCATCCTTCTACTCTAGCTTAGCTTCGGGCACCTCTCAAGTTACCACTCGCCCGCCTGCCGCCACCACCAACACTAGCACCACAGCAGCTTTACTTGATCCGTCAGAGGAGTTATTTACACATCAGTTTGAAGAAATGAGTGACGCGCAAACATTATTGCCAGAGGATGTAGTTAACAGGGATATGTCTCAGTCAGGCAGCATTACACACATGGACGTACGGTGTGATGATGATGATGTTGTACCCGCTGCTGCTTCCTTTCTTGAGTTGTCAGATACCGGTGAAGTGGTTGATGATGACGATTCGTCCGTGGATGCCACGTGGGTGCCCGCTAGAAGAGAAGAAGAACAGAACAGGAAAGTTCAGATGGGGAGACAGAGAGGAGGAGGAGACAATATTAGAAGTAGAGCAGGAAAAAACCCTCAGGTATGGCGCTGCAGACTCTTGTAGACAGATGAGGCGGATGCCAAAGGTAATAGGAAAGTCCTCAGCAGGACATTTTATTTAAAAAAAACAATAAAATGGACAAGATTACGCGTTTCGGGAGGATCCCTCCCTTCCTCAGATCAGGATCCTCCTGATCTGAGGAAGGGAGGGATCCTCCCGAAACGCGTAATCTTGTCCATTTTATTGTTTTTTTTAAATAAAATGTCCTGCTGAGGACTTTCCTATTACCTTTGGCATCCGCCTCATCTGTCTACAAGAGTCTGCAGCGCCATACCTGAGGGTTTTTTCCTGCTCTACTTCTAATATTGACTCCCAGGACGACTTGTTTCCTCCTGCAACCCATCGGCATAGCAGCGACTTGCACTACAGTACCCAGATTATATCGTGGGTGATATGCTTTTTTGCATAGATCTCAAGGTGAGCGACCATCTATAAGCCCCGTGGGGTTGCCCCCCACCCACCACCCGATCTATTGAGGGTAATACATGAGGCGCCGTCCGTCGGTCCTTTCTTTTCTTTTCTCTACAGGAGGAGGAGACGAGTTGGAAGCAGGGGGAGGTCGTCGCAAGGAGCTAGTGGCACAATCAGACAGCATGCATTGGCACTTGGGATCAGCCAGACGGGACACCAATCAACGCAGGCTGTTGCCACCACCAGAATGCCATCATCGCAGAGCTAAGCAGTGTGGCATTTATTTGTGTGTCTGCCTCTGACAACAGCGAGGCCATTTGCAACCTGTGCCAAAAGAAACTGAGTCGTGGGAAGTCCAACACCCACCTAGGTACAACTGCTTTGCGAAGGCACATGATGTCACATCACAAGCGCCAATGGGATCAACACATGAGTACATGCAGCACACAAACTCAAAGCCAAGTCAACCACTGCTGCCCTCCTTGCCCCTCTCAACCATCCGCCTCTCCGTCTCTCGCCTTGATCAGTTCCTGCTCATCTGCCCACAGTCAGGTGTCTGTCAAGGAGATGTTTGAGCGCAGGAAGCCAATGTCCCAAAGTCACCCCCTAGTCCGGCGTCTGACAGCTGGCTAGTGTGAACTATTAGCCAGCCAGCTTTTACCATACAAGCTGGTGGAGTCTGAGGCCTTTAAAAAATTTGTAGCTATTGGGACACCGCAGTGGAAGGTACCCGGCTGAAATTTCTTTGCACAAAAGGCAATCCCCAACCTGTACTCCATTGTGTAAAAGGAAATAATGGCATGTCTGGCACACAGTGTTGGGGCAAGGGTCCATCTGACCACTGATACCTGGTCTGCAAAGCATGGTCAGGGCTGGTATATCACCTACACTGCGCATTGGGTAAACCTGGTGATGGCTGCCAAGCATGGAATGCATGGCTCTGCAGAGGAGTTGGGGACACTGCCACGACTTGCAGGCAGGCCTGCTGCCACCTCATCTACTCCTCCTACTCCATCCTCTTCCATAACCTCCTCGGCTGAGTCCTGTTCCACTGCTGCGTCTTGCTCCACATCACCAGCACCCCCCAGCTCCCCAGGGGCTATTCCACATCCCGGATACAGCAGTGTCACGCCATCTTGGGGATGACTTGCCTGAAAGCGGAGAGTCACACCGCACCAGCACTCCTGTCAGCCCTGAACGCACAGGTGGATCAGTGGCTGACTTCGCACCAACTGGAGATCGGCAAAGTGGTTTGTGACAACGGAACAAATTTGTTGGCGGCATTGAGGTTGGGCAAGGCGGCACATGTGTGTAATCTGACTGTACAATGCTTTGTGCATAAGTACCCAGGCTTAAAGGATGTCCTGAAGCAGGCCAGGAAGGTGTGTGGCCATTTCAGGCATTCCTACACGGCCATGGCGCACTTTTCAGATATCCAGCGGCGTAACAACATGCCAGTGAGGCGCTTGATTTGCGACAGCTCGACACGTTGGAATTCAACACTCCTAATGTTCGACCGCCTGCTCCAACAAGAAAAAGCCATTAAGGAATATTTGTATGACCGGGGTGCTAGGACATCATCTGCGGAGGTGGCCATTTTTTTGCCACGTTACTGGACGCTCATGCGCAATGCCTGTAGGCTCCTTTTTCCTTTTGAGGAGGTGAAAAACCTGGTCAGTCGCACCGAAGGCACCATCAGCGACATCATACCGTTTGTTTTGTTCCTGGAGCGTGCCCTGCGAAGAGTGCTGGATCAGGCAGTAGATGAGCGTGAAGAGGAAGAGTTGTGGTCACCTTCACCACCAGAAACAGCCTTATCAGCTTCGCTTGCTGGACCTGCGGCAACGCTGGAAGAGGATTGTGAGGAAGAGGAGTCAGAGGAGGAATGTGGCTTTGAAGAGGAGGAGGAAGACCAACCACAACAGGCATCCCAGGGTGCTCCTTGTCACCTATCTGGTTCCCGTGGTGTTGTACTGGCTAGGGGGGAAGAAGATTAAACCTTCCCTGACATCACTGAGGACGAGGAACGGGACATGAGTAGCTCGGCATCCAACCTTGTGCAAATGGGGTCTTTCATGCTGTCGTGTCTGTTGAGGGACCCTCGTATAAAAAGGCTGAAGGAGAACGACCTGTACTGGGTGTCCAAGCTACTAGACCCCCGGTATAAACATAAAGTGCCTGACATGTTACCGCATTATTGCAAGGCGAAAAGGATTCAGCAGGTCCAAAATAAATTAAGAAGTATGCTGTACACAGCGTATAAGGGTCATGTCACAGCACAACAGGGATCTAACAGGGGAAGAGGTGAAAGTAATCCTCCTCCTCCCATGAACACGCCGACAAGGACATGATGCTTTACAGACATGCTGTTGATGGAGGACATGCAGAGCTTTTTAAGTCCTACGCATCGCCACAGCCCTTCGGGGTCCAACATCAGAGAACAACTTGACCGACAGGTAGCAGACTACCTGGCCTTAACCGCAGATATCGACGCTCTGAGGAGCGATGATCTCCTTGACTACTGGGTGTGCCGGCTTGACCTGTGGCCTGAGCTAACCCAATTTGCGCTCAAACTTCTGGCCTGTCCCGCTTCAAGTGTCCTGTCAGAAAGGACCTTCAGTGCAGCAGGAGGTATTGTCACTGAGAAGAGAAGTCACCTAGGTAAAAAAAAGTCTAGATTACCTCACCTTTATTAAGATGAATGAGGGATGGATCCCGAAGGGACTGACACTGGGCTACACATTTGACTGAACAAGGCCTGATCAGATGAGCTGCCCTGGGCTAAAAATGGTCTACACGCTGCTGTATTTTACCTCTGAATGCCGGATGACTTGCGTGACTTATCCGCCACCAACTAGGGTTCAAGCCACAATGTTTTAGGGCACTTTCTGCCTGGCGAAACAAACAGAAATTTTTTTGGTCGCTGCTACAGCAGCGGCTGCAACAATACCAAGTTTCTTTTGGTGGTCCACCGTTCTGCATTATGTGCTGCCTAATATGGGGGAATCTATGTGCTGCCTAAAGGGGGGCTCTATGTGCTGCCTAAAGGGGGGCTCTAAGTATGTGCTGCCTAACATGGGGGAATCTATGTGTTGCCTAAACGGGGGATCTAACTATGTGATGCCTAAAGGGGAGATCTAACTATGTGCTGCCTAAAGGGGGCTCTATGTGCTGCCTAAAGGGAGGCTCTAACTATGTGCTGCCTAAAGGGGGGCTCTAACTATGTGCCGCCTAATATGGGGGAATCTATGTGCTGCCTAAAGGGGGGCTCTATGTGCTGCCTAAAGGGGGTCTCTAACTATGTGCTGCCTAACATGGGAGAATCTATGTGATGCCTAAAGGGGGGATCTAACTATGTGCTGCCTAAAGGGAGGCTCTAACTATGTGCTGCCTAAAGGGGGGCTCTAACTATGTGATGCCTAATATGGGGGAATCTATGTGCTGCCTAAAGGGGGGGATCTAACTATGTGTTGCCTAAAGGGGGGCTTTATGTGCTGTCTAAAGGGGGCTAAAGCACGTTATTCCAAACAATTTAGGAATGTTTATTTATGCCCTTTATGGATTAAAACCAGACTCTGCATCAACTATGTAACTTTCCATGGGAGTTTTGCCATGGATCCTCCTCCGGCATGCCACAGTCCAGGTATTAGTACCCTTGAAACAACTTTTCCATCACTATTGTGGCCAGAAAGAGTCCCTGTTGGTTTTAAAATTTGCCTGCCCATTGAATTCAATGACGGTTTGCCCACTTCGCCCGTTCGCGAACTTTTGCGGAAGTTCGTGTTCGCCGTTCACGAACCGAAAATGTTATGTTCGCAACATCACTACAGAGGAGTACTATGAGACAGGAGAGACTGCAGAGGAGTGCTATCATTCAGGAGAGAGCACAGAGGAGTGCTATCAGACAGGAGAGAGCACAGAGGAGTACTATCAGACAGGAGAGAGCACAGAGGAGTGCTATCAGACAAGAGAGAGCACAGAAGAGTCATATCAGACAGGAGAGAGCACAGAGGAGTGATATCCGACAGGAGAGAGCACAGAGGAGTGCGATCATACAGGAGAGGGCACAGAAGAGTACTATCAGACAGAAGAGAGCACAGATGAGTACTATCAGACAGGAGAGAACATAGAGGAGTGCTATCAGACAGGAGAGAGCACAGAGGAGTGCTATCAGACAGGAGAGAGCACAGAGGAGTCCTATCAGACAGGAGAGAGCACAAAGAAGAACAATCAGACAGGAGAGAACACAGATGAGTGCTATCAGACAAGAGAGAGCACAGAAGAGTCTTATCAGACAGGAGAGAGCACAGAGGAGTGCTATCAGACAGAGGAGAGCACAGAGGAGTGCTATCAGACATGAGAGAGCACAGAGGAGTCCTATCAGACAGGAGAGAGCATAGAGAAGTACTAGCCCACCCTCACTTACTGGACATTGTCCATACCTGTGCTTCAGCTAGGACAAAGTCATGATTTTATAAGCCATGGTTTCCATAAAAAAAAAAGAAATAACATTTACTTATTAAGTATATTAGAACTGTTAATGTTTTCCCAAGATGTACAACATATAAAGAGTTTTTGAATCTGACAGTGCCCATTTAAGATTAAGCTATACAGACATATGTTGACCTATATTGCTGTACAGACCTTTATTGCTTCTTTAGACATTGCAAATCTGTATACAGTACATTAATTGGACATGAAAAGGGTACTGAGGTGCTAAAAAGACTCTCACAGGTTCAATTCTTTGTGAACAGTGTCAGGATGTTTTGCTTACCTTTCTTGATCTTGTTGCGACATGTAACTTCTTCATGACTAGCAACAAACTGCATTCACATTGATAAGGCATCACAGTGGGATCTTGTATGGTATTTGTGTGTGCAAATCTACATGTATTTAATTTATAGGAGACTTTTGTCTATTTTACCCACCATTCTGTACGATAATCTGAGATGGAGATGGTGGAGATACATTGACAATGTCTACCAACAGAATCTGTTAAGTATCTGGGGGTTCTTAGGCCCAGATATGCAAGTTACACTCACTCAGATACACAGGTGGAATTTTTGGAGGCTGTTGATTGTTTGCATTGCAGATAAGATAGATAGATAGATAGATTTTATGGAATGATTTAATGGTGCTGCCCTTGTTGAGGTATTAAGGTATAGAAAGGCAGCTGAAAAGATTGAATATTATTTTTCCAGGGTGAATGGAAAGTTCAAATGTTATCAGCGTCTGAAAGCTGAAGAGCCGTAATTAGGAACTCAGACATAATTGTATCTGATTGAAGTAGAAGATCTTTGATGTGCCGCAGCAGTTTATCAGATTGCCTTTCACATGTGAGATGGGGTGCACTAATGACAGCAATGGGCTGGAAATGAAGATCACTTGTATGGAAATGCTGCATGCGCTTACCAAGAGCATCTCATACCAGCATAATATCAACCAGGGCCAGATCAGGGTCTGTAGAAGCCCTTGTATAAACTTTGAATAGAGGCCTCTCTTTTGCTAACAGAAAAAAAAAAAAAAAAATCTAAGAAAAAGTGGACTATTGACCTCATGGCGATTCCAATATCTCCTTAGAGTTCCCAAATATTATTGCCATATTATCTCCTTACATCTGTGCCATGAAATGCAATGCAGCCTGGCAGCACAAAATAATACCAAACTCTACTGCCAGTTGGTATCCCCTTGGCTGGTACTTGCATTGCCAAGTAATATTGACATACACTGTTTATAGTACAGTATAATAAAATGTTTTAATCTCAAAATAATGCCCTGCTGTGCTCCGATAACAATGCAATACCATGTTAACACAATGTCATGCTGGAGTCTAATAAGCCACCCCTGTATATTAATACTATTTGAGTTTTTTCAGTGCTGTAAGCCACATTTCTCAAAGCGAGTCAAAACTTT
The DNA here is from genome assembly GCF_029499605.1 of Hyla sarda. Classification (NCBI taxonomy): domain Eukaryota; kingdom Metazoa; phylum Chordata; class Amphibia; order Anura; family Hylidae; genus Hyla; species Hyla sarda. The sequence goes on along the minus strand of NC_079199.1, from coordinate 51,579,261 downwards.
ATATTCTAGGGAAGAATACCCAAATGTAGTTAATAGCTGACCATATTCGGGCCATTGGAATTAATAGGGTTGTTCCTGTCCAAGCACGGACCTGTCAGCATCTCTTTTGAAAGTTACCTAACGTATCTGTGCCTCGGAGACACAAATCCTGGTGTGAACAAAGCCTAAGAGGGCAGCCCTGTGTTGTGTGTCCACAGCTGTTACCCACTAGCTGGAAAGCAGACAGCAGAAATGGCCTGTCATCTGTTCGCTACGTGCACCGCAGCCAAGATTGCAAGGGTCCCCAGCGACAGGACCCAAGCGATCAGACATCTTATCCCCTATTCTTTGCTTTTAGTATGTATTGGGTGCCTGAGGCATTATGTGCGATGTGTGTACTAGGAGCTCTCCTGGTGCATATGCTGAATGAAGAACATAGTTAGCAACAGTCTTGGGAAAAGGGTGAAAGGAGAACAACATGCGGGCAGAGTTAGAGTAGGATTTGGGCATTCCCAGGTATTGTGTTGGCAACTATGAGAGGTGGGGGGCTATGTCACAGATTTTGCATTTGCACCTTGTTATGTGAACTATTTACACAAAGCCACCAAACTCAATACACATCCAGATAACACTCATTCAATTTGCCTAGATGATATCAGTAAATTAGAATTCAGAGAATTCCGCATGTTGTGTATGGCACAGGAAACGAATGACACAGGTCAGCGTTACCCCTCGCCTTGTCGCTTCTAACACTGCATAATGTGGCAATGATTGCTATGAGAAACCTATGGTGAGATATTCTTCGCTACAGCAGATGTTCATTCATGAGGCCTGTAAACACCTGAACAGACGGTGGAAACATTACTTATCCTTGGTACAAAGGAAGACTGAACCCCTGCAAGGCGCACGCAATATACAATGTCAGGGCGCCCATCACATTATAAGAGCGCTCCATTTATTATATCATCGCTGCATCAGATTTTACTAGTTTAGTCTTTCTTTCATTATCCGCACCTCATTAACAAATAGGAGACAGGGAAGCCCTATCAGGACTGCACGCTGTGAGGAGAATGAGGGACGTAGATCTCAGTCGAAATATAAAACAAAATTTCAGGCCACATTTATTTTACAGGTGTAGTCAAGCAAACACCACAAAATGTGATTTCCTTAATAAGTCTCTCAGGAGATAAGCATCTCAGTCATCCATATGAGGTGTCAGGTATCTGGACTGTGTCAGTAAAACAGGCAGAGCAAAATGTCTTCTAGAGAACACAATCACAGTATATACAATTAGGTGCTTATTCAGCTTTTTGCATGTTAAAAACCATAGTTTAAAGGAGAATTGTGCCTTTTCCAGATGACTAGCATAGATATGAGTTTAATAAGTAGCATCATAATAATCATAAGGATGAAAAGTAAAATACTATAAATTTGTAATAAAATAATTCATTCACATACATATAATACATAGGAGTTGTTTGAATTAAATAAAACTTTGTGTGAATGTGTAAATATAATCATTAGAGATGAGCGAACTTACAGTAAATTTGATTCGTCACGAACTTCTCGGCTCGGCAGTTGATGACTTATCCTGCGTAAATTAGTTCAGCTTTCAGGTGCTCCGGTGGGCTGCAAAAGGTGGATACATTCCTAGGAAAGAGTCTCCTAGGACTGTATCCACCTTTTCCAGCCCACCGGAGCACCTGAAAGCTGAACTAATTTTTGCAGGAAAAGTCATCAACTGCCGAGCCGAGAAGTTCGTGACGAATCGAATTTACTGTAAGTTCGCTCATCTCTAATAATCATGATAAACACTAGTATCGGGCTGGACCCTCTTTTGCCTTCATTCTTCATAGCATATTTTCTATAATGTGCTGGAAACATCTAGTCCATATAGACACGATGGCATCACAGAGTTGCTGCAGGTTTTTTGCCGCTGCACATCCATGATAGAAATCTGCTGTTCCCCCACATCCCAAAGATGATCTATTAGATTGAGTTCTGGTGACTGTGGAGGCCATTCGAGTCCAGTGACCTCATTGTCATGTATGGTATGATGTGAGCTTTGTGACATGGTGTATTTCCTACTAGATGTAGCCATCAGAAGATTTGTGCAATGTGGTAATAAAGGAATGGACATAGGGGGGTATTTATCAAAGGATTTATGTGTTTTTTTAATGTAACTTTGGCGCAGTGTCTTTTTGCGCCAAAGTTTGGCGCATTTTCTCCACTGTCATTTTTACAACTTTATCAAAATCACACCGTCCTGTGTGTGATTTTAACTTTAGTCAGTAAATCATCATTTGCGCCAATTGATCTTTGGTGCAATTTTGGCGCAAATCCCGTTTTTTTGGGCGCAAATCCCCGCCAAGAAATTTTGCACATGGAAAACAAACTTAGCAATGTCAGAAAATGTGAAGGCGTCAAAATACATTAAAACATTTTTTTTTGTGAAAGCAGCGACGCCTCCTGGGCTGCTCAATACTATCCTGCGACATAGTTGTCTATGAGCAACGTTCACCCTCCGTTGAGCCAGCATTGGACATGGCCACACAGGTTCGGGAAAGATAAGCACTAAAGCAGTGGTCTCCAACCTGCGGACCTCCAGATGTTGCAAAACTACCACTCCCAGCATGCCCGGACAGTCAACGGCTGTCCGGGCATGCTGGGAATTGTAGTTTTGCAACATCTGGAGGTCCGCAGGTTGAAGTCCACTGTACTAAAGTAACCAAAAAAAAAAACTGCTCAAGTTGAAAATAAAATCCATTTCACATGGTGGCTATAAACCCCACAAAATAAAATGATTCATGTCACTTGCGGATATACTGCAGGAGGGACTCTGAAATGGCTGCTCTACAGGGTAAAATACGCGTCCTCTGTGGTGGTAAGTTCTGTGTAAAAGGCGCTGTGAACAGCTGATTTCAACATTTGAGCCAAAATTACAAACAACTTGCACGAAATGATAAATTTGGTGCATGTCCACGAAAACCAAAGTGAAAAAAGGGGTAAAAAGAAACTGTCAACAGGTAAAATTGATAAATACCCCCCCATAATCTGCAACAATACTCAGGTAAGCTGTCACATTTAAAAAATTGCTCAATTGGCACTAAGGGTCCAAAAAAACAGCCTGAAGTGATGATACAAGGTTGGATGGATCTATGCTTTCATGTTGTTTATGCCAAATTCTGACCTTGACATCTGAAGGTCATAGCTGGAATTGAGACTCATCAGACCAGACAACATTCTTCCAGTCTTCCATTGTCCATTACCCTCTTCCATGTGCTGACAGGAGTGGTCTTTGCTGCTGTAGCCCATCTGATTTAAAGGGGTATTCCAGGAAAAAACTTTTTTTTATATATCAACTGGTTCCAGAAAGTTAAACAGATTTGAAAATTACTTCTATTAAAAAATCTTAATCCTTTCAGTACTTATGAGCTTCTGAAGTTAAGGTTGTTCTTTTCTGTCTAAGTAATATCTCACACCTGTGTCGGGAAATGCCCAGTTTAGAAGCAAATCCCCATAGCAAACCTCTTCTAAACTGGGCGTTTCCCGAGACACGTGTCATCAGAGATTACTTAGACAGAAAAGAACAACCTAAACTTCAGAAGCTCATAAGTACTGAAAGGATTAAGATTTTTTAATAGAAGTAATTTACAAATCTGTTTAACTTTCTGGAGCCAGTCGATATATAAAAAAAAAGTTTTTTCCTGGATAACCCCTTTAAGGTTGGATGTGTTGCGTATTCAGAGATGGTATTCTGCACCCCTTGGTTGTAATGAGTGGTTATTTCAGTTACTGTTTCTATATAAGTTAACTTTCTACATAAAGAGAACAAATATGCATATCACCCCTACTTAATTGGAGTATGTGTGGTTTCTCTGGATCACTGCTATGCCAGGTGTTAATAAGTTGTAAATGTCCAGATGCTTGTTGCAGACCAATGGAATTCTCTTTTATCCTTCTCCATGATCTGATGAAGGATTTCCTTCCGAAACGTGTCATTGTCATTTTATTGTTTTTGCTACCGATGGAATAACCTGAACTTCGATGCACCTGTGTTTAATGTGTCCTGTTAAATCAGTTTGTGGTGCTTTTCTTCCTACTGCAATGCACTGTTGCCTCTGTCATTCCAAACCAGTCTGCCCATTCTTGTGGTAACAGGTTCTTAATCAGTTGTATCCAATAAAGTGGCCAGTAAGTGATTACAATATTAGAGTGATACGTTTTTTGAAAGGCTTTGGTACCCTGTTACCTACCACTAGAGTGGATACAAGATGAGATACAGATGGGCATGGAGGCATACAGCTTATGCATGGTATCCTGCAGCACTTTTGCTTACAGATGTTGCATCTGGGCACTTTAAACTAAACAGCCAAAGTGCTTTATAGAGGGCATTCTAGACTACACAGCCAGAATGCTTCATAGATGGCACTCTAGACTACACAGCCAGAATGCTTCATAGAGGGCACTCTAGACTACACAGCCAGAATGCTTCATAGAGGGCACTCTAGACTACACAGCCAGAATGCTTCATAGAGGGCACTCTAGACTACACAGCCAGAATGCTTCAAAGAGGGCACTCCAGACTACACAGCCAGAATGCTTCATAGAGTGCAACTCTAGACTACACAGCCAGAATGCTTCATAGAGGGCACTCTAGAGTACACAGCCAGAATGCTTCATAGAGGGCACTCTAGACCAGTGTTTAAGGCACACCAACATTCCGGGTTTTTTCAGTTACTCCATTGGAATAGAACAGGGAAAAATTAAAATCCTCAAGGCACACCAACATTCCGGGTTTTTTCAGTTACTCCATTGGAATAGAACAGGGAAAAATTAAAATTCTGGACTTTTGGTGTGCCTTGAGGACTGAGTTGGGAAACACTGCTCTAGACTACACAGCCAGAATGCTTCATAGAGGGCACTCTAGACTACACAGCCAGAATGCTTCATAGAGGGTACTCTAGACTACACAGCCAGAATGCTTCATAGAGGGCACTCTAGACTATGCTGTCATACAGCATCATAGATGGCACTCTAGACTACACAGCTAAACTGCTTCATAGAGAACACTCTAGACTGCATAGTCAAACTGCTTTATAGAGGGCACTTTAGACTACACAACCAGAATGCTTCATAGATGGCACTCCAGACTATGCAGTCACACAGTATCATAGATGGCACTCTAGACTACACAGCCAGAATGCTTCATAGAGGGCACTCTAGACTACACAGCCAGAATGCTTCATAGAGGGCACTCTAGACTATGCTGTCATACAGCATAATAGATGGCACTCTAGACTACACAGCCAGAATGCTTCATAGATGGCACTCCAGACTATGCAGTCATACAGTGTAGTTCAAACTGCTTTATAGAGGGCATGTTAGACTACACAGGCAGACTGCTTTATTCAGGGTGCTCTAGACTATGCAGTCATACTGTGTTATACAAGGCACTCTAGACTACACAGTCAGACTGCCTTATAGAGGGCCCTCTAGACCAGATTGCTCTATAGAGTGCACTCTATACTACAAAGCTAGACTGCTGCTTTAGGGAATGCTCTGTACTACAATGCCAGACAGCTGTTTTAAGAAATACTCCACACTACACAGCCAGACTACTATTTCAAGAAGTGCTCCAGACCACATATCCAAACTGCTATTATGTGAAGGACACCAGACACATCTTCAAGAATACTGCTATGGGAAAAGCTTTAGGTTATACAACCACATTACAAGTATTAGATGACACAAATAACAAACAAAGCTCAAACACTGAATAAATCACATACATAATTTTAAGAATAGGCAGCAAGCCATCTATAAAAGCAACATATTCATTAACTAGGCGAAGTCTCTTGGTTTTTCTGTCATTCAATAAAATAGCCCTTGGAAGGCTGGTTATGCCTCTTTGGTAATTGCATTCGGTGGATCCATTTCATAGGTACCTAACGCAATAAAAGAAGATAATTAACTATCTATATTGCGACACTATAAAAGCATAATAAAATTCAAATCTCATTTGTTCCACTTCCAGTTCCAGTTTTTTTCAGTTGCAATAAAATTAAGAGGAAAAAAAAGTGAAATCACTGTTCACAAGTCAGGATACAGGATGTTACACGCAGGTGTACAATTGATGGTTGTTTTCAAGCTCTGCATACATATAGTAAATGTATTATTTTACTTTGTGTTTTTTTGTGCCTATGTTTATACTAATTGACTATTGCTCAACGACAGCACGGAGGAAACCAGATGAAAAGCAGCACTCCTCAGTATTGTAATGAGATTGGCAGGCACACAAACATAAAATGCCCATGTCAATTTGAACTGCAGCCAAATGTGAAGGTTTATAATAGCATATTTAAGTATTTTGTCCAGTCAGAAATTGCATTCATACGGCGAGAGTTATGGAGATAAGAATTTAGATATTTGAATTCAGCATGCATCCTACTGTCAGGAATGCTAATCCTCTTTCAAGACAGTAATTTAGTGGTCAGTCAACTGCTATGTAAAAATAAGCATCTGAATGCTGTCCATCATGGATGGTATAGGAAACCGACCCTTTAAGCATTTGTGGAGCTATAAATCTCTGATTGCATTGCAAGTTCAATACAATTGGTTGCCTATCCATAGAACATTTGCTTGCTTGCACCAGTTGCACCTGGGCTCCGATTCCATAAGACACCAGTAAATTGTGCATAGTAGTTGAGAAATTGTGTTTCATATTTTGCATTGTGTCCAATACCCTTGTTATTGTAGACTGTATGCATCTGTTTACATTCACAATAACTAATAAGGACATGGAAAGAGCAAAAAGAGCCCAGGGAACATGTTGATGTAATGTAATTACAGGTCATTGTCTGAGGAGGGAGACCAGAAGACGAGACTTTGAGCCCATGAGATATCGAGACTGGCACAGGCTTCTGCAGGTATAAAGTTTGTCACATGCCAGGTTGTTTTCTGAGAAAGGAGTCAATACTGTAGTTTTAAAAGTTATTAGGTTTGACACATCCTTTTGTGGGTATCATATTTAACACTTGTAGGACTAAAAAAAGGAGACTGGGAGATCAGATTGTATCCCCAAATTTGACACCTACCTCTTGGTTTTTAATTATAATATATTGACAAATACAGTACAAGAAAACTTGCTAAACGCTTGTGCAAAATCTTCATATACTTGCTAAAGGAACTGTGGAGGAACTGGAGTTTTATGTTAGCGTATTTGCTTTAAAGATAATCTGGCAGGTTTCTATGATGTTCAGAGTCTTAGATTTGGGCAAATAGCTGATAAAGGGATAAAACAAGTGATACTTGCAAAGTTATGAAAACATGTTTTTCTTCCAAGTTCAAGGGCCATAGAGGGTGTGCTGAGCTACAGCTTGTATGCCTACTCCCTCCCTCCCCCACCCCTCCCTGCTCTGTATAGAGATTGGGGAGGAAGGAGGTATGCATGCTGCAGCTGAACACAACCTGTGCCAAACTTGAACTTGAAAGGCAAACATGATTTTATAACTTTTCAAACAGCCATCAGCTCAGAGACAGTTATCATTTGTTTTCTCAAGCTTTTTATCCATGTCTGCAGCTCTGAGCCTGATATGGAGTTCATAGATTATCATTGTGGTTACCATTGTTACCTTGTAGCTCCAAGGCCCTGGGTTTAGATTGGAGGAGTGGTGCACTGAACCGTGCAATAGGTAAGGGATAATATAAGCGCTATCAAAATGCAGGGCAATTCAAATAAAGTGCAAGGTATATTTTAGTCAATACATGTAACACGTTTCAAGGGCGGGCTGCCCTCTTCCTGAGACCTTTCATTGATGTCTGAGGAAACGCCTTGAAACACGTTACATGTATTAACTAAAATATACCTTGTGCTTTATTTAAATTGCCCTGCATTTTGATAGCGCTTCTATTATCCCTTATCTATTGCACGGTTCAGTGCACCACTCCTCTTTTTGATCTGCTCATGCCTCTTGTGAGTAAAGGGATTGAGCTGCAATCTACTGGGGAACTACCACCATCTGCATCTCCTTTCAGGATGTGCACCTCCACTTAGCCTGCTGAGCATTGTGCCTCCTGGATTGCACAACACCATCCGGTGAGTTTTATCATAGTCCAGGGATCTCACTGTGAGCACAAAAAGTCCTTCACATTGGAGCACTGTTTTATATTTCTTAGCTGGGTTTAGATTGGCTAGAGTTTTTTTCCCCATGTTTGCATGTATTTTGTTTAGTTTTACACAAACAAAATATATACTGAAAGTGTCATGTCTGTCCTGGTCTGTTATCACACACACAGCTATTGGATTTGCTGTGTGTGAACAGTTTTATGTTTCCTGGTCAGGGAATAGTTAACGTCTCTGGCTTTTTCAGCTTCAGTCTCTGTTGTCCAATAGCCTTTTGGGTGTTTCTATTTAAGTTCAGCATTGACTAGCTTCAGTGCTGGTGATACTTAATTTGGACATCATTACATCTTGCTACTGCCATGATGCTAATGAAGGCTTTGGGTGATTCTTTTCTTATTTGAGCTTTAAATCTACTAGCTCTGTTTAGCATGCACTTTGTATTTTCGGGTTTTAGCCATGTTAGGGGGCATGCCCTTAGTGGATTTTAAGCTGTGTTTGTTTAGTCGGTTTTAGGATTTGTATATCCTTTCAGCTATGTGTCTGTTCACACTGTGTTTTCTCTTGTATCTGTTTATGTGAAGTTCTGTGTTTTATATTTCTGTTTTCCTACTGGGTCCGCTTCTGACGACACTGGTGAGTATGCCACTGGCCAGTAGTCTATTTAGATTTATTATTAATGGCTACTTTGTTAGTGGAGTGGAGTTTCCAGTTTGTGTTTCCAGTGTGAACAGTATCCTATGTTGCATCCCTGTTACCGCTCCATTGGGACTCCTTTGTCTACTGGGGGTGTTCTGAGGGATTGCTATTCCTGTTCAATAATTTTATTCATTGTATCTGTTTTTCTGAGTTGTAACTAAGCATCCCTGTTACCTATCTTCCACAAATATATCCTGTGTATATAGGCATCCCTATTACCTGTCCACGTGGACTTTGTGTCTACTGGAGGTTTGCATAGGAAATGCAAATATTCCTGATTAGCGATAGATACCTGTTTCTGGTCCATGGGGACTTTGTGTCTACTGGATGTTCTGGGGGATTATGCTATATTCCTGTCTGTTCCTAAAGTCTGTTGACTTATATGTTTTCCTGTCTGGTGTTTTGAACTCTATGTTTATTAGTTCTTGATTTCAGATCTTTGGAGTTCGGTACATGACTACTGATCTATAGTGTCCTCTGTTCATGACCACTGAGTCCTCTGTTCATGTCCGCTTATAGTGTCCTCTGTGCTGCTCACTGATCTGTGTCCTCTGAACTTATAGAGTATAGAAATATAGAGTTCTAAGTTCCTGTTATGTTTCTGGTTTGTGACCGACTATTTATTGGTATGTGTTTTTATTTGGCCCCTGCACTTTATTTCAGGGAGGGACCGGCGCCCAGTTGTCGATCCACTGGTTAGGATCCAGGCAGGGAGAGCGGTTTTAGGGTCAGTTAAGGGCTCACTCTCCCTATCCCCTGGTTGGTCCCTGACAGAAAGATAAATTTAGATTGCAAGCCACATGGGTCCTACTCCTTGCAGTGCTGCAAAATATGTTGGCACTCTATGAAAGAATAGCTATTTCATTTCTTCTAACTAATGTAGGCTCACATTTCATTATAATAACACACAGCCTATAAGGTTATTGCGCCAAGCATCTATTCACTGCTATCTACATCATGAATGCCAAATGCAGCTCTTAAGCCCTATCACTATCTACTAATAATTAATATTTACATAAACCTTTTAGCAAACAATTCCTGAACGGCTCTTTGTAATTACAGATGTAAATAGTTGTAGAAGAAAAAAAGCTGCTGGGTTAATGGGACGTAGAACTGAAATGAGTCCCATATAGAGTGATCCATGTATAGAGGAGAACTCCATGTGAATTATGTAAATTGAGATAATTTATCACATTCATGAACAATGTCAATAGCGTTTCCCTACAAACAGCGAGTCACTCTACTGCGGTCTATGGGACATTGTATTTATGGCTTGGAAAAAACTGAAACAAATGAGACATATCTGATAAGGCACCATGCTGATAATGAAATTGTTGTAATTAATTGCGGAATGATCTATCAGCTGCAATACACACAGATATACTTATTCTTTCATAGTGTACCCTGAGGCATAGTTAGGAAAATAAAATGGCTTAACACGCCTACATATTCCATTGTTTGACATGACGATTCAGTCTAAGCTGTGAGGACTTTACCCATATTACATATTATATGACAGTTTAATTGGTGATGGTGTAACTGATGCATTCATGTACACACTCAATATTTTTTTTTTTAGATTTTAGCAAATCCTAATATATTGTTGTTATTGGAACACATCTATGTATGAACAAAACAATTTGTATTATTTTTTTTCCATTAATCTTTATTGTTTTTTTTCTTCTTAGACAATACGTATGGACATTTATCTTATCAATAGATCCCTTCAAAAAAAGACAAAGACATATCATCACACACCCACAAAAAATGCAAAAAAGAGAAAAATTCTAATTATACAAATGGAAATCAATAGGGCATCAGTTCATTTATGATAGCTAATAATGTCTGGAAGGCATTATCCACGGTTAGAAAACCAAAGCTGGTTATGTATGAGAGTGCATCTCAGTTCCATTGAAGTAAATGGAGCCAAGTTGTATTACCACACATAACCTAAGGACAGGTCTGGCACTGTTATTGATAGAAAGTAGCTATGTTTTTTTATTTTATTCCAGGATGACCCATTTCTATGACTCCACATAACCGCATATTGCAAGCTTTGGTGTATGTGAATTCTGCACAATAAAGTTAGCCAAGATATTAGCCACAGTTTATTTTTCTGAAAGGGGTTAACAATCGTACATACTGTATTGCTGCATCATTTTGTGTAGGTAAAGCAAAGTGTTGTCACAAGTAGGACTCCTAGCCAATGAATCCAATAGTCAGTCCTAACTCTAGTACAGATGAGCGAACATTTGAAAAATTCGATTTGCCCGATTCGCCAAATTTTTTGAAAAAATTTGGTTCAATCCGAATTTGTTTGCGGCAAATCTATAATAAAAAACGATATTTCTGGACTACAGAGAGCCTCAATAGGGGTGTAGAACACTTTGCTTTGTTCTAGCATGCATATGGAGTGTGCTGGGGAAGTGAAATAATACTGTTATTCAGTATGACATGCAGATTACAGGCACCGCTTTTAGAATCACTGCGGCAGAATGGCACAATGACAGAGCCTGGAGGTGGCATCAGTATGAGGAGACTATATAGTGGCTGAATGACACAGCGTGGAGGTGTTGGCAGCATGAGGAGACCATGTAGTGGCTGAATGACACAGCTTGGATGTGGCTGAAGCATGAGGAGACCATATAGTGGCTGAATGATACAGCATGGAGGTGTTGGCAGCATGAGGAAACCATATATTGGCTAAATGACACAGCGTGGAGATACTGGCAGCATGAGGAGACCATATAGTGGCTGAATTACACAGCTTGGATGTGGCTAAAGCATGAGGAGACCATATAGTGGCTGAATGACACAGCGTGGATGTGTTGGCAGCATGAGGAGACCATTTATTGGCTGAATGACACAGCATGGAGGTGTTGGCAGCATGAGGAGACCATATGGTGGCTGAATGACACAGCATGGCAGAAGCATGAGTAGATACTAGGGCTTCACAATCCACAATGAATTTTGAAATTTAAATTGAAGATTTATGGTAGCTAGTGCTACCATAAAAAAATTTAGGCCAAGGCCCATGCCCAGCAGCATCAGTAACCCATATATTGGCTGAAAGATACAGCCTGGAGGTGGCTGAAGCATGAGGAGACATATAGTGTCTGAATGGCACAGCCTGGAGTTGGCAGAAGTATGAGGAGACTATTGAAATTTAAGATTTTTAAATGGAAATGTAAGATTTTTAAATTGAAATTTTAAATACCAAATTTTAGTGTCCCTGGCCCCGGCATGTGGGTACAAAGGATCAAATCTAACAAGAAGTCACATGGCAGCACAAAACAGAGCCTGGAGGTGGCATCAGTATGAGGAGACCATATAGTGGCTGAATGGCACAGCCTGGAGTCAGCTGTAGCATGAGAAGAAAATATAGTGTCTGAATGGCACAGCCTGGAGGTGTCGGAAGCATGAGGAGACCATATAGTGGCTGAATGGCACAGCCTGGAGTTTGTGGCAGCATTAAGAGACCATATAGTGTCTGAATGGCAGAACCTGGAGGTCTCTGAAGCATGAGGAGACCATAAAGTGGCTGAATGGCACAGCCTGGATTTGGCTGAAGCATGAGGAGACCATATAGTGTCTGAATGGCACATCCTGGAGGTAGCTGAAGCATGTGGAGACCATATAACCCATATATTGGCTGAAAGATACAGCCTGGATTTGGCTGAAGCATGAGGAGAACATATAGTGTCTGAATGGCACAGCCTGGAGGTAGCTGAAGCATGAGGAGAAAATGTAGTGTCTGAATGGCACAGCCTGGAGGTGATGACAACGAAGGAGAGCGCCGGCCATGTAGGGGATCCCGGCACGGAGCAGACACCAAGGAGGCAGGTAAGGTCCCTCCCGGTGTCCTGTAAGCTGTTCGGGACGCCGCGATTTCACCGCGGCGGTCCCGAACAGCCCGACTGAACAGCCTGGTTAGTGCTATTTGCACTTCAGACGTGGCGGTCAGCTTTGATCGCCGCATCTGAAGGGTTAATACAGGGCATCACCGCGATCTGTGATGTCCTGAATTAGCCGCGGGTCCCAGCCCTTGATGGCCGCAGGAACCGCCGCGACAGGTGTGTATTCGCCGTATGAGACACACCAACTTTTCCCCCCAGTTTTAGGGAAGAAAAAGTGCGTCTTATACGGCGAAAAATACGGTATATAGACTGCACCACCTGTCTAACCTCAGTAAAAGCTTCTGTTACCCTTAACCTGGCCTTGGACTCTTTTATTGCCCCTGCCTAACCTGCCCTCACACCCCGTGGCTCTCCACAAATAAATGTATTGTAATAACATTAAGAACTTAATGTGGCTATGAGACGATGTAAAAAAAGACGCCCAGGGGGGCAGTCATACATAAATGTTCTTCATCATTATTACATGGTTATTTATTTTGCATTGTATGGGATAATTATACACCTCAGCTACCTATGGCCTGGAATCCGTACAAGTTGCTGTATGTTAGGAGAGTTTTAAAGAATATATATTGACAGACGTATAAATTTGTATTTCTGCAGGCGACAGTTTTCTGTACACAGTAAAATATTATGCTGCAGTTAGTGTTATAAGAATGAGCCATAAAACTAAATGATTTCCTCTCTGTCTCACTGATTTGCAATCCTAGTAACTATATTAGAATCATACAGAATATATTGTTAGTATTGAGTAATGGAAAAGGAATACTGCTGTACATAAAAGGAAAAAAAGGAACGTTTGGGGTCACAACCAGGACTGGTTTAACCCCTTAAGGACCCAGCCTTAAAATGTGTAACCCAATTTCTCTCGAGTATGGAAATACCTCATATGTGTATGTCAAGTGTTCGGCGGGCGCAGTAGAGGGCTCACAACGGAAGGAGCGACAGTGGGATTTTGGAGAGTGAGTTTTTCTGAAATGGTTTTTCGGGGGCATGTCACATTTAGGAAGCCCCTATGGTGCCAGAAGAGCAAAAAAAACAAAAAACACATAGCATGCCATTTTGGAAACTAGACCCCTTGAGGAACGTAACAAGGAATAAAGTGAGCCTTAATACCCCACAGGGGTTTCACGACTTTTGCATATGTAAAAAACAATATATATTTTTTTCACTAAAATGTGTGTTTCCCTCCAAATTTCAAATTTTTGCAAGGGTTAATAGCAGAAAATACCCCCCAAAATTTGTAACCCCCATCTCTTCTGAGTATGGAGGTACCCCATAAGTTGACCTGAAGTGCACTACGGGCGAACTACAATGCTCAGAAGAGAAGGAGTCATATTTGGCTTTTTGAGAGCAAAAGTGGACGTCAAATGCACTGCAGGAGCGCTACAATGCTCAGAAGAGAAGGAGTCACATTTGCTAATTTTGCTGAAATGAGGGGGGAGGGGGGGGGCATGTCGCATTTACTGCCAGAAAAGCAAAAAATATTAAATTTGTAAATATATTTCTTTGGAAAAAGGACATACCTCATATCCAGGCATAAAACGGATCTCCGGGTGCACACTGGTCACGGAGGAACAGGAGGGCAGTCAGGGGCCTTGAGCTTCTGCCTATGGAGCCAGAACAGTGGGACCCCCCCTCAAGGGGCATTATATGGGGTACACTAATAACTAACAAGGGGTACAGTGGGACATAAAAGGATAAAACAGGTTATGTTCCCAGAATGATGACCCAGAGCATAGCCAAAACTAAAAAATATGCCCACCCCAAACCCTATGCTCTGAATCCTCATTCTGGGAATGTGATGTGTGTGGCCGTCCCTAACCTGTTGCCTCAAATGCGCACCCCACTCAGGTGGAGAGAGAGCGCAGCGCATTTGAGGCAACATAAAAAGTATCTGATGATAGTGATTCAGTGACCCATGACCCAGAGAAAAAAATACCCCCAGAGGTCTTATCAGTTTTTTTTTTATGAGAGTTTTTTGGGCAATTTAGTGGTTTTATGGGGTTAAATCTTGGAATGTACTCTGGATTTGGTACATTGGGGTCAAATTATGGAAAATTAAAAGGCAAAATGTAGTACTGCATGGAAGTGTGATACTCCCTGAAGCAGTTTTTAATGCAGAGGCCCGGATGATCAGGGAAAGTGTCACATTGATAGGTGGTGTCCTTCCGAATCCCCCTCCTGTTACACACTCTGCATTTTTTCTGGGATCGTCCCTTCTTTCCAGTGTGGGGGACCTCACCTGGAAAGTGTTGGCCTGGGACGATCCTGGCACCTATAACTTCAGTTCCTTGGTAAGTCCGGCCTGCTCTTTCCCAGTCAGCAAAGATCAGGACCTTTAGGACTTCTTTTTGGAACTGAAGGTATGTCCCTGTGTTGTCAGCGTTCTGGTACAGTACAAAAGAGTTGTACATGGCAACCTGTACCAAGTAGACCGCAACTTTCTTGTACCATACACGTGTTTTCCGCATGGCGTTATATGGCTTCAGAATTTGATCAGAAAGATCAACTCCCCCCATATACCGATTGTAGTCCAGAATACAATCGGGCTTGAGGACCGTTGTTGTGGTACCTCGCACAGGGACAGGTGAGCTGCCGTTACCATGAATAGTGGTCAGCATAAGGACATCCTCTTATCCTTATACTTGACCAGCGACAGGTTTTCATGGGTAAGGGCACGGGACTCACCCTTGGGCATAGGTGTCTGAAGGGATGTGAAGAGAGGGATGCTGGTATAAAAGTTGTCCACGTACACGTGGTAACCCTTATCCAGCAATGGGTACATAAGGTCCCAAACGATTTTCCCGCTAACACCCAGAGTGGGGGAACAATCTGGGGGTTCAATACGGGAATCTCGTCCCTCATACACCCTAAACTTGAGAGTGTACCTGGAGGTACTCACAAAGTTTATATATAGCTTCACGCCATATCGCGCCCACTTCGTGGGAATATAATGGCGGAAGATGAGTCTCCCCTTAAAACTAATGAGAGACTCATCTAAAGAGAGCTCCCTAAGCGGTACATAGGCCTCCAAAAATTTGGCCCCAAAGTGATTGATGACCGGCCTCACTTTGTAAAGCCGGTCATAGGTGGGATCACTTCGGGGGGGGGGGGGGGGGGGGACATGCCGCATTATCTGCATACTGCAGGCATTTCCGAATGGCCTTGAACCGCTTCCGTGCCATGGCCATACTGTACAGGTATCTGGTAAAGGCGTCCCCGCTCCAGTACTGCCTGACACTTGGCTTTTTGACCAGGCCCATGTGCAGCACGAGGCCCCAAAATGTCCTCATTTTGGCTGCACTGACGGCGTACCATTCATTGGACCTGGCCAAAAAAGAATTAGGGTGGTGGGCGATGAACTGCCTGGCGTACAGATTCGTCTGCTCCACCATGTGATTGACCAGGCTGTCACTGAAAAAATAACTGAAAAAGTCAAATTCAGTGAACCCAGCCGTGTCAATCCAGATTCCGGAGTCGCCAACAAACTCCGGAATCCGTGGCTGATAAACCTCTGGGGGTCTCCAGACAGGTTCACCGGAAGGGATCTTCGGTAATATCGCCTGGGGGGTCGGACTCCTAGTACGAGCGGCATCACCACTCACACTAGTGCCAGCCACTGGGGCACTTTCATGGGGGGTGCGTGGCCTCTCCTGGCGGCGGCTCCGCCGCCGTGCAGGAGGCTCATCATCAGTACTAGATGATGAGGAGGACGATGAAGAACACAGGAATGTTGGATCTTCATCGTCCTCACTGACAGATTCGGAGTCGGAGGCAAGAAAAGCGTATGCCTCCGCTACCGAAAATGCCCGGCGAGCCATCGGCTTTTTCTACGGTGGCAGGGGGGGGAGGGGTGGTGTGTGGGGGTTGGCGGGGATTTATGTAGTGTGAGTGCTTAGTGTATACTATATATAACGGTGTGTGATTAGAAATCACACACCGTTATATGAACAAAAATAAAAAGCTGTGGCCAAAAAAAAATGGGGGGCCAAATGCAGCGCCCTGAACCCCTAATAGGGCCCGGGTCAAGCTAAAAAAATCTCAGGCAGACTCTTGGGGACCTATTAGGGGGTCAGGGGGGGGGGATTTTTTTAAAAACTTTTATTTTACTGTTTTACACAATTTTTTCCTACCTTTCCCTGGGGGGTTTTCTGTCCCTGCTCTATGGGGGATCGTCGGCGGTCCTGAGGGGGCTCCAATCCTCACAGGGGGTGGGGGGTCCCTGGCACCTTCGAGCAGCTTTGCCCGCTGAAGCTGCAAGAAGATGCAGTTAACCCCTCCCCCGCCGGTTGCCATAGATATCAGTGCTCCTGGGGGGTGAAGAAATCGCCACCTCCCCATAGATACAGTGGGTGATAGGGGGTGTATTGTACACCACCGATCACCTTGTATCTTCGGGTCAGCGGGTCACACGTGACCCATATGACCCGAATCGCGGCAGATCGTTAGTGTGAATTCACCAACGATCTGCCGCAATCGCCGACATGGGGGGTCTGATGACCCCCCTGGGCATTTGCACGGGATGCCTGCTGAACGATATCAGCAGGCATCCCGCTCCAGTCCCCGCCCCCCCCCCCCCGCGGCGGGGACCAAAATTCCCACGGGCGTATGGATCCTGGGTCCTTAAGTACCACGACGTCAAGGCGTATCCATACGCTCTGGGTCCTTAAGTGGTTAAGGAAAATAACCTAATTATTCCTTTATTTTTTATCTCTATTTATTTTATTTATTTACTTATATATAATGCTGACCTAATCAGCACTGTACAACAACTACTACTTTGGACCCTCTTCCTGTTGGAGCTCACAGTCTATCTTAAAGGGATTATCCAGGTAAAAACTTTTGTTTAGATATCAACTGGCTCCAGAAAGTTAATCAGATTTGTAAATTACTTCTATTAAAACATCTTAATCCTTTTAGTACTTATGATGAGCTTCTGAAGTTAAGGTTGTTCTTTTCTGTCTAAGTGCTCTCTGATGACACGTGTCTCGGGAACCGCCCAGTTTAGAAGCAAATCCCCATAGCAAATCTCTTCTAAACTGGGCGGTTCCCGAGACACGTGTCATCAGAGAGCACTTAGACAGAAAAGAACAACCTTAACTTCAGAAGCTCATCATAAGTACTGAAAGGATTAAGATGTTTTAATAGAAGTAATTTACAAATCTGTTTAACTTTCTGGAGCCAGTTGATACATTAAAAAAAGTTTTTTCCTGGATAACCCCTTTAATTATGTTTTTGGAGCTAGGGAGGAAAACCAGGCAAACGATAGGAGAACATACAAACTCCATGCAGTTATTGTCCTGGTTGGATTTGTAGGACCCCAGCGATGTAAGGCAACAATGCTAACTATCATACTGCCATATAGTGCAATATGCAACTAACATAAACCATAATGCTGAAATTAACAAATTATATGCTTGAATATGTACAACAACTCAAACAAATGTCATGTAAACTTAACTTTGCAAATTCAATAAAAAAAATATGTTGAACTAGTACTGTATAGTGCCAAATAATGTGCACCATTTAAACAATATTCTAAGACCTGGTTCCTAGTTTCTATGTTTCTATGAGTGATATAAAAAAAAGGAAAGCAGGGGCGCTCCATGTGGAGTATCGCTAGTGAGGTGATCCAGTACAGGAGTTGCACCCCTATACCCTTGCAACCCTGTCAGGCAGACTCCTTTTTGTGACTCCCCGGCCTCCCATTGTACCTGTGTCTTATGTATGATCTTAAGTGCCTATGTTATGCAGTGGAATGAAACAAGACTTCAGGGAGAAACCAGGATTTTCGGCGCTGACCAAAGAGAAGGTATCGGAGCCCAGGTAAAGGAAGGAGGTTTATTAGCAACGCGTTTCACCGCGCTTGCGCGGCTTCATCAGGCTTAATACATGGCAGTTGTACCAGGGTTATATACCCCCACGGGATTAACCCATGAAGTGCATACTTAAAATATATTCCAAATCATGATAAATAAACAATATAAAATGTATAAATAACAATGAACATACATATACATTTATAACACTCAGCACTGATCTTAATGAAATATTATATAAATTACAACTATAAAATTAAGGAGACATATATAAAAGTAAAAAATGAAAAACCAAATAACCGCATGGTGTGAATTGATGGAAGATAAGAACAAGGTTCCCATAGGGCGTATCCAATTTAACCAAATGATTGGTAAAATGAGTTGCATGATTCATACCGAGAACATCAAATAAAGGAAGCACATTTTTATAGAGACTTAGCAAAAAACGCACTGTCAGAACAGGTTCCAAAAAATAAGAAGAAGGTATTAAAATAAAAAATAAATAATAAAAAGTATTAATAATAATATGCATAGTCTGAATGAGAAATAGAACAAAAATAAAATCAACGAGTATTTTCAATTGTCTCATTCAAACCGTGCGGAAATAAAGTTACCAACTTATGGATCCAAAAACTCTCACGGTTAACCAAACGTTGGAATCTATTGGAAATACCCTTTGGAACCGATTCCAAAATAATTAAATTTAAATACTCTATGCAACTATTGTGTTTTAATGAAAAATGTTTAGAAATGCTGTGCAGCATATAATCATGTCTGATATTCCATCTGTGGCGATTCATACGTGCCCGAACTGTTTGTACAGTGCGGCCCACGTATTGTAAACCGCACTGGCAAGACAGTAAATATATGGCAAAATTAGTGTCGCAGGTAAGATTACCTTTGACTGTATTCTTTATGTGTATACGCTGATTTGAATACAGTTGTAGATTTAATTAAATCACAGCACATGCAGCGAGACCGGCCGCATGGAGAGCTGATGGCAACCGTCTGAACTGTGTCCATAACTATAGGTTTCAATTTACCAGGGGCAATAAGATTCTGTAAATTACGAGATCTTCTAAATGTGATGTTAGGAGTAGTAGGGAGGAAACTTTTGAGAATTGGATCGTTACACAAAATGGGCCAATGTTTGGATAATATTTTTTTAATATTAATGGCTTCGTTATTGAAATTCGTAATAAAATTATATTTGTGATTAAATGTTGACATATTATTTATGGATGGTGACTTAGGCGTGACCAATTCTAATTGTGTTTTTCCTTTTACTTTTTTCTTAAGTCACCGTCCATAAATAATATGTCAACATTTAATCACAAATATAATTTTATTTTTGCATTTTTTGCTAAGTCTCTATAAAAATGTGCTTCCTTTATTTGATGTTCTCGGTATGAATCATGCAACTCATTTTACCAATCATTTGGTTAAATTGGATACGCCCTATGGGAACCTTGTACTTATCTTCCATCAATTCACACCATGCGGTTATTTGGTTTTTCATTTTTTACTTTTATATATGTCTCCTTAATTTTATAGTTGTAATTTATATAATATTTCATTAAGATCAGTGCTGAGTGTTATAAATGTATATGTATGTTCATTGTTATTTATACATTTTATATTGTTTATTTATTATGATTTGGAATATATTTTAAGTATGCACTTCATGGGTTAATCCCGTGGGGGTATATAACCCTGGTACAACTGCCGTGTATTAAGCCTGATGAAGCCGCGCAAGCGTGGTGAAACGCGTTGCTAATAAACCTCCTTCCTTTACCTGGGCTCCGATACCTTCTCTTTGGTCAGCGCCGAAAATCCTGGTTTCTCCCTGAAGTCTTGTTTCATTCCACACATCCTCCAGGAAGGCTGCAGACAACAGGATTGTGATCCTTTAAAATCACATGCATTCAGCATAGTTGTGTATGTCCTCACACAACTTAGCAGGGTGAGCACGGATATTGCATTAATTCTCCTCTCTACCCTCGTGCTGGCTTTATTACACAGAGAGCGCCTTTCCTCTTTTCTCTTTTTTTTTATGTTATTCAGTGTAATGTACATAAATTGTTATATGTCTTTAACCCCTTAAGGACCAATACAAGTAAACCTGTACAAAATTTGCTTTTTTTCACATATGCATAATATCTGGGACATATTTTTTGTACATTACTTCTGATATTGAAAGAGATGCACCCTATATTTTATTGAGCTGCTCGGCTTGTGTTTGGAAATACCCCTGCTTAGGCCATATTTGGTTCCTTGGCCGCGTGGTAGGACCCAGAAGGAGAGAAGCGCCATTTGGCTTTCAGGGCATTATTTTAGGCTGAATGGATTATAGGCCGCACTTCATGCCTGCAAAGGCTTTTAGCTGCCAGAACCATGCAGAACTCCCACAAGTGACCCCATTTCGGAAACTACACCCCCTAAAGTATTCACCTAGATGAAAAGTGAGTACTTTGAGTCCTTTTTTGTGTGGCTGGAATGGTTACAAAGTCAGTGGAAACATTAAATTTTTTTTTTTTTTTTTTTTTTTACAAATGTATCATTTGTGGGACACATTTTTTGTACACTGCATCTGAAAAGTAGAAAATGTGCCCCTTATTTTATTACACTGTTTGTCCCGTGTTCTGTAATACCCCTGTTTAGGCTAATTTGGTTGCATGGCCACATGGTGGGACCCAAAAGGAGAGGAACACCATTTGGCTTTCACGATATCATTATACAAATTATAGGCCACACTTCATCTTGCAAAGCATTCTAGCTGTACCCCCTGAAACAATACCGCACCTCCTGAAGTGACCCCATTTTCGAAACTACGCCCCCTAAAGTATTCACCTAGGGCAAAAGTGAGTACGTTGAGCCCTTATTGTGTGGCTAGAATTATTTCAAAGTCAGTGGAAAAAAATAGCAATTAGCTTTTTTTCCCACAAATTCATGATTTATGGGACATCATTTTGGTAAGTAGCTTTTGAAATGGAGGAAATGCACAGCATATTTTATCACGCTGTTCGTCCCGGGCTGGGCAGTACCCCTACTTAGGCCATATCTGGTTGCCTGACCACCCGGTAGGACCAAGAAGGAGAGGAGCTCCTTTTGGCTTTCTGGCCATAATTAAATGAATTATAGACCCCACCCCATGCCTGCAAAGGATCAGAGCTGGCAGAATAATACCGCACCCCTACAAGTGTATTGGCTGATCGGTCCTTGGTCGGCTAGCAGCGACACGCGGCTGTCTGTGACAGTTAAAGTTCCTGATAGATATATGGGTCATGTTGTGGGAATAACCTCCCTCTCATGGCCAATATATCCATCACTGTGTGCTAAAGAAATAAAATAAATAAATAATAATAATCTTGAACAAACTAGTTTATTTTGCTGGGGGGGGGGGGTTGGGTGATATAATAATGTTGCTATGTGTTGTAATCAGGGAAGGTATCAGTGACTATGTGACCTACAGGGTGTCCCCCCCATATAAGCCCTGGGTGGTGCTAGCTCAGTCTCTTATGCTCTTTTCTACTGAGTGAAACAAGATCAAGTCTTGAGAGAGTGTCTGGTGTCCTAGGAAGGCTCTACCACACAGCCACGAATCCACAAGTCTACTACCCCACAGACAAAAGTTAAAACCTGGTAAGCTACAAACGGGGTGAAGTCTGTCTATTCAGTCCCATTCAAGTCAGTCCAAGTCAATCTGTCGCAAGTCAGCGTGGCCCTGCATCAAATTGTCCAAGTCCATCATAAGTCCCAGCAAGCCCTATGGTCTCTGAAGTCACTGGTCCCCTCCTGGGGCCTAGCCCAGCTGTATAGACTGTTACTCCTGTCTGACTCAGTAAAGCTGCCATTGTTCCATAACTTGGAGACGGAGTCATTATTTGCCCCTGTGCCTAGCCCAGGATCCAGCGGTATACCTTCTGGTGGCGAAGAGGTTGAACCACGCCCTGGGGCCACGAACAGAAGGGGTTAATGCCATCTGCCCCTAAGGTAATTCCATCTGCCCTCATCACACCCTCACCACAACATTTGAAATCATGAACAGGATACGGGTGTGTGCTTATGCAAAAAGTACCCACCCCCCCAGTCTGAACTGTGTCCAGTATTGCAGAGTAAAACGCATGAGCGACAAAAATTGCGCCAGAAAGTGTACGGGACTTCAGTGATAAGGATTTATTCCAAGGCGCTTGTGAAATAGAGAGGGAGGTGAAGAAAAGTCTGTTATCTGCCATTGTGAATTGTCCAACAATTGTGCCGACCATATGTAAAAGTTCGGTCTAAAGTTATGCTACGTAACAAAGTGCTGGCTGTACTTGAAAGGGCTAAAGAAGTGCAGGAGAAGCGGGAAAGATGTCTCGTGCTGGTCAGCATCCCACCCCGGGCGTGGAAACAAATCCTACGTGGAACTTGAAAGATCTGCCCAATGTTGCCGGGGGAGCGGAAGTCAGCACTGCACCGCTCATGCACTTCCGGCCGGTGGCCATTTTCCCAAAGTCCCGTACAAAAGACACAGTGTCACTGGACCTCTTCGGTTTGCCAGAAGTCTGTGAGGTGAGCAACATGGCGGAGCAAGAAAGCAAGATGGTGCCAGAGGCCCGGAAAGCCCTCGTGCCTAGCCCAGGATCCAGCGGTATACCTTCGGGTGGTGAAGAGGTTAAGCCATGCCATGGCATCACAAACACAAGTGGTTAACGCCATCTGCCCCTAGGGTAATTCCATCTGTCCTCATTACACCCTCACCACACTAGTATCCAATGAAAGGGGAGGGGTTAGGCAACCACTTACCAATGCAGGTTGGGTACCCGCATACACAACAGTGGAGAGAGTTGTATGGGAAGCACATTCCTTCCTGATGTGAACGTAAACCAAAGAGTGGACCAGGACTTTAGAAGGGCTAAGGAACTGTTTGGCGCTGACCAGGAAAATTACAGTGGGACACAGGATCGTCTGAATGAACACTTTAATGACCACAATGTAACTCGTTTCATGTTGCATTGTGGTCAATAAAGCATTCATTCGGCGATTCTGTGTCCCACTGTTATTTTCCTGATCAGCGCTGAAGTGTTCCTGAACCCTTCTGATGTCCTGGTCTACTCTTTGGTAAAAGTAATATGAGGAAGTATTACTTTACTGAGAGAGTAGTGGATGCATGGAATAGTCTTCATGCAGACGTGGTAGCTGCATGTACAGTGAAAGAGTTTAATGGGATAGGCAGAAAGAAACCCTTAATACAAGATAGGACCAAGGACTATTCATAGTATTTACAATATTGGGCAAACTAGATGGGCCCAATGGTTCTTATCTTATTCCATGTTTACATGTTCCTATTGTGTCACACAGCAAGACTGAGATTTAACACAAATCACTATTTTGTGCAGTTTTTTGCCACTCAATTTGTAAATGTAAAAAAATGCTGTCATGCTTTCCCTGGGAAAACCTTTTGGCCACTAAACACATCTATGGTGCCCACAAGGAGGATAGGTGAAGTAGTTCAAGGCAGTTTGCGGTTGGGTCCTCAAACACTCAATCCATACACATGTGTAATATGAAAACAGGAATTAACTTTACTGAAGATCCTCTGTGTACATTCATCCAATATAAACTCACAGCACAGGGTAGGGAAGTTAGTTTTTTAGATGGCTGCTTGGGTTTTGGATATAGTTTCCTTTAGTCACTTTGATAGCAGAAATTAGCAGTAAAATCTCTGGTTATGCTACTAGCACATAATGTTTTGCTAAAGAAGATGTGCACAGTCCAAAAATGATAAGCTTTATAGCTTGGCTGACTTTCATGACTATCCTTGAAAAACTTCTTATGGCTTCTGGTATTATGATTCCTTATTGCAGGGTGTATAGCAAATATGTTGTGCTCTGTAACTCGTGCAGCACTAACTCAAAGAATCCAGGGTTGGCAGAAGATTCCCTGCACAACTATTCCCCCTTCCGGCTAGACAATTCTCCCTCTCAGAGCAGAAATGGTTCCAGCATTCTGGAGAGAGAGGGATGGACTTTTTCTTAAGCTTTTAGCAGAAGCTTGTCTAAGGGATGATCATGTGACCATAGCCCCATGCATCTTAACTAGTGTTGAGCGGCATAGGCCATATTCGAATTTGCGAATATTCGCGAATATATGGACGAATATTCGTCATATAATCGCGAATATTCGCGTTTTATTTTCGCATATGCAAATATTCGCACATTCGAAAATTATCATATACGAAAATTTGCATATATGAAAACCCGTGCAAGCAAAAAATCGCATATGCGAAAATTAGCATATGTAAATTTTCGCATATGCGAAAATTCGCACACCAGTCTCACACAGTAGTATTAGAGCCTTCTTTACACCACACAAACTGGAAGCAGAGAGGGATGATCACTGTGATGTGTACTGTGAAAAAAAAAATAATACGAATATTCGTAATTACGAATATATAGTGCTATATTCGCGAATATTCACGAATTCGCGAATATGCGATATTCGCGAATAAAATTCGTATTGCGAATATTCGCGAGCAACACTAATCTTAACATGGTGGTGGCAGTACAGAGAAACGTTAGCTCTTGCAGTGGTTCTCTACCGCAGCTTGTAAACTCAGTGTAATGAATCAACCTGGTCTTGCCCAAAGGGTTATAGCAGGTATTGGAAGAAAATGTGGACGAATTTTGGCGTTCGAACTCCGGATATTAAGAAAATCAGGAACACATCCGCATTCCTTTCAGAGGCCTTATTGTGAATACATAAGCTACCCGTTTCGGGTCCAAACCGGACCGTTCGTCAGGCAAGATATACCTTGCCTGACAAAGGGTCCGGTTCGGACCAGAAACGCGTAACTTATGTATTCACAATAAAGCCTCTGAAAGAAATGCGGATGTGTTCCTGATTTTCTTAATATCCAGAGTTCCAGCGCCAAAATTCGTCCACATTTTCTTCCAATACCTGCTATTACGTTACACTGGGACAGCGTGCCTGCTACCAGAGGACTGAGGCTGCGGACCTGGGAATTGTTACCATACCACACTTTTTAGGTGTTGTGCCCTGAGCGCAACGCCCTCCGGTGAGTTTAACCTTGAATACGTGTAAACTCAATTTTTAAACGTTCTTCACTAGGGGCGCAATTTCCCTCATTCTTTTTTCCTCTCTCTTTATGTTGCCCAAAGGGTTAACATTTCTCCTGTTTGTTTACAAAACTTGTGGTTGCTGTGGCGACACCCTGGCCTATCCTGTCTTGTGTTTCTCTGGTCAATTAGGTGTCTCTTCTACGTCCACAACCTGCAAGCTCTGACCATTAAAGTTTGCAGTGTCCTCTAAGACTATGCTTGTGAAAGAGGTTTTCTCTGTAGCTAACAATATCTTGTATCTGATTGTGTGACTTTGGCTCTAATATTTGCCTAACCCTTTGCTATACAATTTGGTACTTCTGTTGTCCTCTTAGCTTTTTTATATGGCCAACTGAATATCCTTTTTTGTTTGTTTGACACCCTTTACTGTATTGTGTCTTGTTTGTTGTTTTGACCTAAGATATCCCTGTACTTAGTCCAGAGTAGAGATGGTCTTTTAGTTGTGAAATCGCTGTTTAGGGCAATTATGCAATAGACAAGGAAAGTGGTTCAGGGCGAGTACAGGAATGCACTAATTCCCTGCTCACATGTGACACCCAGCCTGAGAGCCCATACAATTATGACAATTAGTTCCCACCTAATGCTGCAGTTAAATTATAAATAATACCACCATACTCTGCTAAATTATACTGGTATCCTAAATAATCAGGATGCGGTGTAATTGCTTAGCTTTCTACCCCATAAAATGGTTCCTGGTATAAACAAAATATTTTTATTGGTTAATATCTGATTTAAAGTGGCAAGGTAAACATGACCTAAGGCCTCATAGCCATAGCAAGTACTGGACATACATCTTAGAATAATTGGTTTAGACAGCTACTAAGAGAGTGGAGACAAAAAACATATGTTTCAACTCTTCACTGAAAGACAGTGAGGAGTATTACAAAAATAATATGTCTGATGATACGTCTGATGATACATGGAGCAGGAATCAAACTGTTAACACAGTTGGTCAATCTGGAGAGTTAAGGTCGACCCTTAGAAGTGAGAAAAGTCTTTGAACAAATTCAGCAACAGTCCCTAGCTTAAGAGTGAGGTAAACTTCCTAAAGTGTCTCAGGTGGTCTCTAAATTTGCGGCAGTGCCCGATTTCACAATCTCTCTTTCCATGGTCAGGTGCCACTGGATCTGGATAACCAGGTGAACAAGGCTCTCCTGAGAGAGTAACATACTCGTTGGGACCAGTATTTAGCAAAACAAAAGAGAAAAGGCAGAAAGGGCCCTATGTGTGCTATCTTTATGCACAAAGGTAAGAGATCAAAAGTTCAGGTGTACGCTCACCTGATGGTGTCATACCCTTGGCACAACACCGAAAAGTGCATATACGGGCAAAAATTGTTGCAGAATCTGTTGGCTTTATATTAATAATAATAATTATTATAACAATAATAATAATAATTATTATTATTAGAAGGTAAATATGTTTGTTGTGTGCTACTTGCACCAATTTATACGATGAATCAATCCCCTGTGAAGATAATATCAAGCTGGTCCCAGGAAATGGGAAAAAGCCTGGAAACTGGCAAAACTTTAGGAAGGGAGGCATGACTTTTTTAAATTGCCACCTCACTATAAGAACTGTTATATCAAAGTGCATCTATTCCCAAACAAGGGAGAAAGCAGAGGTTATGCCAAAAATAGCATGCACTGTATAATATGGTCACACCAATGAAATCTAGATAGAGAAAATTAAAAAAGTGATCACATGAATTGGTGCACAGAATTTTAAAACACTTTGTCACTAATGGTAACAAAAGCACTTTAATATAATATTTCAATTTAGTGATAATAAAAGTTTTACTGCATTATTAGGGGAGTCTCTAGTTTAGGGCAGTCCTTAGGGACTAGTCCCTAAAATTGTGTTGAATTACAAGTGGCCCTGAGACCCCTAGGGGAGATTTTTGGTATTTCTGTGGTGCTGACTCAAGACATATGGTCTACCCTGGCTCTGCTCTGGGGTTTCCACTCACTCGTACAGGGGCTTGGGGGCTGCGGTCTATCAGGTGATCTTATTCTATCCAGCTGTGCTGTACTGCCATAATGGAGCTCCTTCCATGTCACCCGCTAACTCTCAAATTCCTCTTCCTTGATGCGCACATTGGTCTCCTCCTTGTCTCACACTTGCCTCCTCCATCTCTTAGGCGCTTAAAGGGTCTGATGCACAATCCAGCTGTGGCACCTTCCCAGGTAAGCGCTGAGCAGGTGCTACAAGCCTAATGGCTATATAATACCCTTCCATGTCATGTTCCCTCCCCCTGTAGTTACAACACCATAGTGATCACCACAAAACATTTTTGAAGTTCTAAATTTGGTTCAGTAGAACTATGGCAGATCTGGTTGTTTCCGCTGTAATATGGGTGCAAACATACATCCATTTTATGGTCATCTAGAACTGTCCTACATTTTTTTTCTTTAACAGTCTCGATAGCAGCCATATACACAATAAAATGCCCTAGCAGGTTCTCTTATGTAAAAATATCTCAGCTTTCCATACATAACAAGATAAATCAATACACCTAGAGCCCAGTGAATTTCTGCTTTGAAATAAACAATCTGTAGTCCAGATTTGTCCGGCCACAAAAGATTCATAAAAAAAAATATTCTATTTGCTTAAAATTACAGCTTCTATTAAACAGTTCTACACAAGAATTTTAGATGAGGAAAGGACAGTATTAAGTGCCTGGCAGCCCAATGGATTATACAGTAAATTTCACTCATGATGTGTTTCTTGCATCTCTGTACTAATACCTAAAGCTCTTTCTGCATTATCGCTCAGAGAAGAAAATGACAGATAAGTGGCGCTGACAAAAACTCAAACTGTGTGGACTGTGTGGAGGTTGAATAGACTCGGTGTCATCTCTGATGGGCCTCGTGTGGAGTTTTTCCCATCTTCAGGAAGTAAAATTCCTTTAAATTAGAATGTACTTTGAAAATAGGAGATTATTCTCTGTTACCTCTCGCTGTCTCATTTTAGCTGATCAGATGATATTGTCATCGGATTGTTAAATACACAACATTGCTAGCATAACATCACAGTGTTGGCACAACACTCATTTGCGTCCTATTCATCACTTGTGCCAACATCCTGCTAAGATGGTCACCAATCACACCCCATGCTTATTACAGCATTCAGGAATATTAAAAGAACTTGTTATTGAGAGTGACAATGACTGAAGCATTACTGAACAATAGGAAACCACCAACCGGCCAACGTTACGTTTATTTGTGTACATACCATACGTAATATAGTTCAGAAAATGAAGGAGATCGGATCCAGCTCAATGCAGGTAAAATTAGGTTTAATCCATAGGACAAGGAAGGAACAAGTTACGCGTTTCAAGCGCTGCAAGTGCTCTTAGTCATACAACAAATGCATGTTACAAGTCGGCTTAAATAGGCAGTGAGGTAATTACAGCCGGTCACAGGTCATGTGACCGGCAGGAATTAACCCCTTACAGGTAAATAGGGGCAGTGTAAAAACATTAGAAATATGCTTCGAGTATCAAAACAATGGGTAAATACAAATATAATTGTAACTACATAAAAGAATAATGTCTGAAAATAATAAATGACCAATGTATGGAGAGATGAGAGAAAAATGAATAAATATAAAGACATAAGTTATTAAGTTACATATTAGGAAGATGTATGCCAATCATGCACATAGGCTGTAAAGAAGCTACATATGAATTGACATCTTAAAAATGTATCACCAGATAGGTCCTATGTAAAAATTAACATAAGTATACGAGTGAATCAGTATATATTAATGGACAACTGGGGAACATGTGAAGATGTCAAGAAATACATAGAAGATAACTTAAATAGAGTTATACTTAATAATGGAGGATGACATCCTGCCGTTTATTCATACCAAGAGGAACTCGTGTTGATAATTTAAGAATCCAAAAGACTTCTCGATTGAGAAGCTTTTGTTTCAAGTCACCTCCTCTCTTGGATGGGTTAACACGTTCAATTGCGGTACATTGTAAAGAGGAAAAACTGCCATGATGTGCTTCAGCACAATGTCTGGACACTGCAGAGGTGTTTCTGGAATTGAAATGGGGGATGTCAGATAAATGTTTTCTCAACCGAACTTTTAGTGGATTTGTGGTACAGCCGACGTACTGTAGACGGCAAGTCATGCACGACACCAGGTACACCACATATGTGGTATTACAATTAATGTATTGTTTAATTGTGTAAGTGACGTTAGTAACAAATGAAGTAAAGGATCTGGTGACGTGCATCACCGAGCAACAGGTGCAACGGCTGTGCCCACATCTGAATGAACCAGGGTAGGATAGCCAAGTGGGTGGGGCAGGCCTGGAGGTAGAGAAAAGACTCGGAGAGACTCTTTGGCCGATTGTGGGAGCCTTTTTGGGAACACATCTATAACCGGTTTCTTTGATACATGCATACTGGGGATCAGTCAAAATCATAGGCATGTATGTATGTATGATCTTACAAATAGTAGAAAAATCAGTGCTGTAAGAAGTAGTGAAAGTCACCGGGGTTGGATTGTCGTGTTTCATTTTAGGTTTACGGGAACTGTTAAGTAGTTCCTGTCTGTTTCGACTAAAGGCAATTTTAGTGGCTCTTATTGGTAATATAGTTCAGGTATAAAGATTACACAATAGTATAATACATTTAATTTTTAGGAAAAAACAAGATTTTTTAGTTTTTGTTTATTTTTTGTGTATCTTAGATTTGCCTCGGAAATTTTGGTGGTGTTATTTAAGTACTTTGGTTGTATGTGGCAGTGTTATTTAGGCATTTTGTTTGTATGTGGCGGTATTATTTCAGCACTGACTGTAGAAGAAGTGCTTTGAGTAATTAATGTCAATAGATTGGAAATGTATAGGTTCAGACAAAAGACCATAGTTACAATATAAATTTTGCTTTAAAGGGGTTTTCCGCCCCTAGACATCTCACCCCTTAACCAAAGGATAGGGGATAAGATGTCTTATTGCTGGGGTCCCACCGCTGGGGACCCCTGCGACCTCCCTGCTGCACCCAGCATTCATTTAGAGCATCGGGTACAGCGCTGGAGGCTGGTGATGTCACAAACGTGCCCCGCGGGGCGTGACCGTGACATCATGAACCTCCACCCCGCATCGTGGTGGGACTCCACC
The DNA here is from genome assembly GCF_029499605.1 of Hyla sarda. Classification (NCBI taxonomy): domain Eukaryota; kingdom Metazoa; phylum Chordata; class Amphibia; order Anura; family Hylidae; genus Hyla; species Hyla sarda. The sequence goes on along the minus strand of NC_079199.1, from coordinate 51,548,467 downwards.
CAGTGGCGGGACCACTCGATCAGACATCCTATCCCCTATCCTTTGGATAGGGGAAAAGATGTCTATGAGCGGAGTACCCCTTTAAGCGGAGATCAGGCAACAATTTACCCCCCTCCAATTCAGATCATACATGTGCGTATTTGAGCTTCAATGTACAGGAATGATCAGTAGAGATAGCTTTCAGCTGAACGGGCTATCATATATGTAAGGCCTGCTTTATCCCTGTGTCAGGCTGCACCATAAGTGTTATGTATCACAGTGCTCTTCAAGATGTAAATATGTTGTACTGTCTCTTTAAGAATATCAAGCACGTTCAATGTTTTTTTGAAACAGTAATACTGTAGATTTATGTGTGTGTGCACAATTATGTAGTGTATTGTGATAGGAGACACCCATGTGATGTGTGACGGATTGGGAGGTGTCTAACTGTATTTACACTCTGCCCTTTGTTAGTGCAAAATTATAGTTAGTTATGACTGGTGTTTTAATTGCTTGGTGCTTGAATGTTCTGCCACGGTGCAACATGGCAGTTACAGTATAGGATGCTATAAGGAATCCGGGTCTAGTGAGGGATTAGTATCCATATCAGGTATATGGATATTGATATATACAAAGATCGAATAAACAGCACCCCTGCCATTCTAAATTTATACAAGATCACATTGCATTTGGTCGGTGGCATTTTGAGCCCACTCTTGGGAAAACAAGCAGTTGTATCTGGTCGAACACCAGCAGATGTTTGCCTTTACAAGGGCTGATACTTTTTCCCAAGGATTTCTGCATCGGCTTGATAAAATATACACCTATCAATCTAAATAAAATCAGGCGTAACTGATTATTTGGCAGTCACAGCAAAATCCCATCACCAGCGCACAGCCCAAGGTATACACACATATATACACATGTCAGCCATTGTGGGCCGGTCAATTAAGTAATGCAGGTCCTTTTTTACCAGTAGCTGTAAATCTTCCCATCCTGCCATTACTGGTGTAAATGACGCTTTGGTATTGATCATTTGCATCTTTGTTCCATGACGAGAATTTACTGCAATCAGTGGGAGGGGGGGGTTTGAAAAAAACGTTGCAGTGATAAATTAAAAGATTATGGGGCCTCTATCTGTCGCCTGCTATCGCCCCATAGAAAATGAGAAAGAAGAATTACTACCATGAAGTGAAGATTATGGAGGTTCAAAATTTACAGCCGAAAAAGGTTGATTATCTTGAAAGCATTAAGACTTATGGACCACCAGAAATCACAGGACTTTATAACAACTGCTAAAAAAAAAATTTAGCTATGGGAATTGCACAGCATTAAAAAGGCAAGTAAATAAAATTCAAAGATTTACGGAATTTACAACATGGTTTAATAGATCTTTTTCAGCCTTGGAGTTGATGAAAAAATAAAAATGTATTTGTAGCCGTATATTAAAATGAAAATCCTGAACTTATCCTGGCAAAAATATAAAGCAAACATAAAAAATAGATAACATAATAATACAGTACAATACAATACAGTAAAATATTCCATTCATATGGCCCTTAATGGTTTTGATAATCTGACATGGGACAAAATTATCACAACATTAAATAGGAAACAAAATAAAATACTACAGGATGGAACTGGTAAAAAAATTATGGTGAGTGAAGTTATTTTTATTTTCTAAGCCATTTCTAGTCTGTTGCATGTACAAACATTTCAGATCTTTTTACACCCTGTTCCAAATTATTATGCAAATTATATTTTTCTCATTTACCTAAATAATTGATGTAAATAACAGTCAGCATAATTCTCAAGTTATTAACTATTAAGAGTTCAAATCAAATTTTATTTTACAAACCTCCTAATGATAACAGTATTTTTTTTAGACATAAAAAACTTACAATACACTGTTTCAAATTATTACGCACAGTAAGTTTCAAAACACTTTATAGGTTGTAAAAAGAACTGAAAATTGCCATTTGTTGTATTTGCAGCATATTTACTGATATCAAAAGCTATTTCAATCAAACTTTTAACATTTTAACTTTTTAAACATTTTAACAGGTCACATTACATTTTAACATAGGACCCCTTATGTGATAGCAGTCTTGCAAGTCTTGCATCCATTGAACTTGTGAGTTTTTGGACATTTTCTGCTTGAATTTGTTTGCAAGATTTCAGAATAGCCTCCCAGAGCTGCTGTTTGGATGTAAACTGCCTCCCACGCTCATAAATATTTTGCTTTAGGATGCTCCAAAGGTTCTCAATAGGATCGAGGTCAGGGAAGGATGAAGGACACACCATGACTTTCTCTCCTTTTATTCCCATAGCAGCCATTGATGCAGAGGTATTCTTTGCAGCATGAGATGGTGCATTGTCATGCATGAAGAATATTTTATTATGGAAAGCATACTTTGCAGAGGTCATCTTTACACCTTCGGTGACCCTAAAAGGGCCGACCAGCTCTCTTCCCATGATTCCTGCCCAAAACGTGACTCCACCACTGCCTTGCTGATGTTGCAGCCTTGTTGCAAAAGGGTGGCCATCCACCAACCATCCACTACTCCATCCATTTGGACCATCCAAGGTACCATGGCACTCATCAGTGAACAGGACTGTTTGAAAATTAGTGTTCACATATTTTTTCTGCCCAATGCAGCCATTTCTGCTTATTAGTTATTGGTTAGTGGTGGCTGAATAGAAGGTTTCTGCACAGTTGCAAGATTCTGGAGGACACTACACCTTATGTCTGTGGGACTCCAGAGGCACCAGCAGCTTCAAATATCTGTTTGCTGCTATGTAATGGTATTTTAGCAGCTGCTCTCTTGATCCAATGCATGGATCTGGCAGAAATGTTCCTCAATGTGCCTTTATCTGCACTAACCCTTCTGTGCTCTGAATCAGCCACAAATCTCTTAATTGTGCAATGAAATATCTAATGTTCTCATACGTTGTGCGTGAAATATCTAATGTTCTCATACCTTGTTCAGGGCATTGAACTATTTCACTCTTTTTGGCAGCAGAGAGATCCCTTTTCATCCCCATATTGATTGAAAATGGTGCTCTGCTTAATAATAAGGATCACCAACCTTTAGTAGTTTTTCCTTAAATTGCGCTCACCTGGCAATCTAATTATCACAGGTGTCCAAAATTGTTTTCAGTGATCAAAAGAGCCCTGAGACACGAGTTAAACTGAAAAACAAACTATTTAAGCTCTTAAGGATGCAGGGCGTGCCTGTACGCCATACGCCCGTTCCCGGTATATAATGCTGGGTCACGCCGTGACCTAGCGTCGATCCCGGCGGCTAATGACAGCTGGGACCCTGGGCTAATAGCATGAGGCACCGATCGTTGTGCCGCACGCTATTAACCCTTTAGACTCAGCGTTCAAAGTTGATCGCCGTGCCTAAAATGAAAGAAAAAGCTTCCCGGCAGCTCAGTCGGGCTGATCGGGACCATCACAGTGAAATTACGATGTCCCGATCAGCTAGAACGCGAGTGGAGGTCCCCTTACCTGCCTCTGTCGCGTCTGATTGGTGATTAATTGCCCCAAGCCTGAAATCCAGGCTTGAGCAGTCGACCGCCGATAACACTGATCTTTGCCGTGTCCACTTGGGGAGGCTATTACACTGCAAAAAAAAAGTATGGAAAAAAAAGTTAATAAAGATCGTTTAACCCCTTCCCTAATAAAAGTAAGAATCACCCCCTTTTCCCATAAAAAAAAAACCTGTGTACATAAAAATAAAAATAAACATATTTGGTATCGCCGCGTGCGTAACTGTCTGAACTATAAAAATATATAATTAATTAAACCACGTGGTCAATGGCATACACGCAAAAAAAAAATCCAATGTTCAAAATAGTGTATTTTTGGTCACTTTTTATATCATGAAAAAATGAATAAAAAGCGATCAAAAAGTCTGATCAATATAAAAATTGTACCAATAAAAACTTCAGATCACAGCGCAAAAGATAAGCCCTCATACTGGCCCGTATGTGGAAAAATAAAAAAGTTATAGGGGTCAGAAGATGACAATTTTAAATGTATACATTTTCCTGCATGTAGTTATGATTTTTTTTTTTAGAAGTAATACAAAATCAAACCTATACAAGTAGGTTATCATTTTAACCACATGGACCTACAGAATAAAGATAAGGGGAGAGATTTATCAAAGCTGTCTATGTCCCACATCAATATAGACCAAACTACAGCGCGTTAGGCTGGCCCATTGTGCGCTTTTGATAAATTCTGCGCACGGACTTCGGGATCTATGCTTTAGACTGTATTTAAACCTGCTCCAGCATGGTCTGACATTTTGGCGTACACTCAGCCGATGCGACTTGTCGCTGAAAAGTCGCTTTTGATAAATTCAGCACCAATGCATTTTTCCGTCTAAAATAGACTAGAATGCAATATGTTCTAAAAATTCTTTAAAGCAAAATTCGCTAAAAAGTCGCACACATTTAGACTCCAACGTTCTGTGCGACAAATTTTGACAGGAAAAAACATTCTAAATCCTTTGATAAATCTCCCCCCAAGATGTCATTTTTTACCAAAAAAATGCACTGCGTAGAAACGGAAGCCCCCAAAATTTACAAAATGAATTTTTTTCTTCAATTTTGTTGCATAATGAATTTTGTTTCTGCTTCACCGTGGTGGTGCAAAAATAAGCCGTAATATGACATTTTTGGTGCAAAATTGAAAGCGTTATGATTTTTAGAAGGTGAGGAAAAAATGCAAAAACGGAAAAACCCTGCGTCCTTAAGGGGTTAATCTTTGTGTCACATAAATATCATTTGCATAATAATTTGGAACAGGGTGTAAACAAATAGTCCAGGCAGCAGTCTAGTGGACTATCTGGAAAATTGAGGGGCAGCAGAGGTTCTAATAAAAGTTAAGAGCTGCATAAAATAATAAATAATAAAAATAAATCTACTATCCTAATAAAAATGATTGATACTAATAAAGAAGATACCCTTAAATTTCAATGTGTGGATGCCAAAGTTACATATAGTTACCCAGCTATTTTTGCCCCTGCCTCCATTATATATGCCTGTACTCCAGTGAATAAAGCCTGTGGATGGTGAGTGCAATCTCTCTTTGACTCTTTCTTTTTGGATTACGTTGCTTACATTGAATTGCACCACCGATGTCCACACCTATGCCTCACCTCCATCGACACTAGCCCGCACTCCTATATTATACCCTAGTTCTACAGTGCCTGATCCATATACTCCAGTTCCTTACATATAGTTACGAGACATAGTTGAAGGCCATCTGTAGTGAATTTACAATTACCCCCTATCCGCAGGATAGCGGATAGGTGTTTGATCGCGGGGGGTCCAAACGCAGGGACCCCCCCGCGATCTCCTGCATGGGGCTACGGCTCTGCCACGGCTGACACGCCTCCCCCATGTAGTTCTATGGGAGAGGCGGGGATGCAGCGTTCATGCCTCCCTGCCTCTCCCATAGCGCTGTGTGGGGAGGGGACGTGGAGGCAGCTTACCGTTGACCTTACTGAGGTTGATGCTATGCACATTAGCCGCTCTCACAGAGCAGCAATTCCGTGGCCCGTTTGGGAAATCACGGGGGATCCCAGCGGTTGCACCCCCCGCGATCAAACACTTATCCCCTATACTGTGGATAGGGAATAAGTGTTAATTCGCTGCAGCTGTCCTTTAAGAGGGATGAAAAAAGACAATAATCCATGATGACTAACCTATAACCCCTACTGTGCTGCTCCACGAAGCAAAAAAGCCCCATGGAGCAAATGCCAAATGCCCCATACCATGGGAAAAATTCCTTACACCTACAGAGATACCTGGACCCCACAAAAAAAAATGAAGATTAAAGTAATAGTTCACCCAATATACTTAACTGCCCAATAGTTTGGTATATTTCATAATCTGGCACCTTAGTGGTATCTAAATTATTTTGAGAAAGTCTCCTCCTTACTACAAGATGATATAATGAGTGGCCATCTTGGGTACCTATAAACTCTGGGGAACATTGGCCTTTGTAACCCTATGCAAGAACCAACTTGTATATTGTCAGCTATTGATAAAGAGCACTTGCAGCTCTATTGTTCATGTCATTACAGCCAACAACGCTGCAGAAGGCAATGGCCTCTATTTTTTGTCAATGGGTCTGGTGGGCACCAGTCTTGTCCATTGTGCCTACATGTCACGTTATAGATTAGGTACTACATTCTGCTTTTTGTCATTATAAACAAAAAACATGACTCAGATGTTAGAAATGCCTTACACAAAAAGATAACAAGGATAACTACTGTGGGCAGTAGTTCTGAGCACATAGCAGCTATATGCAGAAGACACAGAAGGAACATGTGCAGAACATGTGCAGAAGAAACGTGTTAATATTTATTGGGGGGGTGTGAGGAAGGGATCGGCCAGGAAGGAGAACCAGTGCACCTCATAGCTAGGAAATGGCACCAAGAGCCTTATTTACTTATTTGAATTTTTAACATTATTGGGAACGGCTGCATCTAAGAAGATAAGGCAACCATCATTTTGATCAGGCAGTACTGGCAGGTTAGTGTGGTGATTCTGCTGACAGATTCCCTTTAGTCTCTTAAAGGCTCAAGTTGCCCAAGTGTCACATAAGCCTACAAAAGCAGCATTGAAAAACATATTGGAAGGTGTATCTATAAGGGATGCAGAGGTAGAAATTGTACCTTTGCCCTGGTGCCTAAAAGGGCTCAAAAGCCCCTCTGACACATATAAAAAAAACACCAATATTAATTATGGCACATACTAGCTGAAGAACCTGTAGCAGATTTTGCATTGGAGCTTTAAAGGGTTATCCTGGTGATCATTTTGTCATTTTGCTTATATATTTTACTTGGGGTGCTTATAAAAGTAGAAAACATCCATATACCTACCCTAATCCCCCCACTGCTGCTGGCCTGCAGGCTCCCAGTTCCCACTTTTCTACATTTCTTCTTGCTACCCATGTGGCCCAATCACTGAATGAGGTGGGTCACCCCTGTGGGTCGTTGCTTGGCTGAGAGGGCAGTGCCTGTGCAGATAACATATCATAGTAAGCAGAAAGTAGCCAAGGCAGCGGGGACCAGGAGCAGTCAGAATAACAATAGCATAGAATTGGGGCAGAAAAGTACTGTTGTTTTTTTTGTTTTTAAAGCACCCCAAGTAAAATATAGATATATATATAAAAAAATGATCACAATAATAACCTTTTAAATAATGTCTTTGACGTCAATGCATGGCTAAAATGGCTTGAACCAGTACCTGGAGGAAGGAACATCTATTTGCTGTTAAACCCCCTTTCCTCTATTTACATATCTATATTATCCTTTTGTACTTCATGAATAGGCTCTATTATACAAATGTATATTATATAAATGTACGTACTCCTCTGAGACAAAAAGGAAAAACAATTTCATCTAGTGCTATAGTGCCATGAAACAGGACATTTCTATAATCAACATGGGGCGTATGTGCTTCTCTACTATGTTGATAATGTCTTTATAAATTGAGACAGACAAGTCCTGTCTCTATGAAGTGGAAAGCGGAGATCAGGCAGTAGTTAAGAACATGAGGTCACACGGAACTGGGACGACTGATTAAATGATTCAGTGACAAAGGGAAGTGACAAAAAGGACCAGTGACAGGGCCACTAGATGATTGAGATGGAGCTGTTCATTAACCCCAGTATGTTTACCCTAATTCCCTGCACAAAAAATACATTCAGCAGATTTAGATCAATGTAATTACCTCCAGAAGAAACGTAACTGGATTAAGACATAAAGCAAACCTAATTTTCTGAACAAAAAGAAAAAAAAAATCTCAATATTGCTAAGCGATATGAAATCCATATGACCCAAAAAGCTGCAGCTGAACCCATCGGCCAAACGGCAGCGTCTAAAATTGATGAATATAAATAGCAACTCTGAAGTCTACTCAAGCATCATGTAAGAACTTTCAGGGAGTTCACTACATTAGTCACAGGCGGTGGGCACTAAATGAACTGGAATCCTGAGGGTTTGGAGATAACACTGAGATGGCAAAATAGTATTTAATGGAATTTCAGTTTAGCTGTTATTTGTGTTGTATTGATATGAGTACTCGACATGCATATTGTAAGTTGCAAATTTATTGGTGATTTATATTATATTCCAGAGTATAGTATGCAGATAGTGTAAGACAATAAACAAAAACAAAAAAGAGCAAAAAAAATGATTGAGCACAGTCAAACAAGTTAAGTTGCACAGTCTAGTAGGGGTTAAAGAGATATCCTGTTACAGAAAAAATAGCTTTAAATGTGTGGTGGCCCAGTACGGGAGGTGTTTTCGTGCTCCTGCTGTCCTGTCAGGCAGCCTCCTTCAGTGTCCCCAAGGCCCCTTGCACTTGTTTCCCCATGTAAAGTGTTATAAAATGTAATGTTGCTTTAAGAGTTATACCATGTGATATGTCATGTGATTGTTAGCCAGGAGGTATCAGTGACCAGGTGACACCAGGGGTGACCTATGGTCTCCCTACTGGTCTCCCCACATAAGCCCTGGGTGGAGCTAGCTTCTCTCTCTTTGAGCTCTGCTCTTCTGCTAAGCTGAGATCCAGTGCAGTCGTGCCTAGTGTGTGTGTCCAGACTGTTGGAGACCTCAAAGTCCAGTCCTGCAGCCACCATCAAGTCAATTAAGCTAAAGTCACAGCTTTATGAGTCAATTCAAGTCAGTCCCTGTCCTCTGTCAAGTCAGCGTAGCCTGCACCAAATTGTCCAGTCCAACTACAAGTCCCAGCAAACCTGTAACATCCTGCGCTCCGGCCAGACACGCTGGCCGTGAGCGCTTTCTTCCCCGCCCTTAATTATTAGTTACACCTGCACCTCAGTTATAAGTTTCTGCACCTCCCATCACTCCTTGCCAAATCTTTGTTGCCATTGTGCCCTAGTGAAAGCTTTCCTGTGTCTTGCCTGTTCCTGACCCCTCTGTTCCGTTACCAGTCCTTTCTTCCGCCCATCTGCCTTGGACCTCCTGCCACGTTCCTTTCCACGGACCTGTGCCTTCAGCCCTGACGTTCTGCTATCCTGACCACGACTGCCACATTCCTCCTGTACCTCGTTCCTCCTCAGCCGCCTGTGTGGTTGAGACGTGCCAGGGGTAGCGACCTGGGTGCCACATGCCGCAGCAAGACCATCCCGCTTTGCGGCAAACTTTGGTCAAAACCAGCGGCACCTTAGACTCCACTCCCTGGCACGGCCCACGTCATCTACCCCACACGTCCAGTGGATCCCCTACTACCCTGAGTGCTACAGCCTACTGCCGTGAGCCTTACAAAGCCCTTAAGGTCTGGTCACTTCCTTGGGCTCTGGCTGAACTGTATATACTTTACCAACTGTCTACCCTCAGTAAAGCAACTGTTGTCCGTAACTTGGTGTCAGAGTCTTTTTTGTCCCTGTGCCTAGCCCAGGATCTAGCGGTATACCTTCAGGTGGTTATAGGCTAAACCACGTCCTAGCATCACGAATATGAGGGGTTATTGCCATCTGCCCCAAGGGTAACAACATCTGCCCTGCACCACACACCCCACCACCACAAATTTTACAAAATAACAAAGAAATTTTACTCACAACCAATCCAGCACAGATGCTCCAGACTTTACTATTTGCCAGCAATGCCATGTCATTGGTGCACATGACTACTGCAGTCAATCATGAGACAACTGAATGAATGCTGCCTTCACATGCTGGTATGGCATGTATTTGCTGGCAGCTTGTAAACAAAGAGTGACAGGGAATTGCTGGGGAATCTGCATTGGAGTTGTATTGAGATTACAGATTTTTCTTGTCCAACAACTGGAAAACCTGTTGCAGATATTTACTAGGATATCTTCCCTTAGACCACGAAGGTGCAATGATTCCTGGCCCTATCTGGGTCCCTTTTGTAGGGGAAACTCTCAGTGCCATGAAGCCACAATGAATTACTGACCCTTCCCATTTCCCTTCAATGGGTCTCTTCTTTCCCAAGCACTCAGTGAACTAAAAACACAGTGGACTATTGCCTTCCCCCTAATTCCTCTAAGGGGCTCTTTTCCTTTATCATTGTCCATAAAGGGTTATATCTTTCTGCCAATCTTTATAAAGGTCTCTGCCTCTCCTAACTCTATGGAGATGCTCTGGTCGTGCTCCCAACACACATTACCCAATACAGTGGTCCCTCAAGTTACAATATTAATTGGTTCCAGGATGACCATTGTATGTTGAAACCATTGTATATTGAGACCATTGTATGTTGAGACCATTGTATGTTTAGACCATACCATACAATATCAGTTTCAGCAGGCACTGTGTAATGCTTCAATTCCTCTAGGGGGCACTGGCAGGAAATTGAAACTTTGTTATATGGTTAAAACTGATCCCTAGTGGTACTGTCAACTAGAAACCATGAATAGTTTATCCTACAATAGGGTTTCTAATGGTTGGTAAGGTGTAGCACAAATGTTTGTTGTTGTATTTCCATGCTAATCAAATGCTAATTTGCATAGTCTTTAATAATGTTTTTCTTGCACTTTAGCACAGTACCACATTCCTGGTAGATAGTGAAGGGTTAACATCACACATACATACACACACATACACACATGCACACATCAGTTAGTTTAGGCTACATGTTAGTGTTATAGTAAAAGAAATCTTTATATTTTAAATTTAAAAATAGATTAACATTTCAGGGACAATCTAATGTGCTGTCTAAAAAAATCCAGCTACGCGTGAGCTCATTGATTTCAAGAGTCAGAAACAAATCCCACTCTCATTTACCAAGCGTTTGAAACATCACAGGCAAGCTAGAGTCAGAAAAGCATGAAGTCTGTCTTTTAGAGGCCAACCAAGGATCACAAGGGATCAATATGAACATTGCTAACCTCACCCCTGCATTAAATGAAGGTCCAGCATAGCCTGTAAGAGTAAGCTTTACAAGGGCCTACTTGCTTCTCTTATACCCACATGGGCTTTAGGCTGGGACCAATAATTAGTGGCTGCAATATCACATTTCAGTTCACACCTTCAACCTGTGATAGGAAACTGCGGCTCAACTGTAACTCCTTTTTGACACTCACTGAGAGCAAACTAGTATAAACATCATCCCAGGAGACAGAAAATGTAATAGGCAGTACAAGACTCATCACTACACACTGCAGGGGTTAACCCTCTCAACTGCCTTCACCACCTGTAACTTTAAAAAAAAACTGTTTCAAAGAGTTTGTACTCCCTGTGGAGGAATTTGAATTGTTTAGTGAAGAAATCGATTTGCATTGAATTCCTGCCTCACACTTGGCTTCATTCACATCTCATAACATCAAATTCATCACAACTGCCATCAGCCAGAATACAGGACCAGGGTGTGTCCTGGGGGAAAAGGTCTTCATCAAAACCTTCATCACCACAGTTGGCCTACAGAAGCATAGCTATAGACCGACCACCTCCTACTGATATCTGCTACTATGACAAGGCTGTGGCACACTTCAAGGCCCAGTTTGTTGCAGGAGAAGTTAACTATTTATGCTACATCTTGGTCGTCACTACACTTCTTACAGAAAGGACTAGATTAGTCCAAGATTAGCAAAACATGGCTAGGCCTTCCAGAAGCTCCACAAAAGTGAAAAAAGCTGAGCTGCTATACAACACACACAACCTGTGGACTGGTATGGCACTGTTTCTAGAAGAAAACAGATATCATTTTCTAATCCGGAACAAACCCCTTAAGTTATTTATTTAATTTTTTTTACTGTTTTACTGTACTCTAAATAATATTTTCTTTAAATCCATTTTCCTACACCTTTTTACCCAGGACAAATTGCACAACACTCTAAAATCTTACAGACGTCATATCTTTTTGACACAAAGACATCACGCATCTTTCTTCCATTTCTCTGTAAAAGTCAGAGTTAGCTTAAATCTCTCAAAAGATCCTTTTCCAAGACAGATTAATACCAAACCATTATGTTCCGGCACAGTATAATAGTGACAAATTGCAACATGCTATCCAATCTCTCACAGTACATCAGCCTCGGCGGCAGCTGCAATGATACGGAGTGATTCATCATGAATTCAGGAGCACTTTATTCTTCTTCTTTCTGGACTATAAGGTGCAAATATTGAACAATAAGGTTATATCCTCATCTCTATGCAAATCTTCACATCTGCGACTCAACTGGCATTATCTAAATTGTCCAGGAGCAAATTACGGTTTGTCCTACCTTGTCTTCCATTCCTCCTTATTATTAAGGCTCCTTCAAAGAAGTTGGTGTCATCTAGATATCAGGATAACAAAAGCATGTTAACCTCTTAACGTCGCGACTGAAGGGGCGTATTTGATGTACCACTCAATTATAGCAATCTGCAACAATTTTTGCACATTTAGGCAAACCTTAAAGGGCCTTTTAATGGTCACTTATTATGAGCTTGGAGTCTATTTTTATTCAGCCAGTGGTGGCTTAAGAGAGCTTTATGAGATTATTGAGTTGCCAATGTACAGACAAAGGATGGCTGCCAGGGAGAAAAGATGGAAGACTGCCACGGTCGAGGCGCACATGGAAAAGCAAATATATTTCTCTTTTTTTTTAGGAAAGAAAACTGTACAGTGGAAAGTCAACACCTCCTTCACAAGCTGGATCATGATTTAATTAGGCCCCAGGGAGAAGAGCTGATCAGGGCCCCGTCCTCTGATCTCCAGTCACTGCTGCCCAGGCACCAAAATGTTATTCGAATAGCTCATTAACCCCTGCAGAGGAATTTATTTATTTTTTATTATATGTGATTTTCAAATTTTTTTTTATATGAAAGGCTTATTTTTGTAGCAAGAGGATACAAAAAAAGATCTGGAGACAGACCAAGCTGCTGTCCTTTGGTGTCAAAATATGGTACCAAAATGGTGTTGGTGGGTTGTTAATATTTGTTATGGGGCCTGCACATTAAAGGAAAGGCTATCAATATCTCATGAGTGAGTTGCTAACACCCAATGCCCTTTCAACCAGCTATTGTCAGCGCCACGGTACCCATGTACATAGAGAACAGAGAACAGGCATCTCCATACATTGTGTAGTGGCCAAACTGGGTTACTACATCAAGTTGAGCTGCAGTTACCCAGAATGGCCTCTACATTATGTATGGAGCTATCAACTTCTGACTCTTTTCACTGTGTATGTGGATACTGTTGCTCTGGCAATCGGCTGATCAGCGGGGTTTCAGACCCTCACCAATCAGATATTGATGGCTAATTCTAATGAAAGGCCATCAATGAATGTCAGGGAAAAGCCCTATAAGGACCTTTTACAACAGACAAATAATGGCTGAAGATTGTCATGAGTAAAAGGCAATGCTACCATTGGCTAATAATATATTTTATGTAGGGCTGTAAATCATCTCCACTAGTAAACAGTGGAGGTGCCCCGCATATGATAAAGGGATAGTTTGTGTAGCTGTTCACCCCAACAATTGCTCTGTGTATAGGATTAGAGATTAGCGAACTTTTGTAAAATTCAATTCCTCAGTTTCACCAAATTGCCGATTCGGCATTGTTATTAGAATCACTGCTGTAGAGCATCTATGTGGCAGCAGGGAGACCATATGGTGTCAAAGTTGAAGAGAATAAAGAGATTTTTTATGTAATTTTAATTTAATTACATTTAATTAGAATTTACTTATATTTTTTGAGTGCCCAGTTTTGGTGAGCATCGAGCTGGCAGTCCTCCGACAGACGAGATACCCCCTGTTCCAGCACTTGCCTCTCAGTGCCCCCCTGACTATGAAAGTGTGAATGTTTCATTTTATCAGTTGTGGTTCATTGTTATCGCTCCAAGCTGTTTCATTGGATTCTTGTGATAATTCCACAGGTAATAGGACGTAGACAACCATAGGACCTCAGTCTTGAAAACATTACATTGATTTTTTTTAAATTAAAATTTAACATTTATATTAGATTCCCAAGTTTAATGTCCTGGTGTTTACTTTGAACTAATACTCTATGACCACAAAACCCAATCTAACAAGGAGTCACATGGCGACACAAAGAAAGAGCCTAGAGGTGGCAGCAGCATGAGGAGACCATAATCTGGCAGAATGACACAGCCTGGAATTGGTGGTAGCACGAGGAAACCATATAGTGGCAGAACGACCCAGTCTGGAGGTGACAACAGTGTGACAAGACAATAGGGCCTCACAATAGAGAAGATTAAAGATATTTTAGAAATTTTAAATTGAAGATTTTAGATATATTAAAATTTTTAAAGTTTAATGTAAGGTGCCAATGTCACGATGCCGGCTGGCAGGTAGTGGATCCTCTGTGCCAGAGAGGGATTGGCGTGGACCGTGCTAGTGGACCGGTTCTAAGCCACTACTGGTTTTCACCAGAGCCCGCCGCAAAGCGGGATGGTCTTGCTGCGGCGGTAGTGACCAGGTCGTATCCACTAGCAACGGCTCACCTCTCTGGCTGCTGAAGATAGGCGCGGTACAAGGGAGTAGGCAGAAGCAAGGTCGGACGTAGCAGAAGGTCGGGGCAGGCAGCAAGGATCGTAGTCAGGGGCAACGGCAGAAGGTCTGGAACACAGGCTAGGAACACACAAGGAACGCTTTCACTGGCACAATGGCAACAAGATCCGGCAAGGGAGTGCAGGGGAAGTGAGGTGATATAGGGAAGTGCACAGGTGAACACACTAATTGGAACCACTGCGCCAATCAGCGGCGCAGTGGCCCTTTAAATCGCAGAGACCCGGCGCGCGCGCGCCCTAGGGAGCGGGGCCGCGCGCGCCGGGACAGAACAGACGGAGAGCGAGTCAGGTAGGGGAGCCGGGGTGCGCATCGCGAGCGGGCGCTACCCGCATCGCGAATCGCATCCCGGCTGGCAGCGGAATCGCAGCGCCCCGGGTCAGAGGACGTGACCGGAGCGCTGCAGCGGGGGAAGTGAAGCGAGCGCTCCGGGGAGGAGCGGGGACCCGGAGCGCTCGGCGTAACAGTACCCCCCCCCTTGGGTCTCCCCCTCTTCTTAGAGCCTGAGAACCTGAGGAGCAGACTTTTGTCTAGGATGTTGTCCTCAGGTTCCCAGGATCTCTCTTCAGGACCACAACCCTCCCAGTCCACTAAAAAAAAATTTTTTCCTCTGACCTTTTTGGCAGCTAAGATTTCTTTGACCGAGAAGATGTCCGAGGAGCCGGAAACAGGAGTGGGAGGAACAGATTTGGGAGAAAAACGGTTGAGGATGAGTGGTTTGAGAAGAGAGACGTGAAAGGCATTAGGGATACGAAGAGAAGGAGGAAGAAGAAGTTTATAAGAGACAGGATTAATTTGACACAAAATTTTGAAATTTTGAAAGGACCAAGATAGCGTGGTCCCAACTTGTAGCTAGGGACACGGAAGCGGACATATTTAGCGGAGAGCCATACCTTGTCTCCAGGGGAAAAAACGGGAGGGGCTCTTCTTTTCTTATCCGCGAACTTCTTCATGCGTGATGAAGCCTGTAAGAGAGAATTTTGGGTCTCTCTCCATATGATGGAAAGGTCACGAGAAATTTCATCCACAGCGGGCAGACCAGAGGGCAAGGGAGTAGGGAGGGGGGGAAGAGGGTGACGGCCGTACACCACGAAAAATGGGGATTTGGAGGAAGACTCAGAGACCCTGAAGTTATACGAGAATTCGGCCCATGGGAGGAGATCTGCCCAGTCATCCTGGCGGGAGGAAACAAAATGTCGCAAATAATCACCCAAGATCTGGTTAATTCTTTCTACTTGTCCATTGGACTGGGGATGATATGCAGAAGAAAAATTTAATTTAATCTTGAGTTGTTTACAGAGAGCCCTCCAGAATTTAGACATGAATTGGACGCCTCTATCCGAGACAATCTGCGTAGGCAACCCGTGAAGACGAAAAATGTGTACAAAAAATTGTTTAGCCAACTGAGGCGCAGAAGGAAGACCAGGAAGAGGGATGAAATGTGCCATTTTGGAGAATCGATCAACGACCACCCAAATAACAGTGTTGCCACGGGAAGGGGGTAAATCAGTAATAAAATCCATACCAATCAGAGACCAAGGCTGTTCGGGGACAGGCAGAGGATGAAGAAAACCAGCGGGCTTCTGGCGAGGAGTCTTATCCCGGGCACAGATAGTGCAGGCTCGCACAAAGTCCACAACATCCGTCTCCAGAGTCGGCCACCAATAGAAGCGGGAGATGAGTTGCACAGATTTCTTGATACCCGCATGACCTGCGAGATGGGAGGAGTGACCCCATTTGAGGATTCCGAGGCGTTGGCGAGGAGAAACAAAGGTCTTTCCTGGAGGAGTCTGCCTGATGGAGGCAGGAGAAGTGGAGATCAGGCAGTCAGGTGGAATGATGTGTTGCGGAGAGAGTTCAACTTCTGAGGCATCCGAGGAACGAGAGAGAGCATCGGCCCTAATGTTCTTATCGGCAGGACGAAAGTGAATCTCAAAATTAAATCGGGCAAAGAACAGAGACCACCGGGCCTGGCGAGGATTCAGCCGTTGGGCAGACTGGAGGTAGGAGAGGTTCTTGTGGTCGGTGTAGATAATAACAGGAGAACTTGATCCCTCCAACAGATGCCTCCATTCCTCAAGTGCTAATTTAATGGCTAGAAGCTCTCGATCCCCGATGGAGTAGTTCCTCTCCGCTGGAGAGAAGGTCCTAGAGAAAAAACCACAAGTGACAGCATGCCCGGAAGAATTTTTTTGTAGAAGAACAGCTCCAGCTCCCACTGAGGAGGCATCAACCTCCAATAGGAAGGGTTTGGAAGGGTCAGGTCTGGAGAGGACGGGAGCCGAAGAAAAGGCAGACTTGAGTCGTTTAAAGGCGTCTTCTGCTTGAGGAGGCCAGGACTTGGGATCAGCATTTTTTTTGGTTAAAGCCACGATAGGAGCCACAATGGTAGAAAAATGTGGAATAAATTGCCTGTAATAATTGGCGAACCCCAAAAAGCGTTGGATAGCACGGAGTCCGGAGGGGCGTGGCCAATCTAAGACGGCAGAAAGTTTGTCTGGATCCATCTGTAGTCCCTGGCCAGAGACCAAATATCCTAGAAAAGGAAGAGATTGGCATTCAAACAGACATTTCTCAATTTTGGCATAGAGTTGGTTGTCACGAAGTCTCTGAAGAACCATACGGACATGCTGGCGGTGTTCTTCTAGATTGGCAGAAAAAATTAGGATATCGTCCAGATATACAACAACACAGGAGTATAACAGATCACGAAAAATTTCATTGACAAAGTCTTGGAAGACGGCAGGGGCGTTGCACAGGCCAAAGGGCATGACCAGATACTCAAAGTGTCCATCTCTGGTGTTAAATGCCGTTTTCCACTCGTCCCCCTCTCTGATGCGGATGAGGTTATAGGCGCCTCTTAAGTCCAATTTAGTAAAGATGTGGGCACCTTGGAGGCGATCAAAGAGTTCAGAGATGAGGGGTAAGGGGTAGCGGTTCTTAACCGTGATTTTATTAAGACCGCGGTAGTCAATGCAAGGACGTAGGGAGCCATCTTTTTTGGACACAAAGAAAAATCCGGCTCCGGCAGGAGAGGAGGATTTACGGATAAAGCCCTTTTTAAGATTCTCCTGGACGTATTCGGACATGGCAAGAGTCTCTGGGGCAGAGAGAGGATAAATTCTGCCCCGGGGTGGAGTAGTGCCCGGGAGGAGGTCGATAGGGCAATCATAAGGCCTGTGAGGAGGTAGAGTCTCAGCTTGTTTTTTGCAGAAAACATCCGCGAAGTCCATATAGGCCTTAGGGAGACCGGTTACTGGAGGAACCACAGAGTTACGGCAAGGGTTACTGGGAACCGGTTTTAGACAGTTCTTGGAACAAGAGGACCCCCAACTCTTGATCTCCCCAGTGGACCAATCCAGGGTTGGGGAATGAAGTTGAAGCCAGGGAAGTCCAAGGAGAATTTCCGAGGTGCAATTGGGGAGGACCAAAAGTTCAATCCTCTCATGATGAGATCCGATGCTCATAAGAAGGGGCTCCGTGCGGAAACGTATGGTACAGTCCAATCTTTCATTATTTACACAATTGATGTAGAGGGGTCTGGCGAGACTGGTCACGGGGATGTTGAACCTGTTGACGAGAGAGGCCAAAATAAAATTTCCTGCAGATCCAGAGTCCAAGAAGGCCACTGTAGAGAAGGAGAAGGCAGAGGCAGACATCCGCACAGGCACAGTAAGACGTGGAGAAGCAGAGTAGACATCAAGGACTGTCTCACTTTTGTGCGGAGTCAGCATACGTCTTTCCAGGCGGGGAGGACGGATAGGACAATCCCTCAGGAAGTGTTCGGTACTAGCACAGTACAGGCAGAGGTTCTCCATACGGCGTCGTGTCCTCTCTTGAGGTGTCAGGCGAGACCGGTCGACCTGCATAGCCTCCACGGCGGGAGGCACAGGAACAGATTGCAGGGGACCAGAGGAGAGAGGAGCCGAGGAGAAGAAACGCCTCGTGCGAACAGAGTCCATATCTTGGCGGAGTTCCTGACGCCTTTCGGAAAAACGCATGTCAATGCGAGTGGCTAGGTGAATAAGTTCATGTAGATTAGCAGGAATTTCTCGTGCGGCCAGAACATCTTTAATGTTGCTGGATAGGCCTTTTTTGAAGGTCGCGCAGAGGGCCTCATTATTCCAGGACAATTCTGAAGCAAGAGTACGGAATTGTACGGCATACTCGCCAACGGAAGAATTACCCTGGACCAGGTTCAACAGGGCAGTCTCAGCAGAAGAGGCTCGGGCAGGTTCCTCAAAGACACTTCGGATTTCCGAGAAGAAGGAGTGTACAGAGGCAGTGACGGGGTCATTGCGGTCCCAGAGCGGTGTGGCCCATGACAGGGCTTTTCCGGACAGAAGGCTGACTACGAAAGCCACCTTAGACCTTTCAGTGGGAAACAGGTCCGACATCATCTCCAGATGCAGGGAACATTGGGAAAGAAAGCCACGGCAAAACTTAGAGTCCCCATCAAATTTATCCGGCAAGGATAAGCGTATCCCAGGAGCGGCCACTCGCTGCGGAGGAGGTGCAGGAGCTGGCGGAGGAGATGACTGCTGAAGCTGTGGTAGTAACTGTTGTAGCATAACGGTCAGTTGAGACAGCTGTTGGCCTTGTTGCGCTATCTGTTGTGACTGCTGGGCGACCACCGTGGTGAGGTCAGCGACAACTGGCAGAGGAACTTCAGCGGGATCCATGGCCGGATCTACTGTCACGATGCCGGCTGGCAGGTAGTGGATCCTCTGTGCCAGAGAGGGATTGGCGTGGACCGTGCTAGTGGACCGGTTCTAAGCCACTACTGGTTTTCACCAGAGCCCGCCGCAAAGCGGGATGGTCTTGCTGCGGCGGTAGTGACCAGGTCGTATCCACTAGCAACGGCTCACCTCTCTGGCTGCTGAAGATAGGCGCGGTACAAGGGAGTAGGCAGAAGCAAGGTCGGACGTAGCAGAAGGTCGGGGCAGGCAGCAAGGATCGTAGTCAGGGGCAACGGCAGAAGGTCTGGAACACAGGCTAGGAACACACAAGGAACGCTTTCACTGGCACAATGGCAACAAGATCCGGCAAGGGAGTGCAGGGGAAGTGAGGTGATATAGGGAAGTGCACAGGTGAACACACTAATTGGAACCACTGCGCCAATCAGCGGCGCAGTGGCCCTTTAAATCGCAGAGACCCGGCGCGCGCGCGCCCTAGGGAGCGGGGCCGCGCGCGCCGGGACAGAACAGACGGAGAGCGAGTCAGGTAGGGGAGCCGGGGTGCGCATCGCGAGCGGGCGCTACCCGCATCGCGAATCGCATCCCGGCTGGCAGCGGAATCGCAGCGCCCCGGGTCAGAGGACGTGACCGGAGCGCTGCAGCGGGGGAAGTGAAGCGAGCGCTCCGGGGAGGAGCGGGGACCCGGAGCGCTCGGCGTAACAGCCAAAAGCATTAGGAGACCATATGGAGGCACAATTACACAGCCTGGAGCTGGCGGCAGCATGAGTAGGCAATAGGGCTTCACAATCCCTAAGAATAAAAGATGAATTTTTAAATTGAATTTGAAGATTTATGGTAGCAAGTACTACCATAAAATATTTTTAGGTAATGTCCCAGGCCCAGCAGCATCAGTAAGCCATATAGTGGCTGAATGGCACAGCCTGGAGCTGGCGGCAGCATGAGTAGACAATAGGGCTTCACAATCCCTAAGATTAAAAGATGAATTTTAAAATTGAAATTGAAGATTTTGAAATTGAAATGTAAGATGAAACTCCCAAGTTTTAATGTCCCAGGCCTCAGTGTGTGGTTACAAAGGACCAAATCTAACAAGGAGTCAAATGTCACATGGTGGCACAATGACAGAGTCTGGAGGTGGAATCAGTATGAGGAGACCAAATAGTGTCTGAATGACCACCTGGAGTTTGTGGCAGCATGAGGAGACCATATAGTGTCTGAATGGTACAGCCTGGAGATGGCTGAAGCATGAGGAGACCATATTGTGGCTGAATGGCACAGCCTGGAGATGGCTAAAGCATAAGGAGACCATATAGTGTCTGAATGGCACAGCCTGGAGTGTGCTGAAGCATGAGAATACCATATAGTGGCTGAATAGCACAGCCTGGAGGTGGCAGCAGCAACATCAGGAGACCTGAAAGTGACCCAGTGATATAGTGGTGCGGTGGGTGGCAATACCAGTACCCGGTGACAAAGGTGGGTGAAAAAAGGTCTGATGTGGAGGAATGTTTGTAACTGGTGAGCAGCGCCTTAAATCTCTTTGGCACTATCCATATTTGTGAAGTGTTGGTGTGGCACCATGGCCAATCTACTCTGATACATCAGGCATTGGTGGATGGAAATGCTGGCTGATCCATGCCTGATTCATCTTCACAAGGGTCAGTCTCTCCACATTTTTTGTGGACAGACAAGTTCTCCTTGGGGTGACTATGGCCCCCGCCGCACTAAACACCTGCTCTGATGGCACACTACTGGCTGCATAGGACATCTTTTCCAGGGCAAACTCTGTTAGTTGGGGCCACAAATCAAGTATGGCTGCCCAGAAGTCTAGCTGATATTCAAGGTGTGTTGGCATGGGCATGTCAAGGTATGCCACCACCTACTGGTTCAGGTCCTGCTTCAGGTCTACCTGCTGCTGATGAGTTGCTTCACTATGCGGGTGAAGAAAGGTGCTCATCAGCAACTTAAGACTCAGGCTGCTGCTGATGGAGCTGGTACTGCTCCTGCCACCCCACCCCTCTCCAGCAGCCATGGCAGTGGAAGGTGAGAACAAGTGGCCCCCCGATTCAGACTTGCGAGAGGATGGATGATGACGCCGATAGGCATCATCCAACTGACTACATAGGGTGCCTCTGTAGTAGGTCAGTTTGTCCTCCCTCTCAGTGGGTGTAAAAAAGGCCCCTATTTTGTGGCGATAGCGAGGGCCCTGATCAGCCACAGTTTCCAACATGTGTTGTAAGAAATGAAGCAGTGGAATAACGTCATTCCTCCTGTAATACTGGCGCTTTTTTAATAATGTGGCTTCCTCAAAGGGCCTGAGCAAACGGCAGGTGTCACGCATAAGCTGCCATTGGTTCATATTGATGTTACACAGTTGGATTATCAAGAAATTGATGATGGCTGTTCTCTGTTCGTACAGTCGTTCCAACACATGGAGGGTGGCATTTCAATGAGTGGTTCCCATTTCCAGTTTTCGTGGACAAAGCTATGCTCTGATTTCTTTACAAATTACTTTTAGCAGTTCCTCCCCTGTGTGACTCTGTTTGCCAAGGCAAACCATGTGAAGAACAGTGTGACACCGCCGTGCCTGCACACATGGTATGCTGAAGGTGCACTGAAACTTGTCTGGGCAGTGGAGGCTGAGGACACTGTGGAGGATGAGGAGGCAGAGTCATACACGGTCACAGGACCAACAGCATGAGAGCGTGGATGAGGAAGCGGCATGACCTGTCCAAGTTGGTGTTGTGGCTGTGCAGGAACTACATTCACCCAGTGAGCCGTAAAGGACATGTATTGTCCCTGATCATAGTTACAGCTCCAGACATCGGCGCTGCCATGCACTTTTGTACACACCGACAGGTTCAAGGACTGTCCCACCTTCTCTTCCACAAAATTGTGCAGGGCTGATACTGCCTTCTTGACAAAGAAATGACGGCTACTGCCGCCATCTCCAGGAACCCCTGTTCCACTACCTCCCGGGAAGGTAGGCTGCCGCAAAGCAGGTGGTCTCCCCCGGGCACGTTTGGCTCTAGAATTTCCACTTCTGCCACCATGCTCACTGCCAGCCATGCCACCACCTTGCTGCCTCAGCTGCTGCCTCACGGGCAACCTGCAACCCTCTTCTGCTGATGATGATGAAGTCCCTTCTGCACCTGGCTCCCAAATACGATCGGCTTCATTGTCATCAAGTGTCTGCACGTCACTGATGTCCTCCTCAGTTTCCTCAACAGTGTCTGCTTCAGGACCCTGAACGCTGGCAACACCCCATCCCACCTCCCTCTCCTCATCACTATTTGCCCCCCTAGCGGAGGAAGCGGCAGGTGTCTTCTTCACTTCTTGGCTGGGCAGTAGCTGCTGACTTTCCTCTATTAGATCATCCTCAGTGAATAGTGGAGCTGAACCCACAGCATAAGATACTTCTTTAGGGTGGGGTACAGCATAGGACAGAGGCAATGGTAGTACAGGGGCTGTTCTCGGGCCATGCCAACTGAGGGTTGTGTCTTAGGAACCCACCGACTGTTGGCTGTGGGTATCAGATGTCACTTGTCATGAAGTGGATGACCGTGTTAACCAATCAATGACGGTAGATGGGTTGTTGGTCGAGACGCGACCGCTAGCTGATACTGGAAGCTCAGGCCTCTCGCTGCAACTCCTGCTGCAACCTCTGCCTGATGAATTAAGGCCTCTTCCTCTCCTCTGTGCACATCCTGGCACTTCTCTGCCTGACATACTTAGTGTGTATTTCAGGGGAGTACAATACTCTTCACTAAGCTTAAAACTGTATTTGTCTAGAACAGCAGCAGGTGTGTACTTTCGGCTGTCCTTTCATAGTATCTAGGCCCTTGACAGATTAATAGCTACAAAATAGTATACTATTTAGATGTAGGTATGTTGTATGCACTTATGAGGGCAGAAAAATGTGGTACAGTATGCTTAAAAATACATATTTTTGCACAAAACCAACAGTACACAGTAGCTGTGTACTAAACCCAAAATTGCACTCTCTCAAAGACTACTAGGATTGGACTGCTGGGTATGTGTTATATCATCTGCAGACTAGTATAATTAGCAGATGATTTTTTGTGGAACAAAGAGGGCAGAAAAATGCGGCACTACAGTACGATTAAAAAAACGTATTTGTACAGGATAGAGGATAAGTGTTTGATCGTGGGGGTTCGAACACGATCTCCTTCATGTGGCTACAGCTCTGCCGCAGCTCTCCTGTGCAGGAGGCGTGCCGGCCATAGCATGACGTTGCGGCCGACACACCTCATCCATGTATTTCTATGGGAGAGGCTCTCCCATAGAACTGTATGGGGAAGGGGCGTACCATCAAGGTCTACGCTATGTGCACCCACTGAGTGCTAATGCGGGGGCCCTGTGAAGGATATCAAGGGGGGTCCCAGTGGTCGGATCCCCCACGATCAAACACTTATCCCCTATCCTGTGGATAAGGGATAAGTGTAATAATGCTGCAGATGTCCTTTAAGATATAATTTTGCCTGTCTGAACAGTCACATTACAGATCTCTTTCCTGAGACATCTGTCTGGGTCATGAAGTATTCAAAGCAGAAGAACTTTACAATGGAAATGTGATTCTAGTCAGGACCATTCCATACACAGACAGTAGTTGCTGTGATAAACATTATAGTCAAAGAGGAATGAACTACAACAATATCAATGTTGAAGAAACCCCAACATAAATACTAAATGTGTTTTGGAAAAAGAACATTAATTTCATAAAATGCAGTCATAGGGAGAACACACATCAAGTGTTCTCTTCTTACTGAGCTCTGGTGGAAGATTGAAAAGCTTTCCTCACAGATTTTCCACTATGAAGTAGAATTTCCAAAAATAGCTTACGTGCTACTTATTTATCAAAGACGTTCGACTTTTTGATAAATAGGTCACACATAAGCAAAATCATAGGGGGAAAAACTCCCAAAAAATCACATACGTGGGGGACTTTTGATAAATCCGTGTCTTAGTAACTTGAAAGGACGCTTCAGAACATAAGTGCAGGGTATCCGGCGCTGGAATGGACCAACAATCAGGTGAAAGCAAAGGTCGTTTATTGGACCAGCATGCTGGTCCAATAAACACCATTTGCTTTTACCTGGTTGTCGGTCCATTCCAGTGCCGGATACCCTGCACTGATGTTCTGAAATGTCCTTTCAAGTTACTAGTCACGTGGGCAGAAGTGCTGTTTCTATTGTTGTGTATGGTGTGCACAACCACAGGGGTAGGCGCTATTCACACCTGACATTTCCCTTGTCCTGTTGGTTTTACGCTGTTTACAGCATTATTCTGGACATTTTGCGGGGTTGTCTGCATGTTATGATTGATGGCCGGCATACATTTCCACTAATACAATTACATACAGAAATACAGTATAAGTATCCCCATGGGCTGAGACAATTAATTTCATTATGGCCATTTTGAGAGCCCTTTTCATGGATATGACTGATGATCACTTCTCTTGGTATGAAGGGATTAGGAAAGATCTATGGCTAGTTGTAGAACGTAACGAGTCTTAAAGTTATACGGCAGGCAGGAGAGAGGGAGGTGAGGAACCTATTTGACTAAAGAAATAATAAGAGACTCTGGATTAGACATTTGGGCAAGGACAACTTGAAGAAGAGCACTGTAAGAGAATTTCACGAGTCATACTAGAGAAGGGGGCCACTCTGTGCATAGGATTACCCATTGACCTAATGGGCACTTCCTCCTCTTCTCAGCAGTGGTAATATGGCTGGAGTAAGTTGCTATGTATGTTCTAAGTGTGTATATAGCGATCAAGTACAGTAGTTCTGCAGTTTTTATTTTATCAACCCATAAGAAGATTAGGGCACTATCTCAGTGATAGACCATAGGCCGCTAATACATATACACCAAAAATAGAGGCCAGAAGATAATGGTCAGAAAAATATTAATCTTTACTACAAAACCATGCTTAAAAGGGTTAAACAGATTAAAACAACACAGTGAGAGAACAGTTACACATACGGAAAAACGAGAGATGAGGATATCACATAAGGCGCCTGATAATAATTATGGACCTACATGATAATAGGAAAAAGAAGATTGGGGTCACAAATAAGTGATATATCCAATAAAGTACAAACGGTGCAGTAGCAACTAATACAATGGGACAGGCTGGAGAAAATAAGATCACAAATATCAGTAAGAACGGCCATACCATATACCCCACATACAATACCTCACCTCACCCCGAACACGTTTTCGCTAAGGCTTTGTCAAGGGGTGTGTCTCATGGAGGAAACCAGCCGTTTAAGTATACAGAGCCCGCCAATAAGCATCATACTTGCCTGTCATGTGATTCAACATATCTATGCACCACCCATGGATGTAATCGGTCATCCGGAATTAACACAGTGACGTGCGCACGGTCATGTGATGTGCATGTCACTGCTATAGTATCGCGATGTACGAGACTCACATAAGCTCCCATACAATAGTGAATGCCGTCAGGCCTCTTCGCAGCAACATGCGCATAATCATGTGATGCGCACGTCACTGTGAAGGTATCGCGATGTGCGAGACTCCCGTCAGTCACAGCGCAGACAATTCTCGCTGAGGCTCCGGGAGTGCGCATAAACACAGACGCGAATGATGTGAACGCGCCGTGCGTAGGGCGTCACGTGATACGCCCAAGTGGTGGTTGCTAGGTTACAAGATGCTAACGGACAACAGACATGAACAAACAGGTAAGGAACACCATAGTGCATCAAAAGAATGTGCTCAAAACGTGAAGGTGCAAGAAAAACACTTTTTTTATTTTATCTAGCCCATCATGTTCCAACTGTTCCATACTATATAGCGCACTGCAGTATGTGCCTGCTTATTATTCACTGCCATATGGTTTCATCCAAAGTTACTGTTATACTGCACTTGCACTTTATATGTGCCTTTGGTGTTAGAAATAGCAGTTTGAGCTTGTAGAAGCCCCATGGTCTAGCAGGTGTTTAAACACTATGGGGGAAATGTATCAAAACCTGTGTAGAGGAAGAGTGGTGCAGTTGACCACAGCAACCAATCAGATCGCTTCTTTCATTTTCAAAGAGGCCTGTGAAAAATGAAAGAAGGGATATGATTGGTTGCTATGGGCAACTGCACCACTCTTCCTTTACACAGGTTTTGATAAATCTTCCCCTATCTTCTCAGTGCTAGCACATATTGCATATGTAAAGATAAATATTTGAGAGATAAACAGGACTATGACAGTGGCCATATTTTTGACTGGAATCTTAAAAAGAAAAGAGGACAAAGGAGAGCAAGGAACCCTAATTGGTCTACCCAAGAATATTGGACCACGGACTCAGGGTCTGACTCAAGTGGCACTACCGAAAACATCACCCCCTTTAGAGACCCTCACAGCCAAGTGGCTGTGGGGGACTCACAAGTGCACCACCCCGCAAGAGGAGGATACGGCGGGGCAGGTGCAAAAATAACTCCAAGAAGAGGTGGGATGAAGAGAAAGCAGGTCACTTGGCAACAATAAGTGATTTTGCTCCCCCAGATCCTACAGGTCAGTCAAATGTTATTAATCTCACTAACCATAGCTTGTCTAGTAACTGTTTATCTGTACTTCAGAAGGGGTTACATTTCTGTGTTAATATTGATTTTGATTTTAGACAATTTATTACAGATTTACATAAATCTGTGAGAAAAATTAATTTACACCGATTCTTTCTGAGTGGACAGACAGATAATCGAATGTCAGACCAGTTAGAAGGTGAAACACAGGTTTCAATTGGTACTCTAGGGTTCATGGTTAACCCTTCCTGGTCTGACCAAGATAAAGACGTGGTTAAATTACTTATGGAAATGTCTAATGAGGAGTTGGTTGTAGATGAAAATGATGAAGTGTTACAGAGACCATTCACAGATGGATGTTCAACCCGCCCTTACCTGCTGGCTCAAATATCCATACTTTTATGGAAAGCGTCATTCAAGACATTAGGGCTCTTATTTATCCTAAGTCTACCCCTAATTTAACTGTGGGAGAAAGGAGTGCCCTTAAATGGATATCTGAACATCCTGATATTATAGTGAAACCAGAGGATAAGGCACATAGTGTTGTTATCTAGGGAATATTACTTACAAGAAGCTGCTCGACAGCTTAGTGATTCTAGTACATATGTAGAACTTCCCCATGACCCTACTATAAAATATCAGGAAGGTGTTGGATCCCTACTAAGGAGAGGTGAAGAACATAATATATTTTTGGAAAAATTTGCTAAAAAGTTATTTAATCTCCACCCACATAAACCCTATTGGTACTGGACATCCAAGGTTCACAAAAAGCTCATACTCCTCCAGGTAGACCAATCGTGGTGGGCAGGGGCTCTATTACAGAGCCCCTGTTTCAATGCCTCGATTGGGTCTTAAGGCCATTATTATCTCAGATACCATCCTATTTAAAGGACACTCAGCATTTATTACAAATTTTGGAGAACTTTGGGTGGCAAGACAATTATATCTTGGCTAGTATCGATGTAGAGAGCCTCTACACTCGCATCCCTCAGGATGTGGAGGCATCCCTCAGGTGTGGAGGCTGTCCGACGTCGACTAGAGCAAACCCAACAACACAGTACCGTTTTTATTGAGTATATTTGCGAAATGCTAAGATTTGTTTTAGCTCATAATTCATTCCAATTCAATAACTGCTGCTTTAACCAGCGGGCTGGGACCACGATGGGGACCCCAGTGGCACCTACTTTCGCAAATATTTTTTGGGGGGTGTTCGAGGAGGATAGGATTTTTTCAGTTAATAATCCTTTTTTGAAACATCTGGCACTTTACCTTAGGTATGTGGATGACATACTGGTGACATGGTCAGGTGACACTGACCAGTTCCACCAGTTTGTCGTATACATGAATGAAAATAACTGTAACATGCATTTTACTAGTGTCTTGGGGATAAACAGTATAGAGTTCTTAGATACAAAATTAACAGTTGTGAATAATAACCTGGAAATTGAAGGTTATAGGAAACCAACCGCCACTAATTAATTATTAAGGTTTGACAGCTTCCATTCTAACCACGTCAAAAAATCGCTCCCCTTTGGACAGGTCATTAGACTTAGGCATATCAACGCAGAGATGGAGACATTTGAAATCCAGGCCAAACAATTATGGGATAGATTAAAAGAAAGGGGCTATCCGGAATCTATACTTAACAAAGCTCTACAACAAGTTAGAAAAATGTCACGTAGCCAGTTGTTAAATAATAAGTAAAAAACAGAAGGAAGTAAAAGTCAAAATATGTCCCAACATAAAAAAACTTTACGTTTCCCTTAATGTATAGCCCTATGGAGACGAGAATTAAATCAGCTATACATAAAAACTGGCATATATTGCAACAGGATGAAATCTTAGGAAAACATCCATTAAATAAACCATTAATTTCTTTCCGTAGGACAAAGAACATCAGAGATCATATTGTCAAGAGGAGATTACAGGAGACGATATCTACCAACTGGATAGTCAAATCCAAGCCACAAGGATGTTTTAAGTTTGGCCATTGTAGTATATGCCCACATGTGCTTCAAACCAAAAATGTACAACTAGGGATGCAAAATTACAATATTCAGCATTTTATTACATGTAAAACCTCATATGTAGTTTATGCTCTTATATGCACATGTGGGCTATACTACATTGAAAAAACTATAAGACCTGTTCACAAAAGGATAAGGGAACATCTTCGT
The DNA here is from genome assembly GCF_029499605.1 of Hyla sarda. Taxonomy (NCBI): domain Eukaryota; kingdom Metazoa; phylum Chordata; class Amphibia; order Anura; family Hylidae; genus Hyla; species Hyla sarda. The sequence continues at coordinate 51,519,542 of NC_079199.1, read as the reverse complement.
TAGCTCACTACAAATAAAGGATGTCCCAGAGTAATAGAACATATGAAGATAATACATAATAGTAGAATAGAGGACCTTAAATTCGTAGGATTTATGACAGTTGAACCTTTTAAATACTGTGGGGACAGACACAAATTTTTACTACAAAAAGATACAGAAGTTATTATAAGTACAGATGCTGTAGGACCACTAGGACTGAACCTACGTGAGGACCTTAACGTTTTTCCATAAGTTAGGAGTCCGTTCAGACTCAGCGTCTATAGTAATATAGTCCATAACGACGACATTGTTACGCCGAGCGCTCCGGGTCCCCGCTCCTCCCCGGAGCGCTCGCAGCGTTCTCTCATTCGCAGCGCCCCGGTCAGACCTGCTGACCGGGTGCGCTGCGATATTACTCCCAGCCGGGATGCGATTCGCGATGCGGGACGCGCCCGCTCGCGATGCGCATCTCGGCTCCCGTACCTGACCCGTTCCCCGTCTGTGTTGTCCTACCCTCTCCTTCTCTGCTATGGCCTTCCTGGATTCCGGATCTGCAGGAAATTTTATTTTGGCCTCTCTCATCAACAGGTTCAACATCCCAGTGACCAGTCTCGCCAGACCCCTCTACATCAATTCTGTTAACAATGAAAGATTGGACTGTACCGTGCGTTACCGCACAGAACCTCTCCTAATGTGCATCGGACCTCATCACGAAAAAATTGAATTTTTGGTCCTCTCCAACTGCACTTCTGAAATTCTTCTTGGATTACCGTGGCTTCAACGCCATTCCCCAACCCTTGATTGGTCCACAGGAGAAATCAAGAACTGGGGTACTTCTTGTCTCAAGGACTGTCTTAAACCGGTTCCCAGTACTCCCTGCCGTGAATCTGTGGTTCCCCCTCTATCCGGTCTTCCTAAGGCTTATATGGACTATGCTGACGTCTTTTGCAAGAAGCAAGCGGAGACTTTACCCCCTCACAGGCCTTATGACTGTCCTATTGACCTCCTCCCGGGTACTACTCCACCCCGGGGCAGAATCTATCCTCTGTCTGCTCCAGAGACTCTTGCCATGTCAGAGTACATCCAGGAAAATTTAAAAAAGGGGTTTATCCGCAAATCCTCCTCTCCTGCCGGAGCTGGATTTTTTTTTGTGTCCAAAAAAGATGGCTCCCTACGCCCTTGCATTGACTACCGCGGACTTAATAAAATCACGGTAAAAAACCGCTACCCCTTACCTCTTATCTCGGAACTCTTTGATCGCCTACAAGGCGCCCACATCTTTACCAAACTGGACTTAAGAGGTGCTTATAATCTCATCCGCATCAGGGAGGGGGACGAATGGAAGACTGCATTTAACACTAGAGATGGACACTTTGAGTATCTGGTCATGCCCTTTGGCCTGTGCAACGCCCCTGCCGTCTTCCAAGACTTTGTTAATGAAATTTTTCGTGATCTCCTATATACCTGTGTTGTGGTTTATCTGGACGATATTCTGATTTTTTCTGCCAACTTAGAAGAACACCGCCAGCATGTCCGCATGGTTCTTCAGAGACTTCGGGACAATCAACTTTATGCCAAAATGGAGAAATGTCTCTTTGAATGTCAATCTCTTCCTTTCCTAGGATACTTGGTCTCTGTTCAGGGACTACAAATGGACCCAGATAAACTCTCTGCCGTCTTAGATTGGCCACGCCCCTCCGGACTCCGTGCTATCCAACGTTTTTTGGGGTTTGCCAATTATTACAGACAATTTATTCCACACTTTTCCACTATTGTGGCTCCTATCGTGGCTTTAACCAAGAAAAATGCCAATCCCAAGTCCTGGTCTCCACAAGTGGAAGACGCATTTAAACATCTCAAGTCTGCCTTTTCTTCTGCTCCCGTGCTCTCCAGACCTGTCCCATCTAAACCCTTCCTATTGGAGGTAGATGCCTCCTCAGTGGGAGCTGGAGCTGTCCTTCTACAAAAAAATTCTTCCGGGCATGCTGTTACTTGTGGTTTTTTTTCTAGGACCTTCTCTCCGGCGGAGAGAAACTACTCCATTGGTGATCGAGAACTACTGGCCATTAAATTGGCGCTTGAGGAATGGAGGCACCTGCTGGAGGGATCAAAATTTCCAGTTATCATATACACTGATCACAAGAATCTCTCCTATCTCCAGTCTGCCCAACGACTGAACCCTCGCCAGGCTAGGTGGTCGTTGTTCTTTGCCCGTTTTAACTTTGAAATCCATTTTCGCCCTGCTGACAAGAACATTAGGGCCGATGCCCTCTCTCGTTCTTCGGATGCCTCTGAAGTAGAGGTCTCTCTGCAACACATCATTCCTCCGGACTGTCTGATCTCCACTTCTCCAGCTTCCATCAGGCAAACTCCTCCAGGGAAGACCTTCGTTTCTCCACGGCAGCGTCTCGGGATTCTCAAATGGGGACACTCCTCCCACCTCGCAGGCCATGCGGGCATCAAAAAATCCTTGCAACTCATCTCTCGATTTTATTGGTGGCCGACTCTGGAGACTGATGTTGTTGATTTTGTGCGGGCCTGTACTGTCTGTGCCCGGGATAAGACTCCTCGCCAGAAGCCTGCTGGTCTCCTTCATCCTCTGCCTGTTCCTGAACAGCCTTGGTCACAGATTGGTATGGACTTTATTACGGACTTGCCCTCATCCCGTGGCAACACAGTTGTTTGGGTGGTCGTTGATCGATTTTCCAAGATGGCACATTTTATTCCTCTTCCTGGTCTTCCTTCAGCGCCTCAGTTGGCAAAGCAATTTTTTGTACACATTTTTCGCCTTCACGGTTTGCCCACGCATATCGTCTCGGATAGAGGCGTCCAATTCGTGTCTAAATTCTGGAGGGCCCTCTGTAAACAGCTCAAGATCAAATTAAACTTCTCTTCTTCTTATCATCCCCAATCCAATGGGCAAGTAGAAAGAGTTAATCAGGTCCTGGGTGACTATTTACGGCATTTTGTTTCCTCCCGCCAGGATGACTGGGCAGATCTCCTACCATGGGCCGAATTCTCATACAACTTCAGAGTCTCCGAATCTTCTGCTAAATCCCCATTTTTCGTGGTGTACGGCCGTCACCCTCTTCCTCCCCTCCCTATTCTCTTCCCCTCTGGTCTGCCCGCTGTGGATGAAGTGACTCGTGATCTTTCCACCATATGGAAAGAGACCCAAAATTCTCTTTTACAGGCTTCATCCCGGATGAAAAGATTTGCTGATATAAAAAGAAGAACTCCCCCCATTTTTGCTCCCGGAGACAAGATATGGCTCTCCGCTAAATATGTCCGCTTTCGTGTCCCCAGTTATAAACTGGGACCACGCTATCTTGGTCCTTTCAAAATCAAGTGCCAGATCAACCCTGTCTCTTACAAACTCCTTATTCCTCCTTCTCTCCGTATTCCCAATGCCTTCCATGTCTCTCTCCTTAAACCACTCATCCTTAACCGCTTCTCTCCTAAAGTTGTTTCTCCCACTCCAGTTTCCGGATCTTCCGACGTCTTTTCTGTGAAGGAGATTCTAGCATCCAAGATGGTCAGAGGTAAAAGATTCTTCTTGGTTGACTGGGAGAATTGCGGCCCTGAGGAGAGATCCTGGGAACCTGAGGACAACATCGTGGACAAAAGTCTTATCCTCAGGTTCTCAGGCTCCAAAAAGAGGGGGAGACCCAAGGGGGGGGGGGGTACTGTTACGCCGAGCGCTCCGGGTCCCCGCTCCTCCTCGGAGCGCTCGCAGCGTTCTCTCATTCGCAGCGCCCCGGTCAGACCTGCTGACCAGGTGCGCTGCGATATTACTCCCAGCCGGGATGCGATTCGCGATGGGGGACGCGCCCGCTCGCGATGCGCATCTCGGCTCCCGTACCTGACCCGTTCCCCGTCTGTGTTGTCCCGGCGCGCGCGGCCCCGCTCCTTAGGGCGCGCGCGCGCCGGGTCTCTGCCATTTAAAGGGCCGCTGCGCCACTGATTGGCGCAGCAGGCCTAATCAGTATTCTCACCTGTGCACTCCCTACTTATTCTTCACTCCCCCTGCACTCCCTCGCCGGATCTTGTTGCCATTGTGCCAGTGAAAGCGTTCCCTTGTGTGTTCCTAGCCTGTGTTCCAGACCTCCTGCCATTGCCCCTGACTACGATCCTTGCTGCCTGCCCTGACCTTCTGCTACGTCCGACCTTGCTCTTGTCTACTCCCTTGTACCACGCCTATCTTCAGCAGTCAGAGAGGTTGAGCCGTTGCTGGTGGATACGACCTGGTTGCTACCGCCGCTGCAAGACCATCCCGCTTTGCGGCGGGCTCTGGTGAATACCAGTAGCAACTTAGAACCGGTCCACCAGCACGGTCCACGCCAATCCCTCTCTGGCACAGAGGATCCACCTCCAGCCAGCCGAATCGTGACAGACATGGTGTGTCTTTAATGAAAAACACAGCCCCCGTATTAGTAATATGTGCTTTTAACCCTTTTCTATTTTTCTACATGTTATTTCAATAGATTTTATTGTAACTTGAATAATGTAATGACGTTATATGATATGTGGATTTAAGGGGGAGGGGATTAATGATGTCAGAGGTCAAGTGTAAGCGCTCTGTGTAGCGCGAAACCGGTCGACTCACCTGGCGTGTTTGTTGTTGATGTCCAGCGTTCCCGAATAAACTTCTGCTGAATTGTGAGTGCCGTCTGCGGACTTCTTTTGTTACGACATATTGCATATTTGCCTTGATGTATGTTTGTCCCAGGTATGCCGCCTGTCTGTGTCATATTCCTCTTTTTTTAATCATGTTTATACATTTTAAAATCATGCCTTTTTCTTTGGGTATTCTATCAATTGGAGTCTATTTACAAGGCTTATCCTACATATATTAGGGGTTTTTTTGCAACACAATTGCTTTATGTAGTTACCCAACGTAGGGCATTGTACTATACCATAAATACTCTCTTGTTTTGCGCCCCATAAAGTAGAGTATTTTTTTTTTTTTACATATTTTGCATATCTAATATATAGCACTAATACATAATACTGTAAGTAGCTGGTCTCCATTGGTATGGCTTTCCTGACCCCTAGAGCTTTCATATTATCACAGGGGGAAACATAATGGCTATTCATATGAATGATCATACACATAATGCATGGATGGGCCGGGTCCATTAGTAAGACTCTTTGCTTTAGCTCATAGAAGGGGTCCTGAGCAGTGAGCTCAATAATATGCATGCCCTGGTTACTTTTTGATAAAAGGTTTCCCATAATAGAACTGAACACAAGCTCTCCTGCTGCTGGTCCCTTAATCAATCAGCAAGGCACTCAGAAGCAAGTATCTGGCTCCTCTGCAGTGCCCCCAAAGAGGAAATTAGGTATTACAAATGACCTATTAAAGGAGTTCTACTGGACTATAATATCAATTGCCTTTTCTTAGAAGAAGCAACATTGTTTAATCAATGAAAGATTTCCAGGAACCCCTGCCAACCAGCACAAACAAGGGGCCCTGCTATAGCCCAAAAATGTGACATTTTATGACTCCTAAGGACAGCCGTATTTTACAGTAAAAATAAAAAAAAAAAATAAAATCCATACTAAAATCCATCCTAAACTCAAGTGTGAACATAGCCTTAGCCACAGCTCAGGCTCTTTTTGATAACTCAGTAATTGACAAAACTTTCAAACTATGTAATATTCTAAATGAATGAGAACGACAGCTCTCCTCCCCCTCTCTGCACGGGCATGGTCAGCAGCGTCCCTGACCGTGTGTGTACACAAAGAAAGAAAACGGTCCAGCACTGGTTTGCAGGTAAAAACAGCTTCTTCTTTATTGGGTCAATTCCGACAAGACAACATAGCCGACGCGTTTCGGACCTACACCGGTCCTTAGTCATGGCATAATGTAATATTCTAAATCACTATTTAAAAATCAGTTTTCTATACCATTTAAAGGGGTACTCCGGTGCTTACACATCTTATCCCCTATCCAAAGGATAGGGGATAAGATACCTGATCGCAGGAGTCCCGCAGCTGGGGACGCCCGCGATCATGCACGTGGCACCCCGTTTGCAATCAGTCCCCGGAGCGTGTTCGCTCCGGGTCTGATTACAGTCGACTGCAGGGTCGGCGGCGTGTTACGTCACGCCCCCGTGTGACTTCACGCTCCACCCCTCAATGCAACCCTTGCATTGAGGGGCGGAGCGTGACGTCACACGGTGGTGTGACATCGCACGCCGCCATCCCTGCGGTCGACCGTAATCAGACCCGGAGCAAACACGCTCCGGGGACTGATTACAAACGGGGTGCCACGTGCATGCGGGAATCCCGCGATCAGGCATCTTATCCAACTCAGTATTTTTATTGTTTTTTTTTACGGTATTTTCGTGTGCTTTTTTTTTTTTTTTAGCAATGAACAAATGCAAAATTACCCTGTGGCAATTTTTCACCGCATTCAAGGTACCACAGAGTGTAAGGAGGTGAGGAGTCATGCATAGCATCACTACTTATCTCTGCCAGCTGTGTAGTATACAGCGGTACATAGCACACTGCTTTATACTGTACAGGAGCCCATACTCCTAGCGGGGCTGAGCTGTGTCCAGGTACAGCTTAGTGTGGGCAGGAGGTATACATTGTATAGCTCCTGCCAGCAAGAACATACAGTAAAGCAGCTATCTCTATAGATCTCCGGTTTAGATTAAGCCCTTGCTGGGTTGAGCATATCAACGAAACGTGTGACGACATATAAACAAAAAAGTTAACTAGCACTGCTGAGCAGTGATAGTTAACTATTTGGGAGGGGGTGTATATTATGCAGACATCTATATAGATGGTTGTATACTGTATGCAGTAAAAAGAAGTTCACTTAACCACCTCTGTTCCTGATCAGTCCTGAAGCCCCACACCTCTAGTGACAGACAGGAGCAAGGGTGATAAGTGAGGCTTCTATGCAGTGCTGTATAATGTACAGCCAGCAGAGGTAAGTAGTGCTGCTTTACATCACTACTAACCTTTCAAAATGTTGAAACTATGGCGTTTTGCCTGAAATAACACCATAGCAAGCTGTAACTTTTTTAAAACTGCCACTGAGCCCAAAACTCAAAAGGAAAAAACGCCAAGTGGGTTTGGTATTTCATAAATCCCTACTGACTTTAAGCTAAGATCTGGCTGCTGCGTTTTTGCCACACAGAAAAAGAAAATGCTGTGCGGCAGTTTGGGCGATTCGTGGGTGTTTTTGCTCTTAAAAAACAGGAAACTTAGCCTTAGGGAAGTTAGTGACTACAAATCTGTATGTAAAAGCAACTGCAGATTCCCCTGGCAATGCTATAATTATTTAAGAACAATCCGAGGCATTCAGGAGGTAACAATTTGTTTGCGACAGGCAGCACAAATGTGCAATGGCTTTTAGATTAATGTACCATCTCTGTGATTATATGCAAATGTCTCCCTATCTGGAGCTGTTTAATTTTCCATTTAGAAATTGGATGTGTATTTTGGAAAGGGAGGAGTCACTATAGTGAGACGGGTATGGGGATGACTATCAGCCGAATGGAAGGAATAAAAATGTTCTCAAACAAGGAATTACAGTCAGACAATTAATTGGGCATGTATGTGCATAATTAAGCATGCAAACATTGTTCCTTGTACACATAAATTATCATATAAATGCTTTCATTTCAACATTCCGGTTGTTAGGCAGAGGTATAGCAGTGCAAGCATTCGCTCCTGACATCTGCCAAAACATGTGCAAAATTTCCCTCAAATCTAAATTTTTTTTCCATTTAATTAAACGCGGCGACAGGGTTGGGAAGGTTTTGCAGAACTCAGGCATATTTGGTACAAAAGTTTACAATGAGATTTGTAAAGATTTGCGAGGACTCGATAAGTCAATAAAGTTTGAAGTTGAATTACATGTTTGGGATTTTTTTTATTATGACTTAAATAGAACATGTTCATGTTTGATGCGAGGCGCAATGTACGAAACAGATGCAATTGTATCAATTCCTTCTAGGATGAGACATTTAAAATTCTAGCGTCATTTTCTAATTAGTTTCAGATGGTTTGTTTATATCGTCGTAAAGTAGATGGCGAGTCATTTGCATATACAACTGGAAATTTGTGAATATATGATTTATTTCAGTCATCGGTCTATCGCTATATCCTGGCATGGAAACTTTCAGGTGTGATCCATGAAGGTAAATTACTTTGTTCTCCAACACCTTCGGAATACTAAGGGTACGCTCACACGTCCTATATTTTGCTGTAGATTTTCTGCTGCTGATTTTCCTACCCATTGACTTCAATCAGCAGCAGAAAATCAGCAGCACAATACACACATGAACATAGCCTGAGGCGACCATCTGCACAGTGCAGCAGAATCTTACTGAAATCAATTACACTCTGCTGCAGCGGAATGTCCATGGGGAATTTTTTTGTAGAATTCCGCGCGGACATACCGCCATGTGAACAGGGTCTAGCACAGTGTTTTCTGACCAGGGTGCCTCCATCTTTACCTGCACTTAAAGGGGTACTACACTTTATAAAAACGTATACTGTACCTAAAGCATAGTGTATTAATGTCTGATCGCAGAGTGTCCGATCACTGGGATCCCCGTGATCCCCTGTACAAGGCCCCAGCTCTCACCTCTTCCTTGTCCGTCACTTCTTACGAGTCCAGTTTGGCCCCCACCTTCAGAGATGCACTGGCACCGAACAAAAGGGATGGTCAGATCAGTCAATCAACAGCGATTAGCAGGCCGTCACTTCTCTTGAGCAAAAGCTCCTCTCCAAGGTTGAGGACCAGAATGCACTGGTAAGAAGCTACAGACCCTGCATGAGGACAAATTCATTTACACGTTACAGCCCTGCCAATCAGCTGTTCTACCCAAACTTCAACACAGTGTACAGAGCCAGAATCCTTGACTCCATACACTGTGTAGTGGTTGTTACGTTATGCGTTCCTGCCGCACACGCTGGCCGTGAGAACATGGTCCTGTTACCTGCTGCTGCCGACGGGGCTGGGATTTGCATCACGGGACGCGCCCGCATGTGAATTCCAGCCTGTCACTCACCTGGTGCTTCTCCTGCCCCTGCCTCTGTCTCTCTGCTCCGGCGTGTGTCCCCATCCCCTAGCGCACGCACGCGTCGGAGCTTTAAGATTTAAAGGGCCAGTGCGCCCATTAGTGAATTAACACCTGTGGCTCATTGATAAATTCCTCCACCTCCCACACTTCCCTGTCGGATCTTTGTTGTCCTAGTGCCTGAGAGAAAGCGTTCCTGAGAGTTGCCTTGTCGTGTATCATACCATTTGCTCTGTGTCCTGACCTTGCTCCTTTGCCGCCTGCCTACTGACCACTTGCTACGTTCCTTACTACGCTACTGTGCCACCAGCCCTGACCTTCTGCTATCCAGACCACGAGTTGCCTTATCCCACCTGTGCCTCAAATCTCCTCAGCCACCTGTGTGGTTGAGCCGTGCCAGGGGTAGCGACCTGGGTGCTGCCTGCCTCAGCAATTCCTTCCCACTTTGCGGTGGGCTCTGGTGAAAACCAGGGGCACCTTCGACTCCGCTCCCTGGTACGGTCCAAGTCATCTACCACACAGGTCCAGCGGATCCACAATCATCAGTGTTCCAGTCTTCTGAAATGTGAGTGTTACAGTGGTCATGCCGGGTTACTGCAGCTCAGCTTCTACTGAAGAGAATACCTATACACACAGGATAGCTGTCAGCCATTCGTTTTGGCTGATAGATATTTCTCCCAATACCTCTGTACACAAATGTACACATAAATACTTGCCCTGACCTGAGCTGTGTTCTCAATGGGGGAGGAGGGCTAAACCACTGCAAGGCTCCTCTGATTCCAGCTTATCGCTTTAAGAACAAAAGGTTAAGGCAGATGAAATCAAACATATGTTTGGGTACCTTTGTTTACCTTTCTTAGGCCCCCTTTCACACTGCCGTTAGTGCACTGCAGTGTGTTGGCCGCTGGGAGAGCTGGCCAGAATAACGGGAGAAAAATTACAGCATGTGTCGTCATTTTCTTCTGTTATTCATTACGGGTCCTGGCGACCCCCATAATAGTAAATGGGAGCCCCCGGGATCCATTGTTTGCTGTTGCACACCATTATGAGAATGGCCGTTAAAGTCAGGAAAAGGAAAAAAAGACTTTGATGGCCATTCTCGACGGGGAGCAACGGCAGTGTGAAAGTAGCCTTAGGCTAAGTTTGTACTTTTCTTTTTTTTTTTAAGAAACTCCCCCAAAAATGCCACAAATACCGACTGCCTTTTTTTTTTTTTTTTTTGCCGAAAAAAGGCTTCAGCAAGATGTTAGCTGAAAGTCAATAGGGATTTATGTAGCGTCATAAATCATGTTTTTCTTTGGTGTCTTTGTATTCCTCTTTGGTGTTTTTCTGCATTTGTGGGCTAATGGCCAATTTTTAAACTCGTAGCATGTTGAGACTATGGTGTTTTTTCACTAAAATCTTCTATGGAAGACACGAACCACTATTAAAAACGCAATGTAAGTTTTACATTGGCGTTTTTTATGGCATTTTTACATCTTTTTTTTATTTTTTTTTATTTAAGAGTTACAAAAAAAGGGTGTGAACACAGGAACAGGAAAAACTATCAAAGGAGAAAAAACACAGTTTCCACACAAAGGAAAAAACTGCAAAAAAATTAATCGGAAAATGCTGGCAAAAAAACAAGTGGAAACCTAACCTTATCCCATTTGGTAGGTTTTCTTGATGTACTTTTACTTAAGAGTCCCTTAACTCAACTAGTGTTAGGACTTTTCTTGGCATATTTTTTATTCTGTTTTTAAGAAACTGTCTGTGTTGGTGTAGTATTATATTGCATCGCAATAAAGACAATGTCATGTTTAAATATAAAAAAGGGCTGGAGCTATAGTGCCCAAGACAGCCAAGACGAGATCGCACAGGTGGAGCCATCTAGTTAGCGGCATATAGACAAAGGTATGTGGTCATGAAAGTAAAGCTTGTGGTTATACAAATGAACAATGTGGTACGGAGTTGCATGATTTATTGGCTGTATGTTTATAGAAAAACAAAAAGGTTGCAACAATTGAGCATGATATTCACCTTACTGAAAACCAGTGCTGAGCCATGCTAGTGGCTGAAAGTGGTAATACAGCACAGTCGATGTAGCCTTACTAGTTCCAGTCCCAAGTAGGATAAACACATTAGTAGATATAATAATGTTAGACCACTATTGTCACCACTAGACCACCAGGCATACCACATTGTTTGTTTTTATACATCCATTTATAAAACCAATATTTTCACCAGTGGTCTTCCAGGGATCAGGCTAATTATTCTAACTTGATGACCAAATGTTTAGCCCCATGAGACCATAGGGCCTCACAATCTCTAAGATAAAAAGATGAATTTTCAAATTCAAATTGAAGATTTATGGTAGCCGATGCTACCATAAAAATGTTTAGGTAATGTCCCAGCAGCATAAGGAGACCATAGGACCTCACAATCCAAAAGCTTAAGGGGATGTTCAAACATACAGGATCCTGTGCAGATTTATGCGCAAGATTTGTAACAGCCGATTAGAAGTTGTGCTCAGTCATTCAGTTTACATTGAAATCTGCAGCAGAAAATCCTGTGCATCAAATCCTGTGCATCAAATCTGCGTACGTGTGAACATACCCTAAAAAATTAATTTTCAAATTTAAATTGAAGATTTACGGTAGCTAGTCCTACCATGAAAATGTTTAGGTAATGTCCCAGCAGCATGAGTATATAATCCTACAAACAATCGCCAACGCGGTATATGCTACCCATATGAATATATATATCCTACAAAAAAAGGTGGTAGACTGAAACAGCTATACAGCAAACATATTCTTTATTGAAATCACAGAAAATACTATAAAAACACATAAAAAGCACAGAACAAACACGGCAGAAAAGTACCCACAGGTAAATGGCGAGATCTACTGGGCGGAGAAAGGAAAATTTTCCTCTCGGGATGCCAAATAAGATGTAAATAATACAGTGCAAGTGTTACGCCGAGCGCTCCGGGTCCCCGCTCCTCCCCGGAGCGCTCGCTTCACTCCCCCCGCTGCAGCGCTCCGGTCACGTCCTCTGACCCGGGGCGCTGCGATTCCGCTGCCAGCCGGGATGCGATTCGCGATGCGGGTAGCGCCCGCTCGCGATGCGCACCCCGGCTCCCCTACCTGACTCGCTCTCCGTCTGTTCTGTCCCGGCGCGCGCGGCCCCGCTCCCTAGGGCGCGCGCGCGCCGGGTCTCTGCGATTTAAAGGGCCACTGCGCCGCTGATTGGCGCAGTGGTTCCAATTAGTGTGTTCACCTGTGCACTTCCCTATATCACCTCACTTCCCCTGCACTCCCTTGCCGGATCTTGTTGCCATTGTGCCAGTGAAAGCGTTCCTTGTGTGTTCCTAGCCTGTGTTCCAGACCTTCTGCCGTTGCCCCTGACTACGATCCTTGCTGCCTGCCCCGACCTTCTGCTACGTCCGACCTTGCTTCTGCCTACTCCCTTGTACCGCGCCTATCTTCAGCAGCCAGAGAGGTGAGCCGTTGCTAGTGGATACGACCTGGTCACTACCGCCGCAGCAAGACCATCCCGCTTTGCGGCGGGCTCTGGTGAAAACCAGTAGTGGCTTAGAACCGGTCCACTAGCACGGTCCACGCCAATCCCTCTCTGGCACAGAGGATCCACTACCTGCCAGCCGGCATCGTGACAGTAGATCCGGCCATGGATCCCGCTGAAGTTCCTCTGCCAGTTGTCGCTGACCTCACCACGGTGGTCGCCCAGCAGTCACAACAGATAGCGCAACAAGGCCAACAGCTGTCTCAACTGACCGTTATGCTACAACAGTTACTACCACAGCTTCAGCAGTCATCTCCTCCGCGAGCTCCTGCACCTCCTCCGCAGCGAGTGGCCGCTCCTGGGATACGCTTATCCTTGCCGGATAAATTTGATGGGGACTCTAAGTTTTGCCGTGGCTTTCTTTCCCAATGTTCCCTGCATCTGGAGATGATGTCGGACCTGTTTCCCACTGAAAGGTCTAAGGTGGCTTTCGTAGTCAGCCTTCTGTCCGGAAAAGCCCTGTCATGGGCCACACCGCTCTGGGACCGCAATGACCCCGTCACTGCCTCTGTACACTCCTTCTTCTCGGAAATCCGAAGTGTCTTTGAGGAACCTGCCCGAGCCTCTTCTGCTGAGACTGCCCTGTTGAACCTGGTCCAGGGTAATTCTTCCGTTGGCGAGTATGCCGTACAATTCCGTACTCTTGCTTCAGAATTGTCCTGGAATAATGAGGCCCTCTGCGCGACCTTCAAAAAAGGCCTATCCAGCAACATTAAAGATGTTCTGGCCGCACGAGAAATTCCTGCTAATCTACATGAACTTATTCACCTAGCCACTCGCATTGACATGCGTTTTTCCGAAAGGCGTCAGGAACTCCGCCAAGATATGGACTCTGTTCGCACGAGGCGTTTCTTCTCCTCGGCTCCTCTCTCCTCTGGTCCCCTGCAATCTGTTCCTGTGCCTCCCGCCGTGGAGGCTATGCAGGTCGACCGGTCTCGCCTGACACCTCAAGAGAGGACACGACGCCGTATGGAGAACCTCTGCCTGTACTGTGCTAGTACCGAACACTTCCTGAGGGATTGTCCTATCCGTCCTCCCCGCCTGGAAAGACGTACGCTGACTCCGCACAAAGGTGTGACAGTCCTTGATGTCTACTCTGCTTCTCCACGTCTTACTGTGCCTGTGCGGATGTCTGCCTCTGCCTTCTCCTTCTCTACAGTGGCCTTCTTGGACTCTGGATCTGCAGGAAATTTTATTTTGGCCTCTCTCGTCAACAGGTTCAACATCCCCGTGACCAGTCTCGCCAGACCCCTCTACATCAATTGTGTAAATAATGAAAGATTGGACTGTACCATACGTTTCCGCACGGAGCCCCTTCTTATGAGCATCGGATCTCATCATGAGAGGATTGAACTTTTGGTCCTCCCCAATTGCACCTCGGAAATTCTCCTTGGACTTCCCTGGCTTCAACTTCATTCCCCAACCCTGGATTGGTCCACTGGGGAGATCAAGAGTTGGGGGTCCTCTTGTTCCAAGAACTGTCTAAAACCGGTTCCCAGTAACCCTTGCCGTAACTCTGTGGTTCCTCCAGTAACCGGTCTCCCTAAGGCCTATATGGACTTCGCGGATGTTTTCTGCAAAAAACAAGCTGAGACTCTACCTCCTCACAGGCCTTATGATTGCCCTATCGACCTCCTCCCGGGCACTACTCCACCCCGGGGCAGAATTTATCCTCTCTCTGCCCCAGAGACTCTTGCCATGTCCGAATACGTCCAGGAGAATCTTAAAAAGGGCTTTATCCGTAAATCCTCCTCTCCTGCCGGAGCCGGATTTTTCTTTGTGTCCAAAAAAGATGGCTCCCTACGTCCTTGCATTGACTACCGCGGTCTTAATAAAATCACGGTTAAGAACCGCTACCCCTTACCCCTCATCTCTGAACTCTTTGATCGCCTCCAAGGTGCCCACATCTTTACTAAATTGGACTTAAGAGGCGCCTATAACCTCATCCGCATCAGAGAGGGGGACGAGTGGAAAACGGCATTTAACACCAGAGATGGACACTTTGAGTATCTGGTCATGCCCTTTGGCCTGTGCAACGCCCCTGCCGTCTTCCAAGACTTTGTCAATGAAATTTTTCGTGATCTGTTATACTCTTGTGTTGTTGTATATCTGGACGATATCCTAATTTTTTCTGCCAATCTAGAAGAACACCGCCAGCATGTCCGTATGGTTCTTCAGAGACTTCGTGACAACCAACTCTATGCCAAAATTGAGAAATGTCTGTTTGAATGCCAATCTCTTCCTTTTCTAGGATATTTGGTCTCTGGCCAGGGACTACAGATGGATCCAGACAAACTTTCTGCCGTCTTAGATTGGCCACGCCCCTCCGGACTCCGTGCTATCCAACGCTTTTTGGGGTTCGCCAATTATTACAGGCAATTTATTCCACATTTTTCTACCATTGTGGCTCCTATCGTGGCTTTAACCAAAAAAAATGCTGATCCCAAGTCCTGGCCTCCTCAAGCAGAAGACGCCTTTAAACGACTCAAGTCTGCCTTTTCTTCGGCTCCCGTCCTCTCCAGACCTGACCCTTCCAAACCCTTCCTATTGGAGGTTGATGCCTCCTCAGTGGGAGCTGGAGCTGTTCTTCTACAAAAAAATTCTTCCGGGCATGCTGTCACTTGTGGTTTTTTCTCTAGGACCTTCTCTCCAGCGGAGAGGAACTACTCCATCGGGGATCGAGAGCTTCTAGCCATTAAATTAGCACTTGAGGAATGGAGGCATCTGTTGGAGGGATCAAGTTCTCCTGTTATTATCTACACCGACCACAAGAACCTCTCCTACCTCCAGTCTGCCCAACGGCTGAATCCTCGCCAGGCCCGGTGGTCTCTGTTCTTTGCCCGATTTAATTTTGAGATTCACTTTCGTCCTGCCGATAAGAACATTAGGGCCGATGCTCTCTCTCGTTCCTCGGATGCCTCAGAAGTTGAACTCTCTCCGCAACACATCATTCCACCTGACTGCCTGATCTCCACTTCTCCTGCCTCCATCAGGCAGACTCCTCCAGGAAAGACCTTTGTTTCTCCTCGCCAACGCCTCGGAATCCTCAAATGGGGTCACTCCTCCCATCTCGCAGGTCATGCGGGTATCAAGAAATCTGTGCAACTCATCTCCCGCTTCTATTGGTGGCCGACTCTGGAGACGGATGTTGTGGACTTTGTGCGAGCCTGCACTATCTGTGCCCGGGATAAGACTCCTCGCCAGAAGCCCGCTGGTTTTCTTCATCCTCTGCCTGTCCCCGAACAGCCTTGGTCTCTGATTGGTATGGATTTTATTACTGATTTACCCCCTTCCCGTGGCAACACTGTTATTTGGGTGGTCGTTGATCGATTCTCCAAAATGGCACATTTCATCCCTCTTCCTGGTCTTCCTTCTGCGCCTCAGTTGGCTAAACAATTTTTTGTACACATTTTTCGTCTTCACGGGTTGCCTACGCAGATTGTCTCGGATAGAGGCGTCCAATTCGTGTCTAAATTCTGGAGGGCTCTCTGTAAACAACTCAAGATTAAATTAAATTTTTCTTCTGCATATCATCCCCAGTCCAATGGACAAGTAGAAAGAATTAACCAGATCTTGGGTGATTATTTGCGACATTTTGTTTCCTCCCGCCAGGATGACTGGGCAGATCTCCTCCCATGGGCCGAATTCTCGTATAACTTCAGGGTCTCTGAGTCTTCCTCCAAATCCCCATTTTTCGTGGTGTACGGCCGTCACCCTCTTCCCCCCCTCCCTACTCCCTTGCCCTCTGGTCTGCCCGCTGTGGATGAAATTTCTCGTGACCTTTCCATCATATGGAGAGAGACCCAAAATTCTCTCTTACAGGCTTCATCACGCATGAAGAAGTTCGCGGATAAGAAAAGAAGAGCCCCTCCCGTTTTTTCCCCTGGAGACAAGGTATGGCTCTCCGCTAAATATGTCCGCTTCCGTGTCCCTAGCTACAAGTTGGGACCACGCTATCTTGGTCCTTTCAAAATTTTGTGTCAAATTAATCCTGTCTCTTATAAACTTCTTCTTCCTCCTTCTCTTCGTATCCCTAATGCCTTTCACGTCTCTCTTCTCAAACCACTCATCCTCAACCGTTTTTCTCCCAAATCTGTTCCTCCCACTCCTGTTTCCGGCTCCTCGGACATCTTCTCGGTCAAAGAAATCTTAGCTGCCAAAAAGGTCAGAGGGAAAAATTTTTTTTTAGTGGACTGGGAGGGTTGTGGTCCTGAAGAGAGATCCTGGGAACCTGAGGACAACATCCTAGACAAAAGTCTGCTCCTCAGGTTCTCAGGCTCTAAGAAGAGGGGGAGACCCAAGGGGGGGGGTACTGTTACGCCGAGCGCTCCGGGTCCCCGCTCCTCCCCGGAGCGCTCGCTTCACTCCCCCCGCTGCAGCGCTCCGGTCACGTCCTCTGACCCGGGGCGCTGCGATTCCGCTGCCAGCCGGGATGCGATTCGCGATGCGGGTAGCGCCCGCTCGCGATGCGCACCCCGGCTCCCCTACCTGACTCGCTCTCCGTCTGTTCTGTCCCGGCGCGCGCGGCCCCGCTCCCTAGGGCGCGCGCGCGCCGGGTCTCTGCGATTTAAAGGGCCACTGCGCTGCTGATTGGCGCAGTGGTTCCAATTAGTGTGTTCACCTGTGCACTTCCCTATATCACCTCACTTCCCCTGCACTCCCTTGCCGGATCTTGTTGCCATTGTGCCAGTGAAAGCGTTCCTTGTGTGTTCCTAGCCTGTGTTCCAGACCTTCTGCCGTTGCCCCTGACTACGATCCTTGCTGCCTGCCCCGACCTTCTGCTACGTCCGACCTTGCTTCTGCCTACTCCCTTGTACCGCGCCTATCTTCAGCAGCCAGAGAGGTGAGCCGTTGCTAGTGGATACGACCTGGTCACTACCGCCGCAGCAAGACCATCCCGCTTTGCGGCGGGCTCTGGTGAAAACCAGTAGTGGCTTAGAACCGGTCCACTAGCACGGTCCACGCCAATCCCTCTCTGGCACAGAGGATCCACTACCTGCCAGCCGGCATCGTGACAGCAAGTAATGCAGGCACAAAAGGTAAGTACTATTAAATGGTATATATTGCAAATACCAAGATCCCGGCAATGAAAAAGTGCTGCAGTGCATGTAAACATAACAGTAAAGTACATTTGTCATACCTCAGGATCTATTGCACACACCCTTTTTGGCCTCAAATACCTCTATATCCATAGTATGGATGGAAAAATGAATGTAATGGCTGGCAAAAAAATTTCTTCCCCCCCCCACTCAAACAAGACAAGTCCACCCCAGAGCTGCACAAAATACCTGCGGGTCATACAGAATGTTTCCCTTCGCGTTACACTTGATCACAGGGTCACGGTGTCTAATGGGCGGACTGTACCTCATATATATAGGGGTCTGTATTGCCCTCTCATGACCATCAACTGTGTACGCATTGCGCACCCGCGCCGTGACTTCCGGCTCCAGGAGACGCGTCACAGGACTATGTCACCACACAAATCCTGTAGCGCTCCGGGAACATGCGATGACGCAGCCCCAGCAAGGGCGCATTGCCATGGAGCTGCCAGCTCCAAGAATTTTCAAATTTAAAATTTAAGATTTATGGTAGCTAGTGCTACCATAAAAATGTTTAGGTAATGTACCAACAGCATGAGGAGACCATAGGGGCTCACAATCCCTAAAATAAAAAGATAAATTTTCAAACTTAAATTGAACATTTAATGTAGCCAGTGCTACCATAAAAATGTTTAGGTAATGTCCCAGCAGTATAAGGAGACCATAGGGCCTCACAATCTCTAAGATTAAAAGATGAATTTTCAAATTTAAATTGAAGATTTATGGTAGCCATGGAAGTATGAGGAGACCACATAGTGGCTGAATGACACAGCGTGGAGGTGGCGGCAGCAGCAGCATGAGAACATATAGTGGCAAAATGGCACAGCCTGAAGATGGTGGCAGCATGAGGAGACCATATAGTGGCTGAATCACACAGCCTGGAGTTTGCGGCAGCATGAGGAGACCATATAGTGGCTGAATAGCACAGCCTGGAGTTGGCGGCAGCAAGAGGAGAACATATAGTGGCTAAATGACACAGCCTGGAGGTGGAGGAAGCATGAGGAGATCATATAGTGGCTGAATGACACAGCAGGGAGGTGGCGGCAGCATGAGGAGAACATATAGTGGCTGAATGGCACAACCTGGAGTTGGCGGCAGCATGAGTAGAACATATAGTGGCTGAATGACACAGCCTGGAGGTGGTGGCAGCATGAGGAGACAACATAGTGGCTGAATGACACAGCCTGGAGGTGGCGGCAGCATGAGGAGAACATATGGTGGCAAAATGAGACAGCCTGTAGGTGGCAGCAGCATCAGGAGTCTAAAGTGACCCGGTGACAGAGTGGTGCGGTTGGTGGCAATACCAGTCCCTGGTGACGACGGTGGGTGTAAAAAGGTCTGATGTGGAGGAATGTTTGTTACTGGGAGCAGCGCCTTAAATCTGTTTTGCACTATCCATATTTGTGAAATGTTGATGTGGCACCATGGTCAATCTACTCTGAAGCATCAGACATTGGTGGGTGAAAATCCTGGCTGATCCATGCCTGATTCATCTTCACAAAGGTCAGTCTCTCCACATTTTTCGTGGACAGAGGAGTTCTCCTTGGGGTGACTGTGGCCTGCGCTGTACTAAATACCCGCTCTGATGGCACACTACTGGCTGGGCAGGACAGCTTTTCTAGGGAAAACTCTGCTAGTTGTGACCACAAATCAAGTTTGGCTGCCCATAAGTCTAGCAGATATTCAAGGTGTGTTGGCATGGGCATGTCAATGTATGCCGCCACCTGCTGGTTCAGGTCCTCCTCCAGGTCTACCTGCTGCTGATGAGTTGATTCACTATGCAGGTGAAGAAAGGTACTCATCAGCGAGTGTAGACTCGGGCTGCTGCTGTTGGGGCTGGTACTGCTCCCTCCACCCCACCCCTCCCCAGCAGCCATGGCAGTGAAAAGGGAACGCAAAGGGTCCTCCGAGTTAGACCTGCGAGAGGATGGACGATGGCGCCGATAGTTATCGGCCAACTGATTACTTAGAATGTTTCTGTAGTAGGTCAGTTTGTCCTCCCTCTCAGTGGGTGTAAAAAAGGCCCCCATTTTGTGCCGGAAGCGAGGGTCCAATAAGTTGGAGAGCTAGAAGTCATCCTGGTGCTGAATGGTGACAATTCGGCGGTCACTACACAAGCAACTGAGCATGCATCGTGCCATTTGTGCAAGTCACTCGGAGGGACTCCCTGCCTCCACTGCATACTACCACGTTGTGTCTGGGTCCTTTGTCTCGCCTTCCTCATAACCCTCTAGCTCCTCCGGCTGCTCCTGCTCCTCCTCTCCTGACAGATGACTAGAAAAATCGCCCATTTCACGAAACCTAAACTGTGCTCCACTCTGCCCCTCCCCTCCTCCTCCAGTTCAGCCTCCACAGGGCTCATGTAGTCGTGAGATGTAGGCACCACGTCTCCAGTGCCCTGACCAGCCATCGTTTCCAACATGTGTTGTAAGAAATGAAGCAGTGGAATGACATTGTTCATCCCGTAATCCTGGCGACTGACTAATAATGTGGCTTCCTCAAATGGCCTGAGCAAATGGCAGGTGTCACTTATGAGCTTCCACTGGTTCACATTGAAGTTACATAGGGGAGTAACCCTATCCGTTTGGATCATCAAGAAATCGTTGATGGGTTTTATCTGTTGATACAGTCGGTCCAACATATGTAGGGTGGGATTCCAATGTGTGGCAACGTCACAAATCAGACTATGTTGGGGGGATACTGTTTTGATGCTGCAGCTAAAGGAGGGTGTGCTTTGCGGCTGAAGTGCCTGCAAAGTTTCCTTCCCATTGTTAGGATGTCTTGCAAATGGGGGGAACACTTCAGGAACTGCTTGACAACCAGATTGAACACGTGTGCCATGCAGGGTGCATGGCTCAGCCTTCCTTGTAGCATCGCAGACAAGATGTTCTTCCGTTGTCAGTCACCATGGTTCCTATTTCCAGTTTTCATGGAGTAAGCCCTGCTCTGATTTCTTTATGAATGACTTTTAGCAGTTTCTCCCCTGTGTGACTCCGCCGTGCATTGCACACATGGTATGCTGAAGGGACACTTAGACTTGTCCGTGCAGTGGAGGCTGAGGACATGGTGGAGGATGAGGAGGCGGAGTCGCACACTGTTACAGGACTAACAGCCTAAGAGCGTAGAGAAGAACCTGTCCAAGATGCTGTTGTGGCTGTGCAGGAACCACATCCACCCAGTGGGCCGTAAAGGACATGTATTGTCCCAGACGTCGGCGCTGCCGTGCACTTTGGTACACACCAACATGCTCAAGGACTGGCCCACCTTCTCTTGCACAAAATTGTGCAGGGCTTTTATTGCCTTCTTCACAAAGAAATGACGGCTTGGAACTCTCCACCTCGGCTCGACACAAGCCATCAGTTCTCTGAAAGGTGCAGAGTCCACCACTTGAAAATGGAGGGACTGCAGCACCAGCAACTTGGAAAGGAGCACATTCAACTTCTGCGCCATTGGATGAGTGGGCGCATACTGTTGTCTCTTGGACATGGTGTCGTTGATGGATTGCTGGCGTAATGACTGACTCAAAGTACAAGGAGCAGGAGCATCTGGAGCAACAGAATGAGGGTATGACATACAGCTTCCTTCGGCTGAGGTGGTGGAGTCTTGGTTGGCTGAAACAGGGAGCGGCTGGCCACTGGGTGATGCAGCAGGCTGGACCACCTCATCAGAGCCACGTTTCTCCCAGGCCTCTTTATGGTGGCACAGCATATGTTGACGCAGGGCTGTGGTGTCAATGGTGGGACCCTGGCCACGCTTCACCTTCTGCCGACACAACTTGCATGTGGCTATGTTAATGTCCTCCGGATGCTTGATGAAAAACTGCCACACCGACGAGTAGCTGATTTTTCTACCAACAGTCCGCACTAATTGACTGCTACTGCCGCTGTCTCCAGGAACCCATGTTCAATTACCTCCCAGGAAGGTAGGCTGCCTCGAAGCAGATGGTCTCCCCCAGGCACATTTAGCTCCAGAATTTCAGCTTCTACATGCTGACGGCCAACCATGCTACCACCTTGCTGGCTCAGCTGTTGCCTCATGGGTACCTGCAACCCTTTTTTCCTGATGATGATTTGCCCCTTCTGCACCCGGCTCCTAATTGTGATTGGCTTCATCCTAATCAAAAAGTGTCTGCACGTCACTGATGTCCTCCGCAGGTTCCTCAACAGTGTCTGCTTCAGGACCCTGAACGCTGGCAACACCACCTCCCACATCACTCTTCTCATCACTACTTGCCTCCTAGTGGACAACACCAACCGGTGAGTACTTTTGCCTGGCCTTTCACAGTATCTAGGCCCTTGAGAGTTTAACAGGTACAGAATAGTACACCACTTAGATGTACCTATGTGGTATGCACTTATAAGGGTAGAAACATTTGCTACAGTACATGTAAAAAGGTATTTGTGTAAAACACCAGTTGGTGAGTACTAAGCCTGGTTCTTCACAGTATCTAGGCCCTTGAGCTTTTAACTGGTACAAAATTGTACACCACTTAGATGTATGTATGTGGTATGCACTTATGAGGGGAGAAAAATGCACTACAGTACGCTTAAAAAGGTAATTGTGTAAAACACCAGCTGGTGAGTACTAAACCTGGCCTTTCACAGTATCTAGGTCCTTGACAGTTTAACAGTTAAAAAATAGTACACCACTTAGATGTCCGTATTTGATATGCACTTATGAAGGTAGAGAAATGCTCTACAGCATGCTTACAAAGGTATTTCTGTACAACACCAGAAGGTGAGTACTTTTTACTAGCCTTTCAGAGTATCTAGGCCCTTGAGAGTTTAGCAATTACAAAATAGTACACCACTTAAATGTATGTATGTGGTATGCACTTATGAGGGGAGAAAAATGTGCTACAGTACGCTTAAAAAAGTATTTGAGTACAACACCAGCCGGTGAGTACTTTTGCCTGGCCTTTCACAGTATCTAGGCCCTTGAGAGCTTATCAAGTACAAAATAGGACATTACTTAGATGAAGGTCTGTGGTATGCACGTATGAGGGGAGAAAAATCGACTACAGTACGCTTAAAAAAGTATTTGTGCACGACACCAGCAGTAAACACCAGTGTTGCAGCACATTCGCTGTGTACTGCACCCAAAATTGCACTTTCTCTCTCAATCTCACTCCCTTCCCTATCAGTGCTTCTAGGCAGGATTTGTTCTTATACTGAATCGCTGCTGTTCTTCTGTGTAATACGCTGCTCTCTGTAGTAGAACACTGTAGACAGTGACTGGGAGGCGAAACACTGTAGTAAGAATGCTTTTCTGTGAAACACACACTGCTCACTGTCCCTGTCTCTGTGCAACAGAACGTTGACTTGAGTAGGAGGTGAATCGCTGCTGGAAAAAGCTTTTCTATGCAACACACAGCGCTGTCTGTCCCTATCTATCTCTCTGCAGTGAAATGCTGAAGTGACTGGCCACAATATGGCTGCCGATTATATAGGTCTGTGACATCACAGGGGTGACTGGCTGCTGATAGGCTGCATCCTGCATGTGATTCAGAGTCATCCCGCCTACCCTTGTTCCTGCCTTCCCATAGTTCCTTGCCCCATGTCCTCACATGAGGATCCGCCATTTTAGATGCCCTGGATCCTGGACCACACTAAATGGAGTTTAGTAAAGGGATTTGCGCGATAGAATCGTACAACACTCGCATTCGTTGTGAATCAAATTTTTCCTGAAATTCATAACGTATTCGGATTCGTCAGATTTGATTCGCTCATCTCTAATCATAAATGTATATTAAAGTTTTGTTTTTTAACATACAAAAAGAAAAACACAAATGATGTTCCCATACCCCCACCCCTCTCCCCACAAAACTCACCCCCATCTATCCTCATCCCTCAAACTAGGCCAGTACAACAGACAAGAAAATTCAACACCAGGTCTTACAGTGTGGTAAAGCCTTGCATTGGAAAACACTAGAAAGAACAGTCATCATAAGAGATGTCGCTGGTACATAATCAAAATAACATAAAAAGCATGGCTTAATTTGTATTGGCAGTACTGAATTTCCATACAACCCCATCATACCCTTAACAAATGCAAAGTACACTGAAGACATACAAAACATAGCCAAAAAACTAAGAAGACGCAGAGATACAGAGACATTAGATAAGCAGCTATTTGGTCAAACCCATAGGTTCCTTCTGGAATCCTAAGAATTTTGGCAGTCTAAAGACACTCGCTATTGTCTCCCAGGGACACCTATCCCCCTTAGATAGGGTACGCTTTAGGTATGGAGATGACAAACCAGGGGCATCTATCCAGGGGCCCCAAAGGGATTTGAATTTCCCCATGGCTTTATGTTTAACATACACTCCCTTCTTTAATCGGATAATGGGGTCTAATTTTGAAAGAAGTTCCGACAGAGTAGGAGGAGAGGCCCTCAACCAGTGTTGAGCTATCAATTTACGGGCTTGAAAAAGAATTCTACACATACCAAGATATATGCCACTCTCCTCCTCAGGTCCCTCTACATAGCTCAATACACAAGTCAAAGCGGAAATGAGAATTGTTAGACCATAAACCCACCTAAGCAATTGAACCACCTCCCCACAAAACTGCGTAAGATGCACACCGTCCCACATCACATGCAGCAGATGAGCATCAGGTAGGGAGCATCGAGGACAACAGGAATCCGGACAGACTCCAATCACTGTGTGACATAATTATTTAGACATTATATAGCTCTGTGATCATGATAACATTATGATATATAAGATTAATATGTGCATTGTGGCATTATTTGGTTACTGATTCTACTGTTTGTACTGCTTTGTTAGATTGTAGTTGTATAATTTCATCATTTTATGCCATTTATGACCTAGAATACTTTTTGAAAGATGCAACACTCAACACAAACCGTTCAATAGCCATCACTTATTTCACTTTTTTGTCATTGGTACATCCCATGATAAAATGGTTAAAAGTGAATAAATATGTATGTGTTACTATTTGTTTTGTTTCTATGTACTATGTGTCACACTTTAATTTCCAACCTCCCATTTAAGCCAGACACATCCTCACTCCCTATGAAGAAGATGGTTTCTTTGTTTTACAAAAATACTCTGTCTCACCTTAAAGCGAATCAAGTCACTTGTCTCTGTCTTCTGTATAAGGAAGTGCTTGATTTCATGACCATATCTTGGTCGTGCATTATGTATCAGTAGAAAAAGATACAGCCCGGGGCTCTGTCATCTCCACAACACAATCTGTTCAGACTATTGGCCTATGGAAATGAGTTACCTGCTATTCACCTTTCTGCTTATATAAATATGTCTTTAAGGTGGGCTTTGCCTGTTCGGCTATTTTTGAGATTGTTATTTAAAAATAATCCTACCCTTCGGTTTCTTGTTTGAACAGAATAAGATCAAAGAAAATTTCCTACATGTCCTATTCAAATAATAAAAAAAAAAAAAAAAAAAAACTGGAAATGTACCCTTCGTATTTGCATGTTAACAAGCCGGCCGTATGAAATGAAGTTTTTATTTCGGTCCACTTTGACTGTGCTGATGTGTTTGTGTTTGCAGTGTGATGGAAGCCGCTATTATGTAGTAAGTGGAGACACAAGTGCAATTTCTGGCTACATATTTGTGTTTTTGTTTGCTGATTTATCTTCTGTATCTTCCTGTTTATGTGTGCAGGGCAGGCATCTTAAAGGATATGTATACTTTTGCATCCAATTTTTGCTACAACAGTATTTAAAAATCAATAAATAATAATAAAATTAAAAAATAATTATGAAAGTTGCAGATGAGGATGCTTGAGTTCACTCTCTACTATCACAGCAATTTTTGGTGACAACATTTTAGTTTTTTTCATCCCGGTTTTTCAAGAGCCATAACTAGAGTTGAGCAAATCAACAGTAAGATTCCTCAAAACTAGAGATGAGTGATCTTTTGAAAAATTTGATTCAGCCGATTTGCCGAATTTTTCCGAAGAAATTTGTTTCGGGTCGAATTTATTTGCGTTGAATCTGTATTAAAAACAGCTATTTCTAGCCTACAGAGAGCCTCAATAGGGGTGTGGAACAGTTTGCTTTGCATTTTAAGGTAATGTTCCAGGCCCAGCAGCATTAGTAAACCATATATTGGCTGAATGACACAGCCTAGAGTTGGCAGAAGCATGAGAAGACCATGGAAATCTAAAATTTTGAAATGTAAAATTTTGAAATAAAAATTTAGGATTTTGAAATTGAAATTTTAGCTAACATTCCCAAGTTTTAGTGTCCCAGTCCCCGACGTGTGGGTACAAAGGACCAAATCTAAGGAGTCACATGTCACATGGCGGTACAATGACAGAGCCTGGAGATGGCATCAGTATGAGGAGACCATATAGTGGCTGAATCACTGCCTGGAGTTTGTGGTAGCATGAGGAAACCATATAGTGTCTGAAGGGCACAGCCTGGAGTTGGTTGAATCTTGAGGAGACCATATAGTGTCTGAATGGCACAGCCTGGAGTTTGTGGCAGCATGAGGAGACCATATAGTGGCTGAATGGCACAGCCGGAGTTTGTGGTAGCATGAGGAGACCATAAAATGTCTCAATGGCACAGCCTGGAGGTGAATGAAGCATAAGGAGACCATATAGTGGCTTAATTGCACAGCCTGGAGTTTGTGGCAGCATGAGGAGAAATATAGTGTCTGAATGCAACAGCCTGGAGTTTGTGGCAGCATGAGGAGACCATATAGTGGCTGAATGGCACAGCCTGGAGTTTGTGGCAGCATGAGGAGACCATAAAATGTCTCAATGGCACAGCCTGGAGGTGAATGAAGCATAAGGAGACCATATAGTGGCTTAATTGCAAAGCTTGGAGGTGGCTGATGAATGGGGAGACCATATAGTGGCTGAATTGCACAGCCTGGAGTTTGTGGCAGCATGAGGAGAAATATAGTGTCTGAATGCAACAGCCTGGAGTTTGTGGCAGCATGAGGAGAAATATAGTGTCTGAATGGCACAGCCTGGAGGTGGCTTAAGCATGAGGAGACCATATAGTGTCTGAATGGCACAGCCTGGAGGTGGCTGAAGCATGAGGATAACTTTTAGAGGCTGAATTGCACAGTCTGGAGGTGGCTGAAGCATTAGGAGAACATATAGTGGCTGAATGACTCATTCTGGAGTATGTGGCAGCATGAGGAGACCATATAGTGTCTGAATGGCCCAGCCTGGAGGGGGCTGAAGCATGAGGAGACCATATAGTGGCTGAATGACTCATTCTGGTGTATGTGGCAGCATGAGGAGACCATATAGTGTCTGAATGGCCCAGCCTGGAGGGGGCTGAAGCATGAGGAGACCATATAGAGCCTGGAGGTGGCAGCAGCAGCAGCATCAGGAGCCCTGAAAGTGACCCGGTGATAGAGTGGTGTGTGGCAATACCAGTACCCAGTGACGAAGGTGGGTTAAAAAAGGTCTGATGCAGAGGAATGTTTGTAACTGGGGAGCAGCACTGTAAATCTGTTTGGCACTATCCATATTTGTGAAGTGTTGGTGTGGCACCATGGTCAATATACTATGATGCTTCTGGCATTAATGGGTGGAAATCCTGGCTGATCCATGCCTGATTCATCTTCACAATGGTCAGTCTCTCCAGATTTTTTGTGGACAGACAAGTTCTCCTTGGGGTGACTATGGCCCACTAAGCACCTGCTTTGAGGGCACATTACTGGCCGGGCAGGAAAGCTTTTCCATGACAAACTCTGTTAGTTGCGGCCAGAAATCAAGTTTGGCTGCCAAGAAGTCCAGCGGATCTTCAAGTTATGTTGGCATGGGCATGTCAAGGTATGACACCACCTGGTGGTTCAGGTCCTGCTGCTCCAGGTTAACCTCCTCTGGATGCATGATGAAAAACTGCCACACCGCCAAGGAGCTGATTTTCACATCAACAGTCAGCACTAATTGACTGCTACTGCCACTGTCTCCAGGAACCCCTGTTCCACTACCTCCAGGGAAGATCTCCCCCGGGCATGTTTTGCTGCAAAATTTTCGCTTCTTACACCATGCTGACTGCCAACTATGCTACCACCTTGCTGGCTCAGCTGCTGGCTTACGGACAACCTGCAAATCTCTTCTCCTGATGATAATGAAGCCTCTTCTGCACCCGGCTCCCAATTGTGATCGGCTTCATCATCATCATCATCAAGTGTCTGCACGTCACTGATGTCCTCCTCAGGTTCCTCAACAGTATCTGCTTCACTGCCTCCCACGTCACTCTCCTTATCACTACTTGCCCGCCTAGCGGGGGAAACGGCATATGTCTCCTCCACTTCCTGGCTGGTAGTAGCTGCTGACTGTCCTCTATTAGATCATCCTCACTGAATAGTGGAGCTAAGCCCACAGTATAAGATACTTCTTTAGGGTAGGGAAAAGCTTAGGACAGATTCAATGGGAGGACAGGGACTACTCTTGGGGCATGCCAACGGAGGGTTGTGTCTGAGAAACCCACCGACTGTTGACTGGGGGTATCAGATGTCATGTGTCAACCAATTGATGAAGGCAGATGGGTTGCTAGTCGAGACACGACCACTAGCTGATACCGGGACATCAGGCCTCTCGCTGCAACTCCTGCTGCCACTCTCCCCTAGTCTGCTGCGACCTCTGCCTGATGAATTTAGGCTTCTGCCACTACTCTGTGCACGTCCTGGCACTTCTCCGCCTGACATACTTAGTGCGTATATGAGGGGAGTACAATACGCTTCACTACGCTTAAAACAGTATTTGTCTAGAACAGCAGCAGGTGTGTAATTTTGGCTGCCCTTTCACAGTATCTAGGCCCTTGACAGATTAACAGGTACAAAATATTACTCTACTTAGATGTAGGTATACACTTATGAGGGCAGAAAAATGCTCAACAGTATGCTTAAAAAAGCACTGGGGTAAAGCACCAACCGGAGATTACATTTGCCTGGACTTTCACAATATCTAGTCCCTTGACAGATTAACAGATACAAAATAGTACACTACTTGGATGTACGCATGTGGTAAGCACTTTGAGGGCAGAAAAATGCGCTACAGTACACTTTAAAAAGTATCAGAGTAAAAACAACAGCCATTGAGTACTTTTGCCTGGATTTTCACAGTATCTAGGCCCTTGACAGATTAAAAGGTAAAACATAGCACACTACTTAGATGTAGGTATGTGGTATGCACTTATTAGGGCAGAAAAATGCTCTACTGTACACTTAAAAAAGTATCTGAGTAAAAACAACAGCCATTGAGTTCTCTTTCCTGGACTTTGACAGTATCTAGGCCCTTGACAGATTAAAAGGTACAAAATAGTACACTGCTTAGATGTAGGTATGTGGTACGCACTTATGAGGGAAGAAAAATGCTCTACAGTACAATTAAAAAAGCACTGGGGTAAAACACCAGCCGGTGATTACTTTTGCCTGGACTTTCACAGTATCTAGGCCCTTGACAGATTAACAGGTACAAAATTGTACACTACTTAGATGTAGGTATGTGGTATGCACTTATGAGGGCAGAAAAAGGCTCTACAGTACGCTTAAAAAAGCACTGGGTTAAAACACCAGCCGGTGATTACTTTTGCCTGGACTTTCACTGTATCTAGGCACTTGACAGATTAACAGGTATAAATATTACAATACTTAGATGTAGGTACATGGTATGCACTTATTAGGGAGGAAAAATGCGCTATAGTACACTTAAAAAAGCGTCTGAGTAAAACACCAGCCAGTGAGTACTTTTGCCTGGACTTTCATAGTATCTAGGCCCTCGACAGATTAACGGGTACAAAATAGTACACTACTTAGATGTAGGTATGTGGTATGCACTTATGAGGGCAGAAAAATGCTCTACAGTACACTTAAAAAAAAGCACTGGGGTAAAACACCAGCTGGTGATTACTTTTGCCTTGACTTTTGCAGTATCTAGGCACTTGACAGATTAACAGGAATAAATATTACACTACTTAGATGTAGGTACGTGGTATGCACTTATGAGGGCAGAAAATGCGCTACTGTATGCTTCAAAAATTATTTGAGTAAAACACCAGCCGGTGATTTATTTTGGCTGTACTTTCACAGTATGTAGGCCCTTGACAGATTAAAAGGTAAAAAATAGTACACCACTTAGATGTAGATATGTGGTATGCAGTTATGAGGGCAGAAAAATATGCTACAGTACACCTAACAATACATATTTTTGCACAACACAAGCAGTACACAGTCGCTGTGTACTAAACCCAAAATTGACTCTCTCACAGACCATTAGGAATGGACTGCTGGGTATTATACCGTCGACACACTAGTATAACCAGCAGATTTGTTGTGGAACAAAGACACAGAATTGTGCTGAAAAAATATTTCTGCCTCCTCTGCTAAGGTTTATGAAGTTGAGGCAGCTTGTTGAAATGTATGAAGCAACACACAGCTCTCTGCCCCTCTCTGTAAAACAATGCTGTAGAAAGTGACTGGGAGGTTACTGGCTGCAGTAAAAATCATTTTCAGTGAAAAAAGCACTGCTCTCTGTCTACCAGAATACTGATGTGACTAGGAGGGGAAACGCTACTGTAATAAGCTTTTTTTTTGTAACACACACAGGCTGTCCATCCTATCTCTCTGCAGTATAATGAATGAAGTGACGAGCCGCAATATGGCTACCGATTATATAGGGCTGTGACATCACAGGGGTGACTGGCTGCTGATAGGCTGCATCCTGATTCAGGGTCATCCCGTCTACCTGCCGTCCCACCTTGCCTTCCCGCCTTCCCAGCATTCCTTGCCCCATGTACTGACATGTGGATCCACCATTTTAGATGCCCTGGAGCCTGGACGGCACTAAATCGATTTTAGTGAAGCAATTCGCGAGATAGAATCGCAGCGACATTTGCATTCATTGCAAATCAAATTTTTCATGAAATTCATAACAAATTCGGGTTCATCAGCTTCGATTCGCTCATTTCTACTCAAAATTTCAAATCTTACGAATCAGCTGTTTATTTATTTAGTCTTTTTAAAGTCTTCCAATTTTCTAAGTCTGGAATGAGTCTCTGCTGCTACGGAATCTCCGTGCGGAATTCTAATGCGGACTTCAGCATAGAAATTCCATTGTGTAAAAATAGCCATACCATTTCTTGGAAAAGTTTGGAACAAAACAGAGTCCTAATGATTTCATTGGGATTCTGCTGCGCTGTGCTCACGGCGGAAATCCCGATTCCTGAGTTTGCAAAAAGAATAAACATGTCTATGTTTTCTGAGTAGTACTCATGGGAATGCATTGTCATCTATGAGATGGTGCATTCTTCTAGCGTACCGCTGTCGGGGGAATGTCCACACGGAAATTTTCCATGCAGACATTCTTCCATGTGAACATAGCCCAACACTTGAAAAGCAGAACAACTTGTACAAAACAGGGATCAGCGTCATTTTCCTAGCCTAAGAGTGAGCCTGCCCCCCCCCCATATAAAAAAAAATTACTATGCCATAAAATTGCACTGCAACTCACATTAATTTGCAGCATTAGGTAGGCAGCTGTTCCCCCATATTAGGTCGCATAGTTTCCCCATATTAGGTACAGTAGCATAGTTTCCCCATATTAGGTAGCATATATTCCCCACATTAAGTAGCATAGTTTCCCCACATTAGGTAGCATAGTTTCCCCATATTAGGTAGCATATATTCCCCACATAGGTAGCAGTTTCCCCCCACACACACAGAGACACACACACCCACACACATAGACATGCTTAACTGGTCTGCGCAGTGCTTCTCCTCTACGGCAGCGGCCTGACGAGTGACGTCACTGACATCCTCCTGTGCGGGTCTGCGGAGGTACGTCACTTCCGTGACACCCCTCGTCAGACCCAGGTCGGCCAGCTGCAGACTCACTGTCTAAAGTGCCCGCTGCACTATTATGTGCCGTTGCTGCTTTAGAACAGTGAGCAGTGGCGGCGGGCGAAGGGCGGTGGACCCCCTCACATGCTGGGCCCCTGTGCAGCTAAATCGGCTGCACAGGTGTTATGTCCACCCCTGGTCCCAGCACCAGCTGGCCTTTATTACAAAACATGTATTGTCCTTGGTCTGTCACCACACATAGGAATATCAGGGTTACTGGCTCTACCAGGGTGTTTAAAAGGAAAGCATAGCAATTTTTAGATATATCTTGACAAATTTTAAATTATTCTGTGTTTGTGAGTGATCATGAATGGGTTTTATTATTTTAAGAACCTCAAATCGATCGTCTCTTCTGTAGTTGTACTTTGTGGTATGATGGGAATTATCATCTGTGATTGCTATCTCAGCCTCAATGTAAATATAGCTATAGATTTCCAATAGCTTTAATGGATAAACAAGGAAAAAACTGTATCTCTGTATTGGCTGTGTGACTCGAGTGGAGCCTGAAGGAATTATTAAAGCCATAGCAAAGGACATCGTGTGGTTCACTAGAGTTGTCCATAGCTGGGCAGGAATATAGAATTGTGCAGTCAGGTATAGGAGATTTAGTACTGCATTTATCCCATCACTCTGCAATGTATTAAAGGCAATTTTGATAGGGTAAGGATTAAAGAAAGATTTTAGAAGGGGGAGAGGTACCGAATTACAAATTATTCCGATCTCCACACAGATGAAAATAAACCGGAGAGGATAGATGTCTGCTGGTTGTATATTGATCTATAAACCAACTGCCTTGTGCAGCCAACCTACTGTAACTACATGCCATAATAAAATGTAAATCCTAATCCTATTTACTGACTGAGGGCATATGCTGGTTCTCTGCGGTAATACCCATCACTGTAGAGGGAGCAAACAGAGAACAAATACAAAAACCATAGTCAGGAATCCTCATATTCTATAGCTAGATTAAAACACAGTTTATGGAAGATAAATTATTGGGAATGGATATAGAGATATCATGATAATATTTTTTTTATTTTTTTATGAATTAAAAAAACATAAGAAACATGGTAAGGAAAATTATGAAAATTATGTTTTTGGTAGTGTTTATCTGACAATTGTGCAGCATAAAAGACAATGGAAGATCAAAGGCTAAAGTATGGATCCAAATTACATCTTCGTTTGACATATAAATGGCAAATATATTTGTATCAAGAAATGTATGGGTCTATAAAACAATAAAGTATTTTTTGTAGATCCTTTATAAAACATGATCTCCTCCATATGACTTTTTATGCCCGTTTTAAAATCATTATTTTTGAATTTTTTTACAATAAAAAAGGGAAAACGTGTGAGGACAAAACCTGCAAGGAAAGGGTAAATTATCATATTGCAACGTACACAAGAAAAATATGACATGTGCAGTAAACTAACTAAAACTTCCAATAGCAGTGATACCGGCAAAAGAAAGAATGAGGAACGAAACTGAAGGCATAGTCAAGGCATAGAAACATAAGATTCCTCAAATATATCAATCGTATACAAATGCACAAGAAGATAGCAGAAAAAGGGTTAAAGAGAAAGGGAAAGATAAAGAGATGAGAAAGAAAAGAAGAAAAAAGGGGGAAGGGTTGCCCCAACATGGGCATCAGGAGGTTAAAAATGGGCTCAACCATTGGAGACAATCATTGTAATCATCAGAGGCGAGTGTGAGAAGCGAGAAGCCAGTGTGATAATGTGGGAGGAGTAGAGATCTTCTTATGGGCCAGTATACAAGATCTACCAGCATTTACAAGGTGCCTTAGGAGGACAAGCCTCTCCTGCTCTGGACAGTTCCTAAGAAAGACAGAGGTGTCAGCAGAGAGCACTGTTGTCAGACAGAAAAGAACAACTCAACTTCAGCAATTGATAAGTACTGGAAGGATTAAGATTTTTTAATAGAAGTTATTTACAAATCTGTTTAACTTTCTGTAGACAATTGATATAAAAACAATGTTTTTTTTTATTGGAATACCCCTTTAATGGCTCAACAGGTAGATTAGATGATGAAAGGGCCATAGGAAAATCCTGCTAAAAATTGAGGGTTTCCCAATATTGGAAAGAGAGGGGATGATGAAGGAAAGATAAGTCCATTAGGAAGGAGTTTAATGCACATTGTCAATGCCAGGGCTATGGTGGATGTGATTTTAGAGAATGTGTATGGGATGAATTAGGCCAGGAAAGTGAATGTTAAAGAGTACCTGTCATCAAAAAAAGTTTTTATATCTTGTTGATTATTGTGTTACAAACAACTTTCTAATAGGATGTCATAAAAAATTTTTTATATTCATATCTTTTCATATAATTTCACTTTTAAAAACTGACCACTAGGGGTCTCCCTACATGTCCTGGCGGCAAGTCTCTAATAGAGTTCGAACTCATGTCGGCCTGCCATGAGTCCGAACTCTCATAGTGTAGCCGGGTCACTGACAAGCCCAGCCCAGCTCCCTGCCTGTCAATCAGACAGGCGGGAGCGAGCACTGTACACTCAGCATGGCGCTCCTGACATGGCAAGCAGGTTCCTCCTCTCTGCATGGCACATGCAGTGCTAAACAGAGAGGAGGAGACTCAGCAGTTGCTGTGTGCTGAGCCTCTATGCGCATTCCCTAGAGGGATCGCAGCATCGAGGAAGAAGGGTGGAAGTGAGCCCAGGCAGACTTCACTTGACGTCGTGCCTGCCAGGCCACACCCCATTTCTCCCTCACACACGGACAGCAGCATGAGCAGCCTTGCAGATACAAGATAAGGTACTTAGAAGGTGTTTTGGGGGGAAAAACCCTGCAGGGTTAGTGTCAGTAAGTGTCAGGGACAGATTGTAGGGGAGGGACAGATTGGCGGAATTAGGGACAGTTTAGTTCATGATAGGTACTCTTTAAGGAAGGGGAGTGAACGACTCATACTCATTGTTACTTGTCCACATGTCCACATGCCCACACCAGTCAAGAACCCGCTGCAGTATGGAGGTGTTAGGATTCAAGGACTGGGAGATCCACATCCCTTCAATACATGGGTGAAAGATTATATAACCAGTAAGTCTAGTTGGTTTACTCATCTAAATAAATCGGACACAATCACAGTACAAGACATTAAATAATCAGGGATGGGAATGTGCGATCGGGTCATGAAAGGGGGTCACATGTCCGGAATTTAGTTTAAACATCTTTAAGATGCACACACAGTTAAAAGCACTCTGCGTTAGTGAGTGTTCCATTTTTCCTGGCTTAAGATGCAGTCATTAACCCCTTAAGGACTGAGACCTTTTTCACCTTAAGGATGCAGCCCTTTTTTGCAATTCTGACCACTATCACTTTATGCATTAATAACTCTGGGATGCTTTTACCGATTATTCTGATTCCTAGAGAGTTTTTTCGTGACATATTCTACTTTAACACAGTGGTAAATTTTCGTCGTTAATTGCATCCTTTGTTGGTGAAAAATCCCAAAATTTCATGAAAATGTTGAAAATTTAGCATTTTTCTAACTTTGAAACTCTCTGCTTGTAAGGAAAATGGATATTCCAAATAAATTATATATTGATTCCCATATACAATATGTCTACTTTATAATTGCATCATAAAGTTGACATGTTTTTACTTTTGAAGACTTCAGAGGGCTTCAAAGTTCAGCAGCAATTTTTCACAACAATTTCAAAATCTGAATTTTTCAGGGACCAGTTCAGTTTTGAAGTTGATATGAGGGGTCTTCATATTAGAAATCCCCCATAAATGACCCCATTATAAAAACTGCACCCCCAAAAGTATTCAAAACGACATTCAGAAAGTGTGTTAACCCTTTAGGTGTTTCATAGGAATAGCAGCAAAATGAAGGATAAAATTCAAATTCTTCATTTTTTACACTCTCATGTTCTTGTAGACCCAGTATTTGAAATTTTACAAGGAGTAAAAGGAGAAAAAGCCCCCCAAAATTTGTAATACAATTTCTCTCGAGTAAGGAAATACCTCGTAGGTGGATTTCAAGTGCTCTGTGGGTGCACTACAAAGCTCAGAAGGGAAGGAGCGACAATGGGATTTTGGAGAGTAAGTTTTTCTGAAATGGTTTTTGGGGGGCATGTCACATTTAGGAAGCCCCTATGGTGCCAGAACAGAAAAAAAAGGCAACATGGCATACTATTTTGGAAACTACACCCCTCAAGGAATGTAACAAGGGGTCCATTGAGCCTCAACACCCCATAGGTGTTTGACGACTTTTTTTTTGTTAAAGTCGGATGTGTAAATGAATTTATTTATTTTTTCACTAAAATGCTGGTTTTCCCCCAAATATTACATTTTATGCAAGGGGTTATAGGAGAAAATGACACCCAAAATTTGTAACTCCATTTCTTCTGAGTATGGAAATACCCTATGTGTGGACGTCAAGTGCACTACTGGTGCACTACAATGCTCAGAAGAGAAGAAGTCACATTTGGCTTTTGGAAAGCAAATTTTGCTGAAATGGTTTTTGAGGGGCATGTCACATTTAGGAAGCCCCTATGGTGCCAGAACAGCAAAAAAAAAACACATGGCATACTATTTTGGAAACTACACCCCCCAAGGAACGTAACAAGGGGTACAATGAGCCTTAACACCTCACAGGTGTTTGACAAATTTCCGCTTAATTTGGACAGGAAAATGAAAAATTTTATTTTTTTTCACTAAAATGCTGATGTTCCCCCAACTTTGTCTTTTTCACAAGGGGTAATTGGAGAAAAAGCCTCCCAATATGTGTAAACCCATTTCTTCTGAGTATGGGAATACCCCATATGTGGATGTAAAGTGCTCTGCGGGCGAACTACAATGCTCAGAAGAGAAGCACCATTGAGTGTTTGGTGAGAGAATTTGGTTGGAATAGAAGTCGGGGGCCATGTGCGTTTACAAAGCCCTCTGTGGTGCCAGAACAGTGGACCCCCCCCCCCACATGTGACCCCATTTTGGAAACTGCACCCCTTACAGAATTTAATGAGGGGTGCAGTGAACATTTACACCCCACTGGCGCTTGACAGATCTTTGGAACAGTGGGCTGTGCAAATTAAAAATAAATTGTTTTCATTTTCACGGACCACTGTTCCAAAAATCTGTCAGACACCTGTGGGGTGTAAATGCTCACTGTACCCCTAATTACATTACGTGAGGGGTGAAGTTTCCAAAATGGGGTCACATGTGGAGGGGTCCAATGTTCTAGCACTATGGGGGCTTTGTAAACACACATGGCGTTCAATTTCGGACACATTCTATCTCCAAAATCCGAATGGCGCTCCTTCTATTCTGAGCATTGTAGTGCACCAGCAAAGCAATTTATATCCACATATGGGGCATGTTCTTACTCAGAAGAAATGGGGCTACAAATTTTGGGGGGCTTTTTTCCTATTCTCCCTTGTGAAAATGAAAAATGTAGGGTAACACCCTCATTTTAGTGAAAACATTTTTTTTTTCATTTTCACATGCAAATTTAACGAAAATTTGTCAAACACCTGCGGGGTGAGGGGTGTAGTTTCCAAAATGTGGTCACATCTGGGTATTTATTGTTTTGTGTTTAGGTCAGAACCACTGTAAAATCAGCCACCCCTGTGCAAATCACCAATTAAGACCTCATAGTGCGCTTACAAATGTTGGGGGTCTTTTCTTCCTTTTACCGCTTGTGAAAATTAAAAGTATGGGGCAACACCAGCATATTAGTGTAAAAATATATTTTTTTGCACTAACAGGCTGGTGTAGACCCCAACTTTACCTTTTCATAAAGGGTTAAAGGAGAAAAAGCCCCCCAAAATGTGTAACGCAATTTCTCCCGAGTATGCAGATACCCCATACGTGGCCCTAAACTGTTTCCTTGAAATATGACAGGGCTCCAAAGCGAGAGAGCGCCATGCGCATTTGAGGCTTAAATTGGAGATTTGAATCCGCCACAAAAAATAGCCCACGGCAGTGTTTCCCAAACAGGGTGTCTCCAGCTGTTGCAAAACTCCCAGCATGCCTGGACAGTCAGTGGCTGTCCGGCAATACTGGGAGTTGTTGTTTTTCGACAGCTGGAGGTTCTGTTTTGGAAACAGCGCCATACGAGACATTTTTTTTGGGGGGGGGGGGGACTGTGTAGGGGTATGTGTATATGTAGTGTTTTACTTTTTATTTTGTGTAGGTGTAGTGTAGTGTTTTTAGGGTACATTCACACGGTCAGGTTTACAGTGAGTTTGAGCTGGGAGTTTGAGCTGCGGCTGTAAGTTTGCCGCATCTCAAACTTGCAGCAGAAAACTTGCTGTAAACCCACCCGTGTGAATGTACCCTGTACCTTCACATGGGGGGGGGGGGGGGGTTGGAAACCTGCAGCTGTTGCAAAACTACAACTCCCAGCATGCACTGACTGACCATACATGCTGGGAGTTGTAGTTATGCAACAGCGGGAGGCACATTGGTTGCGAAACACTGAGCGTTTGCTACTTAACTCAGTGTTTCACAACCAGTGTGCCTCCAGCTGTTGCAAAACTACAACTCCCAGCATGTACAGTCTCTCAGTGCGTGCTGGGAGTTGTATTTTTGCAATAGCTGGAGGCACACTGGTTGCGAAACTCTGAGTTTGGTAACAAACTCGGTTTCACAACCAATGTGTCTCGAGCTGATGCAAAACTGCAACAATCAGCATGCATTGACAGTCGAAGGGCATGCTGAGAGTTGCAGTTTTGCAACAGCTGGAGGGACACTGCTACAACTCCCAATATGCCCTTTCGTAGTCTGTGCATGTTGGGAGTTGCAGTTATGCAACAGCTGAATGCAGACTTTTTCATAGAAAACATGTTCCTCCAGCTGTTGCATAACTACAACCCCCAGCATGCACAGATCAGCCATGTGTTTGATTTTTTCACCGCACGTGGAGGGCAGAGCCATGGGTTTGATTTTTTCACCACACGTCTGCAGGAGATAATTAAGCCACGCCCCCTCCCAACCCCCCTCCCGAAGGATGGAGAGTGCGAGAGCGCAGCTCTGCATAATACAAGAAGACAGTGCAGGGGGAGGATGAGGACGTACACAGCTCCTCCCCTCCCCTGCTCTGTACACACAGGACCTAATTTATCTCAGGGAGGTTTCAAGTTTGCACGGGGGAAACACAGAGCGGGTGAGGGGAGAGGGAACATGCAGAGCTCCTCACCTCCCTAATGACTGCTATGTGTGAAGGAGACATACTGCACTGCACGGGCTGGGGATGAGAGGACATATCACACGGGCTGGGGATAAGAGGACATATTAAACGAGATGGGGATGTATAGACTGCAGGGGAATAAATATTATACTGGTGATGATGATTTCTATGGGGGGGGGGGGGGGGAGTGGCTACTGAATGACACATGCTGGGAGTTGTAGTCCCTGCTATGTGTGTGTATGCCAGTGTTTCCCGACCAGGGAATGCTGGGAATAGTAGTTTTGCAACAACAGTAGGCACCCTGGTTGGGAAACACTGGTGTATGAATTACAACTCCCAGGAGACTACTCATACTATAGAGGTGTTGGTGAACTATGCCCCCCCCCCCCCCCCCCCCACACACACACACACACATAGAAATCATCCCCAGTATAATATTTATCCCCCTGCATTCTATACATCCCCATCCCGTGTAATGTGTCCTCTCATCCCCAGCCTGTGCAGTGCAGTATGTCTCCTTCACACATAGCAGTCATTAGGGAGGTGAGGAGCTCTACGTGTTCCCTCTCCCCTCACCTGCTCTGTGTTTTCCCCATGCAAACTTGAAACCTCCCTGTGATAAATTAGGTCCTGTGTGTACAGAGCAGGGGAGGGGTGGAGCTGTGTGCATCCTCATTCTCCCCCTGCACTATCTTCTTGCATTATGCAGAGCTGCGCTCTCTCGCTCTCCATTCTCTGGGAGGAGGGGTGAGGGGGCGTGGCTTAATTATCTCCTGCAGACGTCTGGCTCCCATTGCTCTGCCCTCCATGTGCGGTGAAAAAATCAAACCCATGACTCTGCCCTCCCTCCTTCCCGCTCTGCCCTCGCTCCTCCCCGATGTAGCTTCGACAAACTTCGAAAACCCAGGTCTATCATGTGATTTGCTGCTAACTGTGTCAATCAAGCACAAAGGCCAATAGGACACAGCCAAGGACACGGATAAAAAGGCACTGATGTCACCTACAGTGTTCACAGCGCTCGGAACTTCTACAGAGAGAAGACAAAAGGAAGAGAGCCAGACATAGGGACAGTTAGTGTAGTTCTGGTGCATTTCATATATTTCCGCAAACACCTTCGGTACGCATTGTGCAGTAATCTCTGCCAGTCAAAAAGTGTGTTGGCGTTACACGTATTTAATCTATAGTGTTAATATAGGTCTGCTGCATTTCATATAGTTCTGCAAACACCGTCAGTATGCATTGTGCAGTCATCTCTACCAGTCAAAAATTGTGTTGAAGTTATATGTATCTAGCCTGTAGTGTTAATATGTCTGGTAAATGAACTTCCATCCCAGATAATCTGTTTCCTCATCTCTGTCCTTGCTCCCCCCCCCCTACTGCCACGCAGAAGGATAGCACTAGGCATGAGGAGGAGTTGGGTGATGGTCAGCCTTTGGAGCATGCTGCTGATGTGGGGTAAGGAGCAGCAGTGGCGAGCATAGCTCTAGTGGGACTGGTGGTAGTTGTGGTGGATAT
Organism: Hyla sarda; assembly: GCF_029499605.1. NCBI lineage: Eukaryota > Metazoa > Chordata > Amphibia > Anura > Hylidae > Hyla > Hyla sarda. The sequence goes on along the minus strand of NC_079199.1, from coordinate 51,479,321 downwards.
AGTGCAGGGGAACAAGGAGGCCACGATGACAAATTAGAAGTCCTACCTGAGAGATGTGATGGGGATGATGAAGAGGAGTTTAAAGAGGAGGATGTCAGCAGACTTTCTGGTTCGAGCAGATCTGAAGTAAGTGACGGCTGGAGAAAAAAACATTCTAGAACAGTCGGGTGTTGTTGTATCTAGCTATTTACGGTATGCTACCGTGTGGAAATTCTTTACTATGTTACCAGATGCAGGAAAGCAGGCACGGTGCCATCCCTGTGGAGAGAAAGTGAGGCAAAGGCAGGGTCCAAATTTAGGATTTAGGCTTCTATGTCAGCACCTCATGTATCACAAAGCCTGGGAAGAAGTATACCTAGTCTACCAGTTCCTGCTCACTGCTGGTTACTCTACATCACCACCGTCTTTTGTATGCTGGCTACTACTAAAAACACCAATCCACCATCACCTTACTTCCATCCAGGCCTACACGTACACAACCCATCATCCACAATAAAAAGCACAATTTTTAGGAGGCTTAGAAAAATCCATGTAATCTTCTCCCAACTGTCTAACAGCCAGGCCTCTTCCCCAGGCAGCACATTTTCAGGATTTGCCTCATCTGTGTTATGCCCTCCTCCTTCCCAATATCATCAGTTATCCAATGGGGAATCGATGTCCCCCAGACAACAGTATTCTCCCAGTTATCCTGTTTAAGTGCACCTGAATTCCTACCTGACTATGTTGTTGGTGGCACAAGCCCTCCCATACCATCTTGTGGACTCCACAGCCTTCAGGCAACCAATGGGGCATGCCCAGCCAAAGTAGCGCATGTCTAGTCTCCATTATTTTGCTGAGACAGCCATACCATGCATGCCACATTTAATACATGGAGTAGTACCTACAGCCAGGGGCAATACGTGGCCGTAAAAAAGCTTTTCTCCCTTTCTGTTGTCTCAGTGGGATTTCAAATTTATCGCGTTTGCTTTTGCAAACACCGTGGGGCCAACCAAAAGCATCAGCAGCAGCAGTGGCGGAATCTTGATGTTTGAGCACATGATGGAGAAGATTCTGCATCCTGTGTGCTCTCCTCACATGAGTCATAAAAGGAATGTAAACCACCACCTTAAAGGGTACCTCTCATCAAATAAACTTTTGATATATTTTAGATTAATGAATGTTGAATAACTTTCCAATAGCATGTTAATGAAAAATATGCTTCTTTCTATTGTATTTTTCCCGATCAGTCCTGTCAGCAAGCATTTATGACTCATGCTGGAGTCCTAAACACTCAGAGCTGCCAGCCTGCTTTGTTCACAGCCAAACAGGCTGTGAACAAAGCAGGCTGGCAGCTCTGAGTGTTCTCCTTTGTAAACAAAGCAGACTGGCAGCTTGTAGTGTTTAGGACTCCAGCATGAGTCTGAAATGCTTGCTGCCAGGACTGGTAGGGAGACCCCTAGTGGTCATTTGTTCAAAGTGGAAAATTAAATAGAAAGAAGCATATTTTTTTAATAACATGCAATTGTAAAGTTATTCTGCATACATTAATCTATAATATATAAAAAAAAAATTTGATGAGAGGTACCCTTTAAGAACCAGGTTGAAGCCTACCTCAGCAGTGCCCTTTCTGCAGCAGTAGCCCAGACCCCATGGACTTCTGGCTCATCAGATTAGACCAGTGGCCAGAACTTGCCCAGTTTGCCATGAGTGTTCTGTCTTGTCCGCAGCAGGCAGCGTGGTCACCCCAAAGCAAACAAGGCATGGATCAGTGAGGAATTTAAACCTCCTGTGCCAGATGCCACTGATTAGGCAGTTCTACCACCACCTCTGCAGGATGCTAGTGACACCAGTCCTCCATCTCATGCTGTGCGCTAGTGACATTAGTCCCCCATCTTGTGTTGAACGTTATACACATCTGTCTTCCATTTCATGCTGTATGCTATTGACATCAGTCAGCCACTACCTGCTGTACGCAGGCTAGTACTAGTAACAACAAACCATCACCCTATTTCTAGCCAGACCCATACATACACAACCCATCTTCCCCAGAAAAGGGATAATTTTTTCGGCTTTTCATACAAGAGCCATTTCTCCTTCAGTCTTCACTATTTTAGAACACTAATTCTATTACTACTCCCCAAAAATGGATCATTTTTGGCGTATCGGGATAAAGCCACGGCGTCTTACCATGCCACATGTGCATATTAACATTGGCAGGCATCTATCAGCAACCAGGGATACTTTATGCTGCTATATTTTGGGGTGAATAAGCCCCCCAAAAATGGGCGAGCTGGAATGGTTACCAAAAGTTACTGCATGTCAGTCTGTTAGGCAGTGTTTTAAATGTGTTAAGGGGCTTATTTCATTGCCTAATCGAGTCAAACTGAGCCAAACTGAACTCGGCAAACTGAACTTTTCAAAAGTGTGCTCAACTCTATTCACAATGTAGTAAGAACAAATCAGGCTCCAATTGCTCCATTGAGTGCACCGATCCTCACCTTCCGAGATGAACTGTGCTTGGCAGTGATGCCCCACTCAGCCAACCACCTGCTGAGGCAGGACACTGCTGTGGCCAGTGATTGGCTAAGAGGCTCATCACTGCTGAGACCAGTTAGTTAGGGGGCTAGAACACTCAGCGGTGATAGATGGGGTCCTGTTCTAGAGCCTCCCATGCTACTGTCAGATTCCTTTTAAATCAGTGTGTTTGTGTAATGCAGGACATTACCTCTAGGGATAGAGATGCTCTTTGTAACTTTCTCTCCACTCTGACCATGAGAAAGAGATTCTAAATCTGTTGCTGTAGAATCCCATTGCTTTCAATGTGATTTTGCTGCACCGTGCACACTGCAGAATGTTGATTCTTTTGGCGGTTTCTGCTCAAAAATGCATTGCAGAATGTCTGCCAGTGTTTTCTGGTCAGACATTTAGCACATTTTCTAATGTGTCAACAAGACCTTAGGGTATATCAAAAGGAGTTTTCTAAACTGGACCAACCTTTATAATATTACATGGATGACATACAACATATAATCTTTAGAAATTTCTGCTCAGAGTCAATAAAAATAGTTTGACAATGGGTTCGTCTGAGGACTATGATCAGCTACATGCTGATTACTGATTTTGGAGAAACACGAGGCTATAATCATCACTCGCTCTCTTACACCACCGCTATGTTTGTGACCCTGCATGTTGTATGCTAATAACTTATTGATTGTAAACACTGTCACAATATGAGAAGTATATTATTTTCTCAGCATGTAAATTACTAAAGACTTAGGACCTCTGTGAGCTGGGTAATATAAGTTGCTCACTAGTTTTCAATTTAAGTTTTGTTGGAAAACACTGATCACTGCAAAATAAGAAGATATAATGGGCAGCAACATTTTTATGGGGTGTTCGGAGCCTAAAGCCCCTTCTGCCACTTTTGGGTACATACATTAGTATTGTAAAGGGCACACAGAAGGTGGGGACACCTGATTGGTGTCCAGGAACTTCAAGTTACGTTAATCTTCATTTCCAAACTCAAAAAATGTCTATCACATCCTATAGAATGGAGTTTCTACTAATATTCTCTTCCATTTGAGGTTTTGGCCTCCACACCATAGATGCCTACTGCTCTGGGATCACTAATGCCTGGTTTATATTGACAAAAGGATTTATCATCATGGCCTCTCAATGTGAAATTTTCAGATCCAGGCTTTTTCTGACTGGTATAATTTCTGCCCTGGCTTTGGTAATTGCATTTTACAGCTACCAATGATAGATTTCGCCATTACAGTTATATACCCCTAAGACATCAATTGCCCAAGAGTCTATACAGTTCAGATACAGTCCTTTCTCTTTATCTGAGGCTTTCATCCTATATTCCTAGGAAAAGAATTGTCTAGTTTGTTTAAATTGTTCGGAAAACCCATGCTTTGATCCAGTGTTCAGAAATCAACTGTCTTCATGTAAACTTTATAGATAGAAAAATTCAATGTACACTGTATTAGGCTTTTATGTTTTGATATATCATTTTGGAATCTTTTCAGCACTATTGCTATGTAAAGAAACTACTCCTATTCTTAGTATGGCCATGCACATTATAGTCAGCTAAACTTGCCTATTTTAAAGGGATCAGCCAATCATCTACTGTGTAAAGTGGCCTCCCAACCCTTCCTTGATGGCAAATATAGGGGAAGAGAAGGGTTAGAGATGCTGAAATTAGTGGATTTGGCTAGCTTTAATGTAAATGGGGGCCTTAAACTGGTTGTATGAGAAAAAAAGAAGCACAACCCTTTTCATAGGTTTTGTCTGGTATTACAACTTAGGGGGAGATTTATCAAAACCTGTCCAGAGGAAAAGTTGCCCATAGCAACCAATCAGCTTGCTTCTTTCAGCTGTAACGCCCCCTCCATAGGCTTGCATTGAGGGGGCGGAGCGTGACTTCACACGGAGGCGGAGCCGAGACGTCACTATGCTCCGTGCCCGTGATCGCCAGTAATCAGACCCGTAGCGAGCACGCTCCGGGAGCTGATTCTAACGGGGTGCGGTGTATAAGTTCACGGGGGTCCCCAGCGGCGGGACCTCCGCGATCAGGCATCTTATCCCCTATCCTTTGCATAGGGGATAAGATGTCTTAGCGCCGGAGTACCCCTTTAAGGCCCAAATGGGCTGGGTCCTTAAGGGGTTAAACATTTGTAACAAGCATAAGATACAGAATCAGTCATATTGGGTTAAGGCTGGATATAAAAATACTGACCTGATATAATGTATACCAATAGCTTCTCCTCCCATGGCCCCTATGTCCTGTGTCCAGAGTTTGCAGTACGTACAGACAACCAGAGTCAAATGAGTTATTGATCAGGTCACCTAAAAAGTAAATAACTCTATAATGATGCTCGTGCCCAGCAATTTATATGATATAAATCTATTATTCTGCAGCCGAGTTTTCACACTGCAACTGGGCCAGTCCTTTCCTATTTAATATCACAGTGCATCTGCAATATAATGACCCCTAATACGATACAATGCGCAGGGTATCCCATCCCCGGCCACAATAATAAATATAATTACATGATAATTAATGAAGGCTATTCATTCTTTTCATTGAACTCAGCACTTTTGCACATTATCTATGGATCAATAACAGCTTTATGTGTCTTGTGGCCATGCGTATTGATTGTCATCCATAAAAGTGAGTTATCTATGATGGGGTTTTCTTCCTTTTTTTTATACAAATACGATAATGATTGGCAATTACTTGTTTATTCGGGGTCCCTCTGGAACGTTGACTCATATTTCAGATTTCATTAAAAAATCAAAGCAGGGAATCAGATGTATGCTTAGAATTATTTTATCTATTTAGGGTAAGGCTATGATTATATAGTGTATTCTAAGAGTATTTTGAGGCTTGAAAAGCAAAATGAGTCTCAGAGTTTAACGTGGATTTTATATTATGTCGTCTTGGTGCATTTTGGTGCCTGTTTACTCTTACATATTTTTATGCAGTGTCTTATAGCCTATGCACTCACTGGCCATTTTATTAGGTACACTTGTTAAGTTGCTTGTTAACCCAAATAGTTTATCAGCCAATCACATGGCAGCAACTCAATGCATCTTGCCATGTAGGTATAAAAATTTTGCTCTCCAGATTCTACAAAAACATTTAACATGTCTTAAAATTTTGCAGAATTCTAGCCAGAATACCATCAAACTCAATGGGGCGTTGATTTTTGGCAGACCTCTGTGCTTTGAGCACACAGAAATTCAACCAAACTTTGTTGAAATTCCACTTAAATTAGGCAGAACTGCAAAAATTCCACAGCAAGCTTTGCAGAACTAATTTGAGCAGAATAGGGGATTTTCGCCGTGTGAACATAACCTTAGGCAGTAGAAAATATTTAATAAAGACTTCACAAAACTCAGAGACTACTACTTCCAGGATTGTTATTTAGTTGTCTAGGGGGCTCCGGGCAAAGATATTTAGCACTGAGCCGCTATCCCTTTAGTTTTCAATTTGTCACCTTTATTACTCTGTGTTCTAGGCACAGACAGTACTTTTGCCTGATAACAGGAGCCGCCTGCCTCCCCCTCCCATAAACAATGTTGATATGCAGGGAGTTTGTGATTGGGATACAATGTAATTATTTTGAGATACATTCCCGTCGAGCACCACAAGTCATCCCCCAGCATCTTTACTAAACTCCCAATCGACAAAAAGGTTTTACCAAGTACCAAAATATATTTCGAACTAGTATGATTTAAGCCGGCATCCTACATTGTCTTACGGCATAAAGCAAGATATACAAGAATGAGCATCATCCAATCTTGTTGAGATGGTGCCCAGTTATAAAATGTGTAGAGCGGGATTTAAATCCTACCCTGTGCAAGCTCTGTAAATGCAGATGTAAGACAGAAAATGAGAACATTGAATTGTTACAGCGCTGCTCGTAATAAAGTATATATACTTTCAGAAGTCGGCTGGCACTGACAGTTTATATCACTTTTACCTGCTGCGAAGATAATACATTCAGGAGGAAATAAGGTAGTGGAAGAATGGTTCCAAGTAATCTCCACAGTCAGCTATGCTAGATTTATATTTGTAACATAGAATGTTGAAAGCATCTAAGTGAATGAAAATGTATCTATGTAAAGTAAATCTTTTATAGGTGGGAAATGCCTGAAGTCTCTGGGTCCTGTGGTCCCTCACTCAATTGCAAATGCCAAGATGGGACAGTCCCATGAGAAAACAAAGGGAGCTCCAAGTTTCTGAAACAATTAACCTGTTAAGGACCCATGACGTATGCACGCGTACGTCATGAGTCCGCTCCCGATCTATAACGCAGGGCGACGGGTCAGGCCCGGCCTCTAACAACAGCCGGGACCCGTGGCTAATAGCGCGCAGCATTGATCGCGGTGCCGCGCGCTATTAACCCTTTAGATGCAGCGTTCAAAGTTGAACGCCATGTCTAAAGTTAAAGTGAAAGCATGCCGGATAGCTCAGGGAGCTGTTTGGGATAGCCGCGGCAAAATCGCGGCATCCCGAACAGCTTACAGGACAGCCGGAGGGTCCCTACCTGAATGACTGCTCAGTGCCTGAGATCCAGGCATGAGCAGTCAAGCGGTAGAATCATCAATCAGTGGTTTCTTATGAGAAACCACTGATCAATGTAAAAGTTCAGTGTGTGCAGTGTTATAGGTCCCTATGGGAGCTATAACACTGCTAAAAAAAAGTGGGAAAAAAAGTGAATAAAGATCATTTAACACCTCCCCTATTAAAAGTTTGAATCTTTTCCCTTTTCCCATAAAAAAAAAAAAAAGCTGTGTAAATAAGAATAAAAATAAACATATGTGGAATCACCGCATGTGGAAATTTCCGAATTATAAAAATATATTGTTAATTAAACCGCACGGTCAATGGCGTACGCGCAAAAAAATTCCCGCTGGTACCGCTAAAAACTTCAGATCACGGCACAAAAAATTAGCCCTCATACCACCCCTTACGCAGAAAAATAAAAAAGTTGTAGGGGTCAGAAGAGGACAATTTTAAACATATTAATTTTCCTGCATGTAGTTATGATTTTTTCCAGAAGTACGACAAAATCAAACCTATATAAGTAGGATATCATTTTAATCATATGGACCTACAGAATAAATATCAGGTGCCATTTTTACCAAAAAATTTACTACTTAGAAACGGAAACCCCCAAAAGTTATAAAACGGCGGTTTATTTTCAATTTTGTCTCACAATGATTTTATTTTTCTATTTCGCCTTGATTTTTTGGGGTAAAATGACTGACGTCATTACAAAGTAGAATTGGTGGTGCAAAAAATAAGCCATCATATGGATTTTTAGGTGCAAAATTGAAAGAGTTATGATTTTTTTAAGGCAAGGAGGAAAAAACGAAAATGCAAAAACGGAAAAAACCCGGGTCCTTAAAGGGTTAAGCCCTGTTCACATGTCAGAAAATTTCCTGAATATCCACCCGGAAAAAAAAAGACAGACATTCCGCAATAAGCGGGTGCCGGCAGAATATGAAGGTTCTGAAACTGCTCAGAAATGTGCTATCTCATAGACATCACACAAACAGCATTTGGGTTGCCAACCGCTACACTCTCTAACAGACATTGGCCCTGATCTGCTATTTTAAACGTGACTTGTTTTGTTGGGTTGTGCACCAAAATGTGGCATATTGTGTTACAAATTGTGTCTGCACCAGAATTTGGTAACAAAAAAAAAAAAAACTCGACCAACTCTCCACTTTGCTTAGAAAACCCAAAAAAGGGGCATGACCACCGGGAAAAGTGGTGTGTCCCCGATTCACTGTCAGGAAGCAAAACCCACAAGGAAAACTACACTCCACTCTTAGTAGATCAGGGCCAATGACTTCATGGCAGGCACTGTGACTGTGGGCACTTTGACAGGCACTGTAAAGAGACTCTCTATTTGGGGGTATTCTCTGGCATGTACTGTAAGACACTTTCTGGCAGACACTTTTTGTATATGTGGCACTTTTTGTCAGGCACTTAGCAGAGGAATATTCTTAACAGGCATTGTTTATAAGGGAAACTATTACTGTATGTGGGAGCCATTTACAGTCTGGAAATGAGACCCTTGGACCATGCTCCAATGGATAACGTTCAATGGTCCTAGCATGCATGAACGCTTAATATTGGTAAATGAAATAGTGATCCTATATGAGGACAAGGACTGGGACCAATGTGACTATATTCCGCATACAGACCTCAGGTAAAATCTTATAAATAAGGGGCAATAAATATAAGGCAAACTTACAACCAGTATATACTGCTTCACATCTAAGAAAGCCAGAAAAAGGCAATTTTAACAAGACCAAGCTTCAGAATCTTCTCTCATTTATCATGTATTAAGTGACACTAGTGCTCAGCACAATTTATTTATGGGTGATCCTATTCTACCTCTGGATGAGGTGAACGTGTTAAGGAGTTGTCAGACATAAGAGGTACAGTACGCGTGTTTTATAACCTGTCTGTGCTGGAAGTTGCATAGGCAGCCTGTACCCCAGGGGAAGAGAATCCGCACTGATCCTCTGCACTGGCAAAGTTTATACGACTGTACTTTAGGAATTCAAAGCCGCTCCTCTAATTTATGACTACAGAGTCTTTCAATCATCCCGATCCGAGGGGAGAAAAATCCCTACAACCGAGAACAGATGTTTTGCTTTACTTATAAATAAATTATAGATTGGCAACTTTCAAGAAAAAAAATTGGGAAAAATGCACACGCACTATATCATCTCAGGCAAAAAGCAGTTTACTGTTATCATCCGGAGATGTCATAAGAATGTAATAAAAGGCAGCAAACAGCCCTGACATAAAACGCTTTATTGCAGATTTTCAAATTTAAGGTTTCTTTTACTGCTAATGAAGAATACAATCATTTTAAAAATAAACGTAATAAAATGTTATGGTGGATGTAGAAGATGCCGGCGCCGTGCAATCTATTTTATTGCCTGATGTCGTTTTTCGCAATTCTCCATCGTACTAAGTACATATAAGGAAGGATAAGCAGACATCTGCAGAGCAGCCGAGGACAATTTGACCACTAAAATGAACTATATTTAGTTTAGAGACACATTTATTCCAAGGCATAAGATGAGCCATTGTTTATAAATCTGCAGGGGTATTGGGTATCATTGCTTTGTCATATAAAAAGGTTCATGCAATGTGGAATAATACAGATTACTGCTTAAAGGGGTTGATATAAAAACAAATTATCTTACAAGGAGGTCTCTATTTTGGACATTCAGTACTTGTTAGAAGGTTGTTTTGACAACATACTGATCATAAAATGTACCCCTGGTGGAATCTTCAGCGATCAGCTTTAATTTATAGGGAAACCCAGCTAAGGCATAGCAGCATATAGAGGAAGAAAACAAGAAAAAGAGAGAGGACAGCACCTCGTGTAATGCAGTTTGCGAATGGTAGCTGAGAGGCCCCCTGGGTTGGTTATACTCTTACCTATTTTGCCTTTTTGGCTTTAACTCCTTGGGGACGGAGTCCATTATAACCCTAAGGACGGGGGCATTTTTTGCAATTCTGACCACTGTCATTTTAAGCATTAATAACTCTGGGATGCTTTTACTTTTCATTCTGATTCCGAGATTGTTTTATTCGTGACATATTCTACTTTATGTTAGTGGTAAATTTTTGTCGATACTTGCATCATTTCTTGGTGAAAAATTCAAAAATTTGATGAAAAAAATTGAAAATTTAGCATTTTTCTAACTTTGAAGCTCTCTGCTTGTAAGGAAAATAAACATTCTAAATAAATAATATTTTGATTCACATATACAATATGTCTACTTTATGTTTGCATCATAAAGTTGACATGTTTTTACTTTTGGAAAACATCAGAGGGCTTAAAAGTTCAGAAGCAATTTTCCAATTTTTCACAAAATTTTCAAAATCGGAATTTTTTAGGGGCCAGTTCAGTTTTGAAGTGGATTTGAAGGGCCTTCATATTAGAAATACCCCATAAATGATCCCATTATAAAAACTGCACTTCTCAAATTATTCAAAATGTCATTCAGTAAGTTTGTTAACCCTTTAGGTGTTTCACAGGAATAGCAGCAAAGTGAAGGAGAAAAATCAAAATCATAATTTTTTACACTCGCATGTTCTTGTAGACCCAGTTTTTGAAATTTTACAAGGGGTAAAAGGAGAAAAAGCCCCTCAAAATTTGTAACCCAATTTCTCTCGAGTATGGAAATACCTCATATGTGTATGTCAAGTGTTCGGCGGGCGCAGTAGAGGGCTCAGAAGGGAAGGAGCGACAATGGGATTTTGGAGAGTGATTTTTGCTGAAATGGTTTTTGGGGGCATGTAGCATTTAGGAAGCCCATATGGTGCCAGAACAGCAAAAAAAAAAAAAAACATGGCATACTATTTTGGAAACTACACCCCTCAAGGCACGTAACAAGGGGTCCGGTGAGCCTTAACACCCCACAGGTGTTTGACGACTTTTCGTTAAATTCGGATGTGTAAATGAAAAAAAAGATGTTTTTCACTAAAGTGCAGTTTTTTTCCCCAAATTTACCATTTCTACGAAGGGTAATGGGAGAAAAATCCCCACAAAATTTGTAATGCAATTTCTCCCGAGTACGGAGATACCCCATATGTGGCCCTAAACTGTTGCCTTGAAATACGACAGGGCTCTGAAGTGAGAGAGCGCCATGCGCATTTGAGGCCTGAATAAGGAATTTGCAGTAGGGGTGGACCCGGTTACAAGGATGGGGCTTGTCTCCACCAAAACCCTATAGCAGTGTCTCCCCCAGGGTGCCTCAAGCTGTTGCAAGACTCCTAGCCTGCCAGGACAGTCTATGGCTGTCCGGCAACACTGGGAGTTGTGGTTTTGCCACAGCTGGAGGCGCCGTTTAGGAAACACTGCTGTATGAGACGTTTTTCATTTTTATTGGGGGGGGAGGGGGGGCGACGTGTAAGGGGGTGTATATGTAGTATTTTACTTTATTATTTGTTAGTGTAGTGTTTTTAGGGTACATTCACACAGGCGGGGGTTCACAGTAAGTTTCCTTGAAGGAAACCCACTGTTAACCTGCCCGTGTGAATGTACCCTGTACATTCACATTGGGGGGGCCAAACCTTCAGCTGTGGCAAAATGACAACTCCCAGAATGCACTGACAGAATGTACATGCTGGGAGTTGTAGTTTTACAACAGCTGGAGGCACACGGGTTGGAATCACTGAGTTAGGAAACAGACTCTAGCTCAGTGTTTCCCAACCAGTGTGCCTACATATGTTGCAAAACTACAATTCCCAGCATGCCCGTACAGTCAGGGATGCTGGGCGTGTAGTTCTGCAATATCTGGCCCTTCAGATGTTGCAGAACTACAACTCCCAGCATGCCTGGACAGTCTGGGCATGCTAGGAGTTGTAGCTATGCAACAACTGGGGAAGAACAGTGGCCTCCAAACTGTAGCTCTCCAGATGTTGCAAAACTACAACTCCAAGCATGCCCAGACTGTCCAGGCATGCTGGGAGTTGTAGTTCTGCAACATCTGAAGGGCCAGATATTGCAGAACTACATGCCCAGCATCCCTGACTGTCTGGGCATGCTGGGAGTTGTAGTTTTGCAACATCTGGAGGGCTACAGTTTGGAGACCACCATATAGTGGTCTCCAAACTGTGCCACTTCAGATGTTGCAAAACTACAACTCCCAGCATGCCCAGACAGTCAGTGCATGCTGGGAGTTGTAGTTTTGCAACATCTGGAGGACCACAGTTTAGAGACCACTACACAGTGGTCTCAAAACTGTGACCCTCCAGATGTTGAAAAACTACAACTCCCAGCATGCCCAGACAGCCTTTGGCTGTGTGGGCATGCTGGGAGTTGTAGTTTTGCAGCTTTTAGAAGGCCACAGTGAAGATCACTTATCGCGATCTTCACTGCAGCCTTCTCAGCCGCACTTTCCGGCCGCCGCTCTTCCTCCTGCCGCCGCTGCCCGAGATGCCACCGCCTCCGCAGGTCCAGGTAAGCCGGGCCATGTCCCCCCCCCTCGCCGCCCGTGTTCCCCCCGTGTTCCCCCCGCTCTGTACCGACTTCGATCGGTGCGCAGAGCGGGGGGAAATGAACTCTAACCCCCCCGCCCCCCTCCTGCCATTGGTGGTCAGCCTGGCCGACCAATGGCAGGGAAAAGTAGGGGATGGCAACATTGCCACCTCGCTCCTATGCTTTAGGCTGGTCGGAGCTGTCTCTGACAGCTCCGATCAGTCTTATTTTCTGGGAGATCGGGTCACCAGTGACCCGATTTGCCCGGATCGCGGCAAATCGCAGGTCTGAATTGACCTGCGATTTGCTGCGATCGCCGATATGGGGGGATCTCAGGACCCCCCTAGGCATTGCCACGGGATGCCTGCTGATAGATATCAGCAGGCATCCCGGTCCGATCACCGCTCGGCAAGCTGCAGTGATCGGAAATGTCGAGGGCGTATGGATACGCCCTCCGTCCTTAAGTGACGGGACGCGAGGGCGTATGCATACGCCCTTCGTTCCCAAGGAGTTAATGCATATCACCCCAGTCATGTGGTTGAGAAGTAAAATTAAAGGGATACTCCAGTGGAAAACAATTTTTTTTTTTTAAATCAACTGATGCCAAAAAGTTACACAGATTTGTAAAGTACTTCTATTAAAAATTTTTAATCCTTCCAGTACTTATCTGATGCTGTATGCTCCAGAGGAAGTCGTGAAGTGCTTTTCAGTCCGACCACAGTGCTCTCTGCTGACACCTCTGTCTGTGTCAGTAACTGTCCAAAGCATGAGAAGTTTGCCATGGAGATTTGCTCCTGTTCGTTGCAGTTCCTGACATGGAAAGAGGTATCTGCAGAGAGCACTGTGGTCAGACTGAAAAGAGCAACTCAATTTGAAATAATTTATAAATCTCTTTAACTTACTTGCACCAGTTGATTTAAAAAAATTGTTTCCACCTGATAAGACATTTTATCCCCTATCCTTTGGATAGAGGATAAGATGTCTATGGGCAGAGTATCCCTTTAAGTTGCATTATTAAATTAAATTTGTTATAATAAAATAAATAACACATAATGCATAATAGCAATAACTACCAATAACATTATACATAATACAAATAAATAAAAAAATCCTGGACAATCTTCTTGAGCAGCGTCATCTCCAGTGCCTTTCATCACATCTCTCCATTATAGCATAAAAAGAACCAAAATATCAGCAGCCCTCCATTCCTTCCGATGAATCAGTGCTCGGCTTTATTCATCTTGTGTTACAAGCAGCTATGTTTCAGATGTCTCACACAGCCATTATCAAGCATATAGACACCTTAAACGAGGGACAAGGTTTCTTCCTTGGGACTCCTCTCAACACCCCTGCAGGGAAAATTAATGACTTAGGCTACCTTTGCATTGTCGTTGTGCTCTGTCCCATTAATTATCTATTCGGCTCTTATTTTATGCTGACTGGCCCCAAAAAGGAGTCAGAGCACAACGGACTCCACTGGGTCACCTCTGGGTACCAACGGATCCCATTGACTTGAATGCCGTCCATCGGAGATCCAGTAGTTAACTGGAATTTAGTAGAGAAAAAAAAAATTGCGCATGCACTATTTTTTCCTCTGCTAAAATAGGCGTAATTGTTGACTAAGCTTCACATGGCGGAGCCCCGTGGCAATGTGAAAGAGGCCTTACTATTGTTAGCCACTAGGGGTGGTAACCATGAGACTGACCACATTTGAAGCTAAATTTCTACATTGTGCTGGGTCACTTTGAAATTTCATGTAGGGCTACTCCAGAGGGCAGAGTCAAGGTTATGGTCCACGTCCTTGATCTTGTTTGTAGTTTCTGTGGCTCCCTATACTGGTAGCATAAGTCACCACAGAAACCATGTATAACAGCAGGGATTCCTGTCAAAGAAAGGTGTCCCTGTTCCTGTACTGTATGCAGAAATGTTGTATGTTTAACTGTATGTTTAACTGCGTGCATTCACTTAACATATTTGGTGCCCAAGGAGGTTAGCAACAATGCTGTACACATTGCTACATACACTCTTTACATTCACTGCACCTGGTCTGGAGAACGCAACTGAGCAGTGAGGCATATAATGTATGAATCCAAACTGGCCATTGAATCCAAATCAACTTTGATGGCTAAACTAAATTGAATTTCAGGAGGTGAACTCGTCTCAAGTATTCATCATGATTTTAGTGTACACTCATACTCTCCTCTACTTTTACCATATTTAGATCAGAGTATGATTACAGCTTTGAACCTATGGCGATGGGTTTCCTGGCAGGGCAGGTGTCCATAGTACTTGGCACCGAGGTGGTGTGTCAACAAGCCATTAAAGGGAAGCTTATAAATTTACCAATGACAACTTTCATATGTGTCATGGGACAGGAAGGCATAGGAATAACTGAAGCATTGCTGCATTGTGAGGACCTTTTCATACATATCTTTGTATCTCTGCTACCTGTATACTTGGGGAAAAGGGGAAGATAGAGGATAACAGCGGCTATACTTTATTTCTCAAGGTTTTAAGGTTTTGGCTGAGTTTGTCTAACACCAATCTATTGCCCTTTTTTTTTAATCTACAGTAGAGTACATCATTTTTGTTACTTCTTCGTTGTCAGTTTGGCCTTAGAAGAAATATATCATTTTATGGTGGTTTAAATTGAACCCTAAAGCCTTTTTATAAAATGCCAATATTAGCATACTGAAAATATTCATATATTTCATTTTATTGTATTGAAAAATAGTGTTTTGGGAGATATCTCAGAAATATCTGTGTTTTAGCCATAAAGTAATGTGTGTGCAGTAAAACATAAAAGAATAGAGAATAAAAGAGCAATCAAATTTTAATGATCTGGATGAAATTTGTAGAGTTATCCTCACAGTTTACAGGAACACTTATCATTCTCTGATGATAGGAATTCCCACCAGGAGAAAACAACATTAGAAGGAGGCCTATTATACAAAGAAATGGGAAACATAGCTGTAAAATTCTAAGTTATAGAGGGGTGGGGGGGGGGGGGGCAAAGTGAAGGCCTGCAACGCGGAGCATCTCTCCTTCCAGAGGACTTAGTACATCCATACATTACATAGACAGGCGTCTGATTACAATAAGTGCAATGTAATGCTTTCTTTATCCTCTGGTGGCGCTGCAGAGCAATTGAACACTTACCGAACACTGATAGATAATGCAGTATAAAGTAATGTGAACATTTATTTTAGATTCTTATCTTCTTTGAATTAGGGTTTAAATGAATTATTTGCTTTTTACAGTCACGTAATGGTACGATATGTAGAGAAAAAAATAGCAGCACTCACTCCGATGCCACGTTGCTGTTTATTCATGGCATTTGTGGAAACGGACACAGATCAGTGGATGCGTCCCACTACGTGGGCAGTCTGCCCAAAAGCAGCCATTCCGACCCCCGACAGATACATAAAGGAGGCATATCTGATGCCGCTCCGTGCGAAGGTTGACACGTCCCCTTCAAGCAGACTGCCGGGGCCCTGTTGAGGAGATTGCGGGGGGTCCCAGTGGTCGGACCCCCTTGATCTATAACTTATCCCCTATCCTTTGAATAGGGGATAAGTCATTTTTCACTACACTACTCCTTTAAATCCATTCCTAGCTTTGGCTTCAAAAACTTTCTCAAAATCCTGAGTGCAGGAACACATCATACATAGAAGGACCTGATGATAAACTAAGCTGTAACCTGTGGGGAAGCCTGGCATTAAGTGTTCTATTCTCCATGAGCACCACCACAAGTGCGATGAATTATTACACAGATCATATTTAAATCAATCAACCATTCATATAATGCATGGTTGTTTTGGGTTCTCTGAAAATTCAGACAATTTTTGTAGCTGCTCTTGGTCCTAGTAGATATATGTTGGTCTTGAATAGGGGAGAACCCTGGATTGAAGATGTTCACCAGGCAATTGACATTGATGGCTTATCCTCAGGCACCCAAACAGTCAGCTGTTTAGTTTCAGCATACACACAGATTGGAAGCTCTGGTGCCATTCAGTCTAGTGGTGGAGCAGGGTTACAGCAGTGCAGCTCTCCATCACTTTAATGGCTAGAGATGAGTGAATCGAAATTGACAAACCCGAATTAGTTACAAATTTCATGAAATATTCGATTCGCAATGAATGCGAATATTACAGCAATTCTATCTCACAAATCTCTTCATTAAACTCCATTTACTGTGGTCCAGACTCCAGGGCATCTGAAATGGCGGATCCACGTGTCAGAACATGGGGCAAGGAATGCTGGGAAGGCAAGGAGGGAAGGGAAGTAGGCGGGATGACCTTGAATCACATGCAGGATGCAGCCTATCAGCAGCCAGTCACCCCTGTGATGTCACAGCCCTATATATTCGGCAGCCATTTTGCGGCTCGTCATATTATTCATTACACTGCATAGAGATAGGACGGACATCGCTCTATGTTACACTGAAAAGCTCATTCCAGCAGCGTTTCCCTTTCTAATCACATCAGCGTTCTGGTGGACATCAGTGTTCTTTTCCCTGAAATGGATTACTGCAGCCATAAACCTCCCAGTCACTTTCTTCAGCATTGTATTACAGAGAGGGGGCAGAGAGCTGTGTGTTTCCTCAACTTCATAAAACTTAGCAGAGGAGGACACAATTATGTGTCTTTGTTCCACAACAAATCATCTGCTGGTTATACTAGTCTGTAGACTGTATAATACCTGCAGTCCATTCCTAATAGTCTTTGACAGAGTGAAAATTTGTGTTTAGTACACAGCTTTTTTGTGCTGCAGCACTGTTGTGTTCTGCTGTGGTTGTGCAAAAATAAAAAAAATTTAAGCGTACTGTACCGCATTTTTCTGCCCTCATAAGTGCATGCCACATACGTACATCTAAGTAGTGTACTATTTTGTACCTTTTCATCTGTAAAGGGCCTTCATACTGTGAAAGTCCAGGCAAAAGTAATCACCAGCTGGTGTTTTACTAAAATAGGTTTTTTTAAGCGTACTGTACCGCATTATTCTGCCATCATAAGTGCATACCACATACCTACATCTAAGTGTTGTACTATTTTGTGCCTGTTAATCTGTCCTGGGTCTACATACTGTAAAAGGACAGTCAAAAGTAATCACCGGCTGGTGTTTTCCTCAAAATATTTTTGAAGTGTACGGTAGCCCATTTTTCTGCCCTCATAAGTGCATACCCCATACCTAAATCTAAGAAGTGTACTATTTTGTGCTTGTTAATCTGTCAAGGGCCTGCATACTGTGAAAGTCCAAGCAAAAGTAATCACCGGCTGGTGTTGTACTCAGATACTTTTTAAGTTTTCTGTAGTGCATTTTTCTGCCCTCATAAGTGCATACCACATATCTACATCTAAGCAGTGTACTCTTTTAACCCCTTAACGACACAGGACGTACATTTATGTCCTAAGCATAACCGCGAGCATCGGAGCGATGCCCGGATCATGCGCGGCTGATCGCAGCAAGGGACCCGCTTGTAATGGCGGACATCCGCGATCCCGCCGATGTCCGCCATTAACCCCTCAGATGCCATGATCAATACAGATCATGGCATCTGCAGCATCGCGGTCACTAAAATGGATGATTGGATCGCCCGCAGCGCTGCCGCAGCGCTGCTGCAGCGATTTGATCATCCAGCACGGCAGATGGAGGTCCCCTCACCTGGCTCCGCTGCCTTCCCGG
This sequence comes from Hyla sarda, assembly GCF_029499605.1. Taxonomy (NCBI): domain Eukaryota; kingdom Metazoa; phylum Chordata; class Amphibia; order Anura; family Hylidae; genus Hyla; species Hyla sarda. The sequence continues at coordinate 51,461,127 of NC_079199.1, read as the reverse complement.
TGTCTTCTGCTCTGATCTGCCTTCCCCCAGACCAGAGCAGAAGATGACCGATAATGCTGATCAGTGCTATGTCCTATACATAGCACTGAACGGTATTAGCAATCAAGTGATTGCTATAAATAGTCCCCTATGGGGACTATTAAAGTGTAAAAATAAAAGTTAAAAAAAGTTAAAAAAAAAAAAGTAAAAAAAAAAGTGAAAAAAACCCTCCCCCAATAAAGACCAAAATTGGCCCATTTTCCCTATTTCAACCCCAAAAAGTGTTAAAAAAAAATGTATGCCCTCATAAGTGCATACCACATACGTACATCTAAGTACTGTGCTATTTTTTACCTGTTAATCTGTCAAGGGCCTAAATACTGTGAAAGTTCAGGCAAAAGTAATCACCTGCTGCTGTTCTAGACAAATACTGTTTTAAGCGTAGTGAAGAGTATTGTACTCCCCTCGTATGCGCACTAAGTGTGTCACGCTGAGAAGTGCCAGGACGTGCACAGAGCAGTGGCAGAGGCGTAAATTCATCAGGCAGAGGTCGCAGCAGAATAGGGGTGAGTGGCAGCATGAGTCACAGCGAGAGGCCTGAGCTCCTGGTATCAGCTAGCAGTCGTGTCTTGACCAACAACCCATCTGCCATCACCGATTGGTTAACACGGTCATCCACTTCATAAAAAGTGACATCTGATACCCCCAGTCAACAGTCAGTGGGTTCCTCAGACACAACCCTCATGGCATGTGGGTTGTGTTTAAGGGGCAGTCCCTGTCCTCCCATTGCCTCTGTCCTATGCTGTTCCCTCCCCTACAGAAGTATCTTATGCTGTGGGTTCAGCTCCACTATTCATTGAGAATGATCTAATAGAGGACAGTCAGCAGCTACTGCCCAGCCAAGAAGTGGAGTAGACATCTGCCGCTTCCTCCACTAGGTGGGCAAGTAGTGATGAGGAGAGTGACGTGGGAGGCATTGTTGCCAGGGTTCAGGGTCCTGAAGCAGATACTGTTGAGGAACCTGAGGAGGACATCAGTGATGTGCAGACACTTGTTGATGATGGTGATGTAGATCGCAATTGGGAGCCAGGTGCAGAAGGGGCTTCATCATCATCAGGAGAAGAGAGTTGGAGGCTGCCCGTGAGACAGCAGCTGAGCCAGCAAGGTGGTAGCACGGTTGGCAGTCAGCATGGTGACAGAAGTGGAAATTCTGGAGCCAAACGTGCCAGGGGAAGAACCCCTGCTTTGCGGCAGCCAACCTTCCCGGGAGGTAGTAGAACAGGGGTTCCTGGAGACGGCAGCAGTAGCAGTCAAGTAATGCGGACTGTTGGTGGGAAAATCAGCTACATGGCGGTGTGGCAGTTTGTCATCAAGCATCCTGAGGAGGTTCACATAGCCACATGCAAGATATGTCGGCAGAAGGTGAAGCGTGGCCCGGGTCCCAATGTTGACACCATGGCTCCGATGTGGCGCAGCCTGCTGCATCATCCAGTGGCATGCCGCTCCCTCTTTCAGCCAGCCAAGGCTCCACCACCTCAACCAAAGGGAGCTGTGTGTCATACCCTCCTTATGTCGCTCCAAATGCTCCTGCTCCTCCTACTTTAAGTCAGCCATTCCGCAAACAATCCATCGGCGAAGCCATGTCCAAGAGACAAAACTATGCGCCCACTCATCCAATAGCGCAGAAGCTGAATGTGCTCTTGTCCAAGAGCCTGGTGCTGCAGTCCCTCCCTTTTCAAGTGGTGGACTAAGCACCTTTCAGAGAACTGATGGCTTGTGCCGAGCTGAGGTGGAGAGTGCCAAGCCATCATTTCTTTGCGAAGAAGGCAGTACCAGCCCTGCACAATTTTGTAGAAGAGAAGGTAGTCCAGTCCTTGAGCCTGTTGGTGTGTACCAAAGTGCATGGCAGCGCCGACGTCTGGAGCTGTAAATATGGTCAAGGACAATACATATCCTTTAAGGCTCACTGGGTGAATGTGGTTCCTGCACAGCCACAATACCAACTTGGACAGGTCACGAAGCTTCCTCCTCCACACTCTCAGGCCTTTGGTCCTGTGACAGTGTGCGACTCCTCCTCCACCATCTCCTCAGCCTCCACTGCCAGACAAGTCTCTGTGGCCCTTCAGCATACCATGTGTGCAGGGCACAATGATGTCACGCTGATTTTCACATGGTTTGCCTTGGCGAAAAGAGTCACACAGGGAAGGAACTGCTAAAAGTAATTTGTAAAGAAATTGTAGCATGGCTTAATGCCCTAAATCTGGAAATGGGAACCATGGTGACTGACAATGGGAAGAACATCTTGCATGCACTGCGCCTGGGAAAGATGAGCCATGCACCCTACATGGCACACATGTTCAATCTGGTTGTGAAGCAGTTCCTGAAGTGTTCCCCCCATTTGCAGGACATCCTAACAATGGGAAGGAAACTTTGCATGCACTTCAGCCACTCGTACACCCTCCTTGAGCTGCAGCGTCAGAACGGTATCCCCCAACATAGTCTGGTTTGTGACATTGCCACACGTTGGAATTCCACCCTCCATATGTTGGACCGACTGTACGAACAGAGAAAAGCCATTACCGATTTCTTGATGATCCAAGCGGATAGGGGTACTCCTCTGAGTAACTTCAATGTGAACCAGTGGCAGCTCATATGTGACACGGAAGCCACATTATTGGTAAGTCGCCAGGATTACGGTATGAATGGCATCATTCCACTGCTTCATTTCTTACAACACGTGTTGGAAACGATGGTTGATCAGGGCACTGGAGATGTGGTGCCCACATCTCACACCCACCTGAGCCCTGTGGGGACTGAGCTGGAGGAGGAGGAGGGGGAGGGGCACAGCGGAGCACATTTTAAGTTTTGCCAAATGGGCTGTTTTTCTAATAATCTGACAGGAAAGGCGAAGCAGGAGGAAGTAGAGGAGCTAGAGGGTTAGGAGGAAGGCGAGAAAGAGGAGGCAGACACACCGTGGCAGTATGCAGTGGAGATGGAGGCAAGGAGACCTGTCGTGTCACTTGCATAAATGGCACGATCCATGCTCACTTGCTTTCGTAGTGACAGCCGAATTGTCACCATTCGGCAGCAGGATGACTTCTGGATCTCCACCTTATTGGACCCTCGCTACCGCTACAAAATAGGGGCCTTTATTACACCCACTGTGAGGGAGGACAAAGTAACCTACTACAGAGGCATCCTATGTAATCAGTTGGCCGATGCTGGTTCCATCGTCCCTCCTCTCGCCGGTCTGAATCGGGGGGACCCCTGCACTCACCTTCCACTGCCATAGCTGCTGGGGAGGGGTGGAATGGCATGAGCTGTACCAGTTCCATCAGCAGCAGCCTGAGTCTACAGTCACTGATAAATAGATTTCTTCACCAGCATAGTGAAGCAACTCATCAGCAGCAGGTACACCTGGAGCAGCATCGGAACCAGCAGGTGGTGGCATACCTTGACATGCCCATGCCAACACACCTTGAAGATCCGCTGAACTTCTGGGCAGCCAAACTTGATTTGTGGCTGCCACTAGCAGAGTTTGCCCTGGAAAAGCTGTCCTGCCTGGCCAGTAATGTGCCATTAGAGCGGGTGTTTAGTGCGGCGGGGGCCATAGTCACCCCAAGGAGAACTTGTCTGTCCACGAACAAAACCTGTGAAGGTCTAAATTGTTCCTCAAGTTGCAGGTGATGAGGGCATTCCCCCTGTATGCCCCGCCATGCCAAGTCGTGCCCTGTAGACTGTCAAATGTTATACAAATACTGTGCAAATTGGGGGCTTGTGCTAAATTATGGGACTTTTGGCAGTCTGCGCCACTCATGAAGATTGATATATTGATGTTGATATTGTCACCCAGTTATCCCACATGTAGATATAAATTTTCTGGGATACAAAACCTATTTTCATGAACTATATGTGTTGTAGGTTCTCTGGTCATTTTACATTGATGTCCTATCAAAAGGAACAGAGCAGTGCCAACACTCAGCATCTATCCCAATCAGCTATTAAGCATATACACTTTGAAAAAGGCCACAAGCCAACTCACCATTCAGTATCTATTGGTGGCATTAGGTTACTGTTGCATAGCTGCCATTTATAGAGATGAGTGAACTTTTCAAAAATTTGATTCAGACAATTTGCCGAATTTTTCCCAAAAATTCACTTATATCCGAATTTATTTGCGGCAAATCTATATTAAAATGACTATTTCTAGACTACAGAGAGCCTCAATAGGGGTGTAGAACACTTTGCTTTGTTCTAACACGCAGAATGACATGCAGATTACAGGCATCGCTTCTAGAAACACTGCCGCAGAGTGGCACAATGACAGAGCCTGGAGGTGGCATTAGTATGAGGAGAGTATATAGTGGCTGAATGACACAGTGTGGAGGTGTTGGCAGCATGAGGACACCATACAGTGGCTAAATTACACAGTGTGGAGGTGTTGGCAGCATTAGGAGACCATATAGTGGCTGAATGACACAGCTTGGATGTGGCTGAAGCATGAGAAGACCATATAGAAAACTCTGTGTCTGCTTAACAATGTTCCTCTAGACTTTCTGTCTCATCATATAACTGATCTTGACCTCTGCTCCTGATAGATAAGGGTACACTAGTGGCACAAGACCTCATTAGCCCACATGGAAGTTCTCATTTCCAATCTCTAAGTGAGAAATATGCCCTCCCACACAGGGACTTTTATAAAAGCTTTCAGCTTCGAAGTTTATTAACTATGGATTTCAGACACTCAATTAAATTATCTGCAGTTGTGTATTCTACAAAAAAAGGTATCACTTTCTTCTACATACTTTTAGATGATAAAACGAGTCCTACAAAATTCTCTTTCATGGAGAAATGGGAGGCAGACCTAAAAACTACATTTACCATTGAACTGTGGCTCAAATCCTTGCATTCACTTAGAAAATTGTTTCACTGTACGAACCACCAGGAGGCCATTGCCAAATCTATTTAACGCTGGTATTACACACCTGCTCAATTCCGAATGCTCTAACCTTTGCTGGCATAATTGTGGACATGTGGGTACACTACTCCATACACTATGGGCATGTACAAAACTACACCCTTTATGGACAGGTGTATCCATGTTGTTGAAGAGATTTCCATCTATCATCTAGCCTGGCCCTATTATTGCTAGACTTGGATCATCTACTCACACAGGTCTGTACCCTGGTAGCTTTTATTTTAATGGCTGCTAAACTCCTAATCACCATGAGATGGAAGTCTGCAGACATTCCAACCCTAATGGAGGTTAATAATATGCTCAATGTATTTTGTACATAGAAGAGGATATATTCCTTGGCCCATGGCCAGCATGTTAAATACCTTAGACACTGGGGACCATGGCTGTCCAGCCCTCACTACCCATCCCACAAACAAAACTGACTTTATTTCCTTGCTATGTAAATTATGGTCATACTGTCTGCTATTTATGATAGAGTAGGGCAGATATCTGTTGTAGTCATTATAGATCATTGTTTCAGTCCGATGGAGATGGTCCAATATTGGGCAATATCTTATGTTCCTGTGACTAATCTGCTCATATAACTTTTTATTTATGTGTGATTATTACTTTGTTATTCTTTATTGTACACGCCCGACAGAGGCATCTATTTGTTTTGACATTATGATTTATGTTACTCATGCGATTTATGTCGTGACATGATGTGTCACTCTATTCCTTTGAATTCTTTGTACTGTTGTTATATATTTTGAAAATAAAAACTATTTGAAATAAAAATAAAAAAAACATAGTACTTTTGTTTTCACTTCTAGCACCTATATGGAAAATTCAGCTTTGCACGTGGACCCTCAATCAAACACAAGCAAAATTTATTTCACGGTTACCTATAGAATCTTTTGGTGGGAAGTTAATGGATTTCATGACATGTAGAAAAGGTTTTAGCCTCCATTATCAATCAGTTAAAATAAATTTTTATGGTCCAGTGTCAAATACAGAGTCTGAGGGGTGGAGCATGACACTGGGATTCAAACAAAACCAAAGAGAGAATCCCTGTGTCATGCTCCACCCCCTCAGGACTGGCACTAGGTATAATACAGTGTTATAGTTTTGCCTGCAGGGATCCTTTAAGATACATTTTCAGATTTTCTACATTTACTTGTTTGAGATCTGAATTCGGATCATGCATTATATCTTTGCCTCGTCTTCTAAACTGATATTTCTGAAAAACCATAAAAGTCAAGAAAATGGAGAGATTACTGTATGACTCTTTAACTTTGTCTAAAGTTCAGCAAAAGATTCAATGCCGAGAATAACCACTTGACTACAGAAATTATTCTGCTCACATAGGGAAAAATAGGAACGAAAAAATACCCAAATGGGAGCAATGGATGTTTTGCAAGTCTAATGTGTAATATTTGAATAATTCTTGCTGAGACCAAGTGAATAGAGAAATGATTAACAAAAATGAAAGAAAAACAGCCCAGAAACAAGTGCAAAAGTTGTCTCACCGAGGATATAAGAATGTAAAGTATGTGCCCTCTGCCATGGTGTACATTGCTGTTATCATAAGGATAGGATTCCACTTGTTTTTTTGGGGCAAAAACTCCCAAACTGCCACACAGAGTTTTTCCGTTGCAAAAAAAAAAATTGTCAGCAGGTAGTCAATAGGGAATTTTATGATCACTGGCAGTTTCCCAAAATCGCAACATGCTGAGACAATGGTGTTTTTCCTCGAATTTATTTTCAAAGAAATAGAAGTCTCTAAGAGGGAGAAAGAAAAATGCAATTTGCTTCTTTGGTGTTTTTGCTGCCAAAGCACAAAGTGGCGCCATCTACAGAGATGAAAAGGGGTGAATAGCATTCCTGTATACTATCCCTGCTACTAACAGGACTGAGCTGTGCCAGCAGTTATATATCACAGCTCAGGCATACCCCCTGCCCCATAAGAACATACAGTAAAGCAGTGTGTTGTGCTGCGTAACTTAACTCTTTTGTCAACATACAGTAATCCAGCAATCTATATAGAATGCTGCCTTACTGTAACCCCTTGCTGGGTTTAGAACTCTGCAAGCAAGGATAGAGTTAACTTCCGCTACTGAGCATAGCTCGTTAACTGCACTGTATATAGTGATAAGAGGTCCACTTACCTACCTTCAATTAAATGGTTAACAATGGGTGTGTCTTTTTTTTTTTGTCATAATTTTTTTTAAGGTGTGTTGTGTTTTTATTAAATGTACAGGCTTAGTATTGGAAGCCACTACTAACCTGGGACTTAAAGGGTACCTCTCATCAAAAAAACTTTTGATATATTATAGATTAATGTATGCAGAATAACTTTACAATTGCATGTTATTAAAAAATATGCTTCTTTCTATTTAATTTTCCACTTTGAAGAAATGACCACTAGGGGTCTCCCTACCAGTCCTGGCAGCAAGCATTTCAGACTCATGCCGGAGTCCTAAACACTACGAGCTGATAGTCTGCTTTGTTCACAAAGGAGAACACTCAGAGCTGCCAGCCTGCTTTGTTCACAGCCTGTTTGGCTGTGAACAAAGCAGGCTGGCAGCTCTGAGTGTTTAGGACTCCAGCATGAGTCAGAAATGCTTGCTGACAGGACTGATCGGGACAAATACAATAGAAAGAAGCATATTTTTCATTAACATGCTATTGGAAAGTTATTCAACATTCATTAATCTAAAATATATCAAAAGTTTATTTGATGAAAGGTACCCTTTAACATTAGCCCGCAAAACTGGTAGCACTGACCTCCAATTACTATCCTGTACCCACCGCCACAGTGGTTCCAGGCAGAGCCGGTACCAAAAGGCCCGGAGAGTCAAAAATGGGGCTCCTGGGCCTAGCTGGTAACAGGCTGGCATTATTTATGCTGGGGTGGGCCAAAAACATTAGTCCTTGTCCTACCTGTTAACATCAGGCTGTTGCTTGGTGTCTGGCTAATAATGATAAAAGTGGGAACCACACAATTTTTTTTTTAAATTTAATTTATTTGCTTTTGACAAAAAAACATGTGGTTCTCCCTATTTTCATTATGAAAGTGCTAGTGGTCCCAAAAATGCCCAAGAGCAGGGACAAAACAATAAACCCAAAAATAGCAAAGTGGGTTTTGCGTTTAACAATTCCGTATTGTCTCCATGCCAACATCTGGCTGCTTTGGCAATTGTGGCATTTTTTGTGGAGTTTTGCCCCAAAAAAAAACAAGTGGAAAACTGCTGCAGTCTTGATTTGAAGAAGGATAGACAGACAGGCAGACAAACAGACAGCCAGACAGATAGATAGACAGACAGACGGATAGATAGATAGATCAGTGGTGTTGCTAGGGTTGGTGTCACCCAGTGCGGTAGAAAATGGTGTCACCCCATACCTCCCCCCTCCCCCCAGTAAGTTTTTAGCCTGTTGTGACAGAAACCACTGTTGTAGCGCATTGTGAGAAATTCCAGTATAATAATCAGATATACCAGTTGCCACAGAATAGGAAAGTGTTAAAGAAGTTTTCACTATTTAAATATACAGCTCCCAGAATTACTTAAAGGGGTACTCCACTGGAAAACATTTTCTTTTATATCAACTGGTGGCAGAAAGTTAAACAGATTTTTAAATTACTTCTATTTAAAATCTTAATTCTTGCAGTACTTATAAGCTGGTGTATGCTCCACAGGAAGTTGTGTAGTTCTTTCCAGTCTGACCACAGTGCTATTTGCTGACATCTCTGTCCATGTTAGGAACTGTATAGAGCAGGATAGGTTTTCAATGGGGATTTGCTCCTACTATGGACAGTTCTTGACATGGACAGAGGTGTCAGCACAGAGCACTGTGGTCAGACAGAAAATAAATTAAAAAAGAAAAGAACTTCCTGTGAATCGCTTATACAGCAGCTAATAAGTACTGGAAGGATTAAGATTTTTAAATAGAAGTCATTTACAAATCTGGTTAACTTTGTAGCACCAGTTGATAAAAAAAAAATGTTTTCCAGTAGAGTACCCCTTTGAGCAGTGGTGAGGTTATGCTGGGAGTTGTAGTTTCACTCACCATAACTGTAGAACTGACAAGTGACTACAGCTCTGATAGGACATAGAGAGGAGAATGTACAATTGTTACGCCGAGCGCTCCGGGTCCCCGCTCCTTCCCAGAGCGCTCACAGCGTTCTCCTATTCGCAGCGCCCCGGTCAGACCTGCCGACCGGGTGCGCTGCGATAATGTTCCCAGCCGGGATGCGATTCGCGATGCGGGACGCGCCCGCTCGCGATGCGCATCCCGACTCGCTTACCAGACCCGTTCCCCGTCTGTGCTGTCCCGGCGCGCGCGGCCCCGCTACCTAGGGCGCGCGCATGCCGGGTCTTTGCGATTTAAAGGGCCGGTGCGCCACTGATTGGCGCATGAGGTTTAAATCAGTACCTTCACCTGTGCACTCCCTACTTATACCTCACTTCCCCTGCACTCCCTTGCCGGATCTTGTTGCCATTGTGCCAGTGAAAGCGTTTCCTTGTGTGTTCCTAGCCTGTGTTCCAGACCTCCTGCCGTTGCCCCTGACTACGATCCTTGCTGCCTGCCCTGACCTTCTGCTACGTCCGACCTTGCTCTTGTCTACTCCCTTGTACCGCGCTTATCTCAGCAGTCAGAGAGGTTGAGCCGTTGCCGGTGGATACGACCTGGTTGCTACCGCCGCTGCAAGACCATCCCGCTTTGCGGCGGGCTCTGGTGAATACCAGTAGCAACTTAGAACCGGTCCACCGACACGGTCCACGCCAATCCCTCTCTGGCACAGAGGATCCACCTCCAGCCAGCCGAATCGTGACAACAATGATATCAGTGACTACAGGAGACGTCTTCTCTATAGTTTTCCCTTATCTAATTCAGATGGTACATACCGCCAGGACTAAAACTTCTGTCTGCAGAATGTGACGCCCAGACGTCTCCTCACTATGTCAGCGCATTCTCATCCTCTATATGAAAACAAGTATTATTATAAACCTGCCAGACACTGTATCCTCTAAATATAATACTACTATACACTATACTCTTTGATTATAAACCTTCCATACACCGTACCCTCTGAATATAATACTACCACACACTGTACATTCTGAATATAATACCAACACATACTGTACACTCTGAATATAAATCTGCCACATACTGTACCCCTGAATATAATACTGCCACACACTGTACCCTCTGAATATAATACTACCACAAACTGCGCTCTCTAAATGTAACGTTGCCATACAGTGCACCCTCTGAATATAATACCACAACCGCAGTAACACCCCTCAACATCCGTTAGCTGATGCTAGTTTGGTGGTGTTGCTAGTGGATGATGGGGGTGCTAATACTGGGGGGGGTGTTGCTGGAGGATGATGAGGGTGCTACTGGCCACCCCCCCTGGCAGTATCACCCCCATCATCCATCGGCAGGATCATCCTCCTGGCAGGAGCACCACCATCATCCACCATCAGGATCCGCTGATGGAGGTGCTACTGCTGGGGGGAGGGGGGGGGGGGTTGCTGATGAATGATGAGGGTGCTACTGCCAGGGGGGAGCATTAGGTAGGAAGCAGTTCCTCCACATTAGGTAGGTAGAAGTTTCCCCACATTAGGTAGCATATTTTCCCCACATTAGGCAGCATAGATTCCCCACATTTGGTACCAGTTCCCCCACATTAGGTAGGTACCAGTTACCCCACATTAGGTAGCAATTTCCCCACATTAGGTAGCACAGATTCCCCACATTAGGTAGCACAGATTCCCCACATTAGGTAGCAATTTCCCCACATTAGGTAGCAGTTTCTCCACATTAGGTAGCACAGATTCCCCATATTAGGTAGCATAGACTCCCCACATTTGTTAGCACAGATTCCCCACATAAGGTAGCAGTTTCCCCACATTAGGTAGCATAGACTCCCCACATTACGTAGCATAGACTCCCCACATTAGGTAGCATAGACTCCACACATTTGGTAGTAGTTTCCCCACATTAGGACGCAGGTTCCCCACAATGGGTCAAAGTCTCCCCACATTAGATCGCTGGTTCAACCCTCCCCCCCCCCCACAAAAAAAACACATACAACACAGAGAGACACACACACACACAGTCAGAGAGATACACACTCACAGACAGACACACACACAGATCCACAGTCACACACACACACACAGGGTCACACACACACAGAGTCACACACACACACAGAGTCACACAGTCACACTCACACACAGTCACATACACACACAGAGTCACACATTCACACACAGTCACATACACACACAGAGTCACACACACACACACAGAAAATAAGGCATACTTGGCACACCAGAAGGCCTCCTACATAATTCCAATACAAGAAATAATTGTGGGCAGGGGTGTAGCTTAAAGCTCCTTGGTCCCCCTGCAACACACACACACACAGTCACATACACACACACACAGAGTCACACAGTCACACACACAGTTACACACACACACACACACACAGCGTCACACACAGTCACATACACACACACACCCACACAGAGTCACACACAGACAGAGACACACAGACAGAGATAGAGAGAGACAGACACACTCACCCATCCAGCGCAGTGATCCTTCTCTCCGGGCGCCCTGCAAGTGACGTCACTGACGTCCCATGCGGTGGGGCTGACGGACGGGCGCATAGCGGCGATGAAGGCCGGGGGTGCTGACGAACGGGCGCACAGCGCAGGTGAAGGCCGGGGGGGTGCTGATGGACAGGCGCACAGCGCAGGTGTAGGCCGGGGGGGGGGGAGTGCTGACGGACGGGCGCACCGCACAGCGCAGGTGAAGGCGGGGGGGGGGGGTATGCTGATGGACGGGAGGTCGGTCGGGCACAGATGGGGGGAGTCGGTGTAGCTGGGGAGGGGCGGGGTGGGTGCTGCGGAGCGTCTTTGTGTCACCCCATTAGGTTGGTGTCACCCGGTGCGGGCCGCACCCCCCGCACCCGGGTCGCAACGCCACTGAGATAGATAGCCAAGAAAATGAAGGAGTTGAGAATAATATCTGTGGAATGAGCAAGCTTTGGCCAACTGCTATAGAGGATGTTATGGTACCTTAATAGAAAAAAAGTAGAAGAATTGCAAATACAAAACTACATAAAGTGATAGACAGATAGATAGATATGAGATAGATAGAAATAAGATAGATAGATATGAGATAGATAGAAATATGATAGATAGATATGTAGATAGATATGATATAAGATAGATAGATAGATAGATAGATAGATAGATATGAGATAGATAGAACATATAGGAGCCAAATGGACAGAGACACAGATAGATGGATATAAAAATAAACACTTTAAAATAAGAATCTACAGCATTTATCTTCATTCATCAAATAAAGGTTACAAAGCAACAAAAGTCAATGAAATTATTTGTCGATAATCACTGTGGCCACAATCCATCAGGCTGCTGTTCTCATTCAATTACACTGAAACCTTCTGGTAAGAAAAAACTATTTTGCCAGTATGAGCGCAGACATTGTCTGCAACTCAGCAAATGTTGAAGGCAAAGACATAATATGTTTATGTTGTACTTGGGTCTGGATTTAGCAGTTGCCATTACAAATCTAATATCGACAGTAATAAAAAACAAATAGGCCTGGTGCCAGTTTATGTCAGCAAAACAGACAGCATAATGTTTAGGTTTCCTATAACCTGATTGTTTTATTAATTATTATTATTATTATTATTATAGTGTTACTTATTATGATTACTACTCACTCTTAAGCACTCCATGAGCTTTTTACTGTCGTACTTGTCTTCTCTCTCAAAGCAAAATTAGATCTCCAGCATTCCCTTGAGAGCAGGCAAGTCTAACTCGTACTCTTGAGCGAGTCTTTGATGAATACTCACTGCGTCTTTGCTGTGTCTTCGCTGATTTCTCACTTCTCCACATTCTCTTCTGCAGGAAGGTGGAGAGAACTGCAAACTTCAGGAATAAAGAGAGGTGAAGAGCATAGACAGATCTGCCATGTAGGTGTAGTATAGCTAGTCTGGCTAAGATTGGTGGAAGTCCCTGGACAAAAATATCTGTAATTGTATACTTTATTGAAGGCACCAGTGGCACATCAATAGGTCATCAGACTCTTTCATCAACCTCCATAATAGAAGGCAGATTCAGATTCCAAAATGTATCTAAATTTCAACATTAATTCAGACCTCAGACCAGGCCACATGATAAATTCAGACACATAGCAGGCCGCTTAAATTGCGGTTCCTGATTTCTTGAAGGTGCAGTTGAACAAGAGATAGAGACGAGACACAATATGACATCCCCAAAGCCTGGGGTGATAAGTATTTGGTGGCCCAGTACAGGAGTTGCACCCCTGTACCCTAGCTGCCCTGTCAGGCAGACTCCATCCTGTGACCCCTTTAAGACCTGTTGTCATGTGATTGTAATCAGGGAAGGTACCACTGACCATGTGACCTACAGGGTGACCTATGGGACCCCTCAGTCCTCTTGGAGTCTTTTCTGAGATTCAGTGCAGTCCAGTCCTGTCAGAGAGTGTCTGGTGCCCCAAGGAGGCCTGAACTCTACCACATAGTCACAGATTCTCAAGTCCATTGCCCCACAGGTCAAGTCAAAGCCTGGTAAGCTACAGAAAGGAGGTGAAGTCAGTCGTAGTCTGGCATAGTCAAGTTAGTCCAAGTCAATCTGTCTCAAGTCAGCTTGGCTCTGCAACAAATCGTCCCAGTCCACCATAAGTCCCAGCAAGCCCTGTGGTCTATGAAGTCACTGGTCACCTCCGTGGGCCTGGCTGAACTGTATAGACTGTTACACCTGTCTGACTAAGTAAAGCTGCCGTTTTTCCATAACTTGGCGTTGGAGTCATCATTTGCCCCCATGCCTAGCACAGGATCCAGAGGGTGGTGTAAAGGATAAACCATGCCCTGGTGTCATGAACACAAGAGGTTAATGCCATCTGCCCCTATGGTTATACCATCTGCCCTGCATCACACCCTCACCACAACCTTTGGCGTCCTACGAACAAGATACGGGTGTGCGCCTTTTGCAAAAAGTACCCCCCTCAGTCTGAACTGTGTCCAGTATTGCAGAGTAAAATGCACGAGCGACAAAAATTGCGCCAGAAAGTGTACGGGCCTTTGTCAGTGAAAAGTGTTTATTTTGAGGCGCTTGTGAAATAGAGGGGGAGGTGAAGAAAAGACTGCCATGAACTGTATAGAGTCTGTAGCTGAAAGAGTTAATCTGGTCCGGTGTTTCCCACGCACAAGTCATCGCAGCTCCGCCCACATCAGTCCCCAGTGGTGAGGCCTCTTCAATCAAATGAGGAGGAACCAAAGAGCCGTCCTGTGTTGCACAGGGGAAGATTTTGCTGACCAGACCTAGACAAAAAGTTCCCTGGGCGCAGCAATCATGGAGGTTCCAGCTTCTGCGCCCATCACCGACAGTCACCCACAAAGCCCTGCTGCATCACAGGCTCCGCAACCACCACCAATCATCAGTATCAAGTCTTTGGTGCCCAAGTCTTTCATAACTGTCACGTTACTGTTTGCAGGTCTGGTCGCAAGACTGTTCATCACAGGGTACCTGCATAATAGAGGGGGAATGTCCACTATAGTACCCCCATCAGTCAAACCAGAGGTGCTGCAGCACTTCATCAGTTCTCTTAAAGGGGAACACACCTTATTCTTCTAAAAGCGACAGCGAATTAAAAAATCAACGGAATGTCTGAGCACAGCACCACAGATCAACCGGGTGCCAGTGCACCTTCATCTTCAGCGGTGAGGTCATCACCTGCTCCAGTAGCCAAGGTCCGGCCCCCCTGCCTCCAGCCAGCATCAACAGTCCTGGTGTTTCCACGTCTGCACCGGTATTCATGGGGAACCCTGTCCTTCCTATTTACAATGGATACCTCTTTACCCTGATGAGGGATTTCAGAGAGAGGATCCAGAGTTTGTTTGTCTTTAACTATTTTCCTCCTAACCAAAAGGTGCAACTGTTAACAGGACAACTCCAGGCACCTGCACTAGATGAAGTCCGCACCTCGCGAGCATCTGAGAAGGCGACGGTGGAGCAGATCTTTGAAGGACTGTACCAGGTATTTGAGTCACATTCTACATCAGAGGTAAGTCACTGACTGTATGAAAGGTGACAAAATCCAGGTGAGACCTTGAAAGCGTATGCTGTGACTCTACAGAATGCCCTAGAGACTGTCCAGAAATTAGATGGTATAACTCCCGAGCAGGGCAACAAAGTGTTAATGGACAGATTTTTCGATGGAGCTCATAACAAGTGGAACAATGCCCAATTGAGAATGTTAGCACTCCAAAACCCTAACATGTAATTCCCTGCTTTTAAGAGACTGGCTATCCAAGTGATCGACTCAGGCACTGAGTTAGAGGAAGCTTGTACTCACCTTATACCTGTTCAAGAGCCACTAGGGGTGGTAGCCAGGCCTATATCATCACAGTCCACTGCCCCAGTGCAACCTACTTTGCCAGCCACTGCAGCCTTAGATCTACAGAGTGTTACACAGGACATTGAGCAATTGACCAAGGCTGTTAAGGATCTTGCCACCCGGCCTGCTCCACCTGACCATGAACCACCCCTGCCTAAGAAACCGTCCCCTACTCCTGCTCCCCATAATCCCAATCACCGTACTCCTCCACCTAATAAATATTCGGGGACTCAGAGACCTTTCTGCACCTATTATAATAAAACATCCATTGGAAAATGCAGTGCTGGGATTTAAACGGATTCACCCTGAGGTCGAGCACTAGCCCTCAGGAAAACAGTGATCAGGACCAAATCAGGACTCTCACTTTTATGTTCCCTTCTGCCCCCTTGTAAAAGTAATTGTAGAAGGTGTACCTTTAGAGGCGTTAATATATGCAGGGTCACAAGTGTCTACCATATCTAAACGTGTTTTCTATCAACATTTGGATGCTAGTTTATTATGTGAGCCTGATGATGTTAATTTCAGGGTAGTTGCAGGTAATGGGCAACAAGTCCCCAGACATGGATACTGGGAGCCAACTATTCAGTTGGGAGAGCATGTACTTACCGGGCATGGAGTGATTGTAACTAATGTGATGGATAAGGGGTCTGTTGATTTTGTATTGGGGATGAAATAGTTTCACTGAGATATTAGATGCTTTCTATGCCTCTCTTCCCCATATGTCCCCTTCAGACCAGCGGGCTGTGCAGTACCACTTGAAAGTTCTACAGGCGGAGCAGAAGTTTGCCAACAAGCAAGATTAAATCTGCAGAGTACGAGTTCAGGTCGGTGAACTTTTAACCCAACACGGAGACCATCATCTGGTGTTGTGCATGTCCCGGAATCAAGAATAGGGACTATGAGGCCCTGCTGGAACCTATACAGTTAGAAGATCATCCTCTTGTCCGAGCTACGAGAAGTCTTGTCACTGTCACCAACGGGAGAGTCCCGGCGCGGTTAGTAAACCTGTTTGATTCTGCTACTGTCCTACCCAAATACACTCCAGTGGCTCAGTTGTACCTCCTAGAGCCGAAAGACATTGTGACAGAACGTCTGGTGGCCAGGCAGTGTGCAGCTCATGTTTCTGATGGATCCAGTGCTAACCCTTCAGAGCCCTGGTGAGCACAGCTCCAGGTTGGGGACGACACCACTCCAAGAGACCAGGTCAATGGAGTCATCAATGTTGCTAAAAGATATCATTAGAGATGTCGCAAATTGTTCGCCGGCAAACAGTTCCCGGCGAATTTAGCATGTTCGCGTTCACCTCGCCGGGCGAACATATGTGAAGTTCGATCCGCCCCCTATACATTAACATTGCGGTAAACTTTCACCCTGTGAGTCAGAGTCAGCAGATACATTACAGCCAATCAGCAGCAGTCCCTCCCTTCCAGACCCTCGTACCTCTTGCACGGACGCCATTTTACCCTCATTCGGCATGCTGCAGGCTTAGGAAGTGGAGAGTAAGAGAAGCTGCTCCTGCTGTATAGGGAAAGCGATAGCTAGGTTGCTGTTAGGGGATGTATTCAGGGTCCAGCTTACTCCTAAAGCACTAGTGTAACATCTGCTTTAAGGACAGCACCCAAAAAAGCCCTTTTTAGGGCTCAAATATCAGTCCGCGTGTCTTGCAACAGCTGGAGGCACACTGGTTGGGAGGGAACCGCAGGTTAAAAGGGGCACTCCAGTATAAAACTTAAGTTCCTTCAAGCAACTAACTACTACAGTATTCAAAGGGCTGAAAGATATCAGTGCGTGTGTCTTGCAACAGCTGGAGGCACCCTGGTTGGGAGGGAACCACTGGTTAAAAGGGGTACTCCAGTATAAAACTTAAGTTCCTTCAAGCAACTAACTACTACAGTATTCAAAGGGCTGAAAGATATCAGTCCGTGTGTTTTTCAACAGCTGGAGGCACCCTGGTTGGGGACAACTGCTTAAAAGGGGAACTCCGCTGGCAAGCTTTTTTCTTTAAAGCAACTAACTACTACAGTATTCAAAGGGCTGAAATATATCAGTCCGTGTGTTTTGCAACAGCTGGAGGCACCCTGGTTGGGGACCACTGTTTAAAAGGGGAACTCCGCTGGCAAGCTTTTTTTCTTTAAAGCAACTAACTACTACAGTATTCAAAGGGCTGAAATATATCAGTCCGTGTGTTTTGCAACAGCTGGAGGCACCCTGGTTGGGGACCACTGTTTAAAAGGGGAACTCCGCTGGCAAGCTTTTTTTCTTTAAAGCAACTAACTATTACAGTATTCGAAGGGCCGAAATATATCAGTCTTTGTGTTTTGCAGCAGCTGGAGGCAACCTGGTTGGGTAACACTGCTTAAAAGGGGAACTCCGCTGGGAAGCTTTTTTGCTCATTGTCATACTAGTACAAGTCCTATTTGGTGTGACTTTTGTGCAAATAAAAAAAAATACCTTTTTTGGCTGTTAAAAAAAAAAACAGTCACTGTCAGTTCACGTCACAGTTGCCAGTTTTTTTGCCTGCAGGGCAAATTGTGTCACCCTAGTGCAAGTCACATTTGGTGTGACAATTGTGCAAATTTATCCCAAAAAATTACAGGCAGAGGAAGGCCACCCCACAGGGGCCATCGTGGTGCTGGGATTCCCTTTGGCCCTAGAATGGCCAGTGTTCAGAGGCCACGTACCCTGAACCCCCAAAGTTCTGAGGACATAGTTGACTGGCTATCACAAGTCACCCAATCTACTACAGCTTCCGCTCGGAACCTTGACGCACCATCCTTCTCCTCTAGCTTAGCTTTGGGCACCTCTCATGCTTCCACTTGCCCGCCTGCCGCCACCACCAACACTAGCACCACAGCAGCGTTACTTGATCCATCAGAGGAGTTATTTACACATCAGTTTGAAGACATGAGTGATGTGCAACCATTATTGCAAGAGGATGTAGTTAACAGGGCTATGTCTCAGTCAGGCATCATTACACACATGGACGTACGGTGTGATGATGATGTTGTACCCGCTGCTGCTTCCTTTCTTGAGGTGTCAGATAGCGGTGAAGGTGTTGATGATGATGATGTGTCCGTGGATGCCACGTGGGTGCCCGCTAGTAGAGAAGAAGAACAGGGGGAAAGTTCAGATGAGGAGACAGAGAGGAGGAGGAGAGGAGTTGGAAGCAGGGGGAGGTCGTCGCAAGGAGCCAGTGGCACAGTCAGACAGCATGCACTGGCACCCGGGGTCAGCCAGACGGGACGCAAATCAACACATGCTGTTGCCACCACCAGAATGCCGTCATCGCAGAGCTCAACAGTGTGGCATTTTTTTTGTGTGTCTGCCTCTGACAACAGCGAGGCCATTTGCAACCTGTGCCAGAAGAAACTGAGTCGTGGGAAGTCCAAAACCCACCTAGGCACAACTGCTTTGCGAAGGCACATGATGTCACATCACAAACGCCTATGGGATCAACACGTCAGTACAAGCAGCACACAAAGTCAAAGCCGCCATCCTCCTCCTGGTCCAGCATCTTCAGTCAGGTCAACCACTGCTGCCCTCCTTGCCCCCTCTCAACCATCCGCCTCTCCGTCTTTCGCCTTGAGCAGTTCCTGCTCATCTGCCCACAGTCAGGTGTCTGTCAAGGAGATGTTTGAGCACAAGAAGCCATGTCTCAAAGTCACCCCCTAGCCCGGCATCTGACAGCTGGCTTGTCGGAACTGCTAGCCCGCCAGCTGGAGAGTCTGAGGCCTTTAAAACATTTGTAGCCATTGGGACACCGCAGTGGAAGGTACCCGGCCTAATTTTTTTTGCACAAAAGGCAATCTCTAACCTTAACTCCATTGTGCAAAAGGAAATTATGGCATGCAAAAGGAAATTATGGCATGTCTGGCACACAGTGTAGGGGCAAGGGTCCATCTGACCACTGATACCTGGTCTGCGAAGCATAGTCAGGGCAGGTACATCACCTACACTGCACATTGGGTAAACCTGGTGACGGTTGCCAAGCTTGGAACGCGTGGCTCTGCAGAGGAATTGGTGACACCGCCACGACTTTCAGGCAGGCCTGGTGCCACCTCCTCTACTCCTCCTACTCCATCCTCTTCCATAACCTCCTTGGCCGAGTCCTCTACCACTGCTGCGTCTTGCTCCACATCACCGGCACCCCCCCAGCTCCCCAGGTGCTATTCCACATCCCGGATACGGCAGTGTCACGCCATCTTGGGGTTGACTTGCCTCAAAGCGGAGAGTCACACCGCACCAGCGCTCCTGTTGGCTCTGAACGCACAGGTGGACCAGTGGCTGTACCAACTGGAGATCGGCAAGGTGGTTTGTGACAAATTTGTTGGCGGCATTGAGGTTGGGCAAGTTGACACATGTGCCGTGCATGGCACATGTGTGTAATCTGATTGTACAACGCTTTGTGCTCAAATACCCAGGCTTACAGGATGTCCTGAAGCAGTCCAGGAAGGTGTGTGGCCATTTCAGGCTTTCCTACATGGCCATGGCGCACTTGTCAGATATCCAGGGGTGAAACAACATGTCAGTGAGGCGCTTGATTTGCGACAGCCCGACACGTTGGAATTCAACACTCTTAATGTTCGACCGCCTGCTCCAACAAGAAAAAGCCGTCAAAGAATATTTGTATGACTTGGGTGCTAGGACATCATCTGCGGAGCTGGGAATTTTTTTTGCCACGTTACTGGACGCACATGCGCAATGCCTGTAAGCTCATGCGTCCTTTTGAGGAGGTGACAA
This sequence comes from Hyla sarda, assembly GCF_029499605.1. Lineage (NCBI taxonomy): Eukaryota > Metazoa > Chordata > Amphibia > Anura > Hylidae > Hyla > Hyla sarda. The sequence goes on along the minus strand of NC_079199.1, from coordinate 51,440,975 downwards.
ACCTGGTCAGTCGCACCGAAGGCACCATCAGCGACATCATACCGTTTGTTTTCTTCCTGGAGTGTGCCCTGCGAAGAGTGCTGGATCAGGCAGTAGATGAGCGTGAAGAGTTGTGGACACCATCACCACCAGAAAAAGCCTTGTCAGCATCGCTTGTTGGACCTGCGGCAATGCTGGAAGTGGATTTTGAGGAAGAGGAGTCAGAGGAGGAATGTGGCTTTGAAGAGGAGGAGGAAGACCAACCACAACAGGCATCCCAGGGTGCTCCTTGTCACCTATCTGGTTCCCGTGGTGTTGTACGTGGCTGGGGGGAAGAAGATGATACCTTCCCTGACATCACTGAGGACGAGGACAAGGAACGGGACATGAGTAACTCGGCATCCAACCTTGTGCAAATGGGGTCTTTCATGCTGTTGTGCCTGTTGAGGGACCCTGTCATGATTCGACTGACTGGAGGTGGATCCTCTGTGCCAGAGAGGGATTGGCGTGGACCGTGTCGGTGGACCGGTTCTAAGTTGCTACTGGTATTCACCAGAGCCCGCCGCAAAGCGGGATGGTCTTGCAGCGGCTGTAGCAACCAGGTCGTATCCACCGGCAAAGGCTCAACCTCTCTGACTGCTGAGATAAGCGCGGTACAAGGGAGTAGACAAGAGCAAGGTTGGACATAGCAGAAGGTCAGGGCAGGCAGCAAGGATCGTAGTCAGGGGCAACGGCAGGAGGTCTGGAACACAGGCTAGGAACACACAAGGAAACGCTTTCACTGGCACAATGGCAACAAGATCCGGCAAGGGAGTGCAGGGGAAGTGAGGTATAAGTAGGGAGTGCACAGGTGAAGATACTGATTAGGCCTGCTGCGCCAATCAATGGCGCAGTGGCCCTTTAAATCGCAGAGACCCGGCGCGCGCGCGCCCTAAGGAGCGGGGCCGCGTGCGCCGGGACAACACAGACGGAGAACGGGTCAGGTACGGGAGCCGGGATGCGCATCGCGAGCGGGCGCGTCCCGCATCGCGAATCGCATCCCGGCTGGGAGTAATATCGCAGCGCACCCGGTCAGCAGGTCTGACCGGGGCGCTGCGAATGAGAGGACGCTGCGAGCGCTCCGGGGAGGAGCGGGGACCCGGAGCGCTCGGCGTAACAGACCCTTTTATTTTGAAAAGGATTTCTTTGTGTTTTTCACCGTCCTGCATTATAGAGTCTTCTGGACCTTATGATAATTTAAACTTGAATTTTCAAGAGTACTAACCATTACAAGGGAACGCTTGTTGCGTGTGATTTTTTAACTTAAATTTTCAAAAGTAAAATACAGAGAGGGAAGAACTCTGTTTCTTTATTTGATGAAAAATTTTATTTAGAAAATAATTTCTCTGTCTGTTTCTCCGTCCTGCATTACAGAGTCTTCTGGACTCTTGGATATGCGCTTGCTTAATTTTTCTGGCCTCTGGTGCTGCACTTTTTATGCTGCCACAATTTGTCTGGGTGCTGCTATAGCTGCGGCTGCAACAATACCAAATTTTTGAGCCATGTGTACATGCCTAATTTTTCTGGTACTCTCTGCTGACATCTCTGTCCATTTTAGCAACTGGGCATATTAAATGTATGGTAAGGGTAGCATGGTGGCTCAGAGGTTAGCACTGCTGACCTGAACTTGGGTTCAAATCCCACTATGTGCTGCCTAAAGGGGGGATCTAACTATGTGAGGTCTAAAGGGGGATGTAACTATGTGCTGCCTAAAGGGGGGCTCTAACTATGTGCTGCCTAATATGGGGGAATCTATGTGCTTGCCTAAAGGGGATCTAACTATGTGATGCCTAAAGGGGGCTCTATGTGCTGCCTAAAGGGGGTTACAGCACGTTATTCCAAAGAATTTAGGAATAATAGGTGATTTATGCCCTTTATGGATTAAAGCCAGACTCTGCATCCACTATGTAATTTTCCATGGGAGTTTTGCCATGGGTCCCCCTCCAGCACGCCACAGTCCGTTCACCGATCGCAAACCGAAAATTTTATGTCCGCGACATCACTAGATATCACAAAACTTTCAGCAAGCACCCCACAGACTTTGGGAAACGTAAATGATCCAACATCGGATTCTCACGGGCGACAGTTCGCCTATCAAGGAGAGCCACCGCCCAGTTGTGCAAGGCATGTACCAGACTGTCAAGAAGATGCTGACCGACATGAAAGAGGCAGATGTAATATAAGAAAGTCAGAGAGTCCCTGGGCAGCACAACTTGTCTTGGTTAAAAAGAAAGACGAAACCATCCGCTTCTGTGTCAACTACAGGAAACTGAACAATGTCCCACATAAGGATGCTTATCCTTTGCTTACGGCCCTCAGGTCTGCCACTTACTTCTCCACACTGGATTTGACCAGCGGATACTGGCAAATGCCCATGGCCGTGGCGGATCGGGGCTATGTAATGCCCCTGCTACGTTCCAGCATCTGATGGAAAGATGCCTGGGTCATTTGAATTTTCCTAAGTGTCTTGTTGTACCTGGATGATGTCATTGTGTATTCCAAGTCTTACCACGAACACCTCAGTCATGTGTCAGATGTCTTTCAAGTATTGATTAAGCATGGGTTGAAGATCAAACCATCAAAGTGTCACTTGCTAATACCTCAAGTCCATTACTTGGGACATGTTGTCAGCTCAGAGGGAGTCCTGCCAATTCCTGAAAAGGTGGGTGCTGTCAAGAACTGGCCTACCCAGCGCACAGTGAAGAATGTCAAGAGCTTCCTGGGATTCGCTGGCTACTACTGCTGCTTCATCCCACACTTTGCCCAAATTGCAGAACCCCTCACAGCTCTCCTATGGGGTACGGCAAAGGAGAATTACAATGGAAGACTACCTATTGAATGAGAGAGCGTTCCGAGCTCTTAAACGTCTGCTGACAGAACCACCCATCTTGGCGTATCCAGACTACAGTCAGCCTTTCCGGCTATATACTGATGCCAGTTTTGAAGGTCTGGGATTTTATATGTTATATAGTCTTATAATGTAATTATAATATCAAATTACCCAGTTGCTCATTGACAGGACGGGTTATTTTCTAATATATATTGACATGGAAATTTTAGCAGACGTGGATGATTTCTAATGGTGTTTTTCCAGATCATTATCATAGGTGTGTAATGCTAAATTGTACAATCCTTCATCTCAAATGCTGCATGTTGGAGTGGACCTAACAGCTTCATGGTCAGATCAGGCTGTAAATTAAATGTTAACTGTTCTCTTAACCTACAGGAAGGGTTCTCAAAATTGAGCTTGTATTTTTATGGCCTTCAGGATTTCTAGATTACTTGTAATAGACTTTTTATGCAACAAGGCAACTGTCGCACAACTTAATTGGAATGCCATGTCGAATTTTTAAATTAAGAATCTCGTACTCAAGCATCGCTGCTTTTTTTCATTAGAGGAGTGAAAACTTAATTGAATCCCGCAACAAAAATACTACACATCTTTAATTAAACAGGAGCATTTCACAAACTATTTTTCCGAGAGGCTGATTTAATTATTTAAAATATATTTTGAGTCGTTATAGGGAAAATCTGAAAAGAATATTTCTACAAGTGTCATTTTATATTCCAATAACAGCATAATGATTCTGGATTTACGGCTGGCAGTGTGTAGGATGAAGAAAAGGGAAATGCAATGAAAATTAAATGGCTTGCAGTTAGACTCTCGGTTTTGCTAAAATACAAAAACAAAATGAAAATGTATACAAAAAAAAAAGAGATTTGGCTTGATACATCATGGGCATTGAAAATACACAATTTCAACATTTCTGTTCACTGCACAACATGATGCTCCATCTCATATAACCCACAGCACCTACTGCCCAAAATACTTCCTTCATGCTGTGGGGGAATAACTATAGTAATTGCAGAGGGGGCCTATGCGGGCCAAAAGGTTCTTTTGCCCTCTAATAGGGGAATTTTTGTAAAGATAAAAATTGATATGATGTTGTGCATGAAATGAAAACAACCAAACAATACTTACCTACTTCTATTCCCCATAGCTTCTGTTTAGCACACTGTTGATCATTGTTTTTGCTAGCTTCTGGGTCAGGGTGTTGGAGCAGGACATGCCTGCTCAGATATTCTTTAGCCATGGCGGGACATAACCTCCAGATGAGTGTTGATGAGCTGAGTGTTCATGTGATAAATGAGATTGGGAGAGATAACTGTTGGCTAAACGAGCCTCCTTTAGAGTACACATGCCTAATGTGACATCTCCATTTTGCCTGGTCCCCCATGGCTACAACCATCTTACGGCATCCAATGAGACAATTAAAGGGGGTTTCCAGGATCTTTTTTTATTTGACTGTGCTACAGGGGCTGTAAAATTGTGTAGTTCATAATATAGTGTGTGTTCCTGTGTGTGACGCTCATCTCGCAATTCTTCTGTGATTATCACCCCAATATTAATTTTTAACAGCATACAAAATTACTCATGTCTTGGGATTTCCCAGGTTGCAGTGCATGGAGACTTGACATCACTAGTCACGTGATCAGAAGGAGCCTGTCCGGCTTGGATTTAGCAACAGCTGTTGGCCCCCTGTTTTCAAAACAATGGGGGATATTTATCCAAAAATTTAGATTGGTTTTTCCTGTCTAAATTTGTCGCACAGAAAGTCGCAGTTTAAATATGTGCGACTTTTCTGCAACTTTTGTTGCTTTAGAGGATTTTTAGAACATGATGCATTCTAGTCTATTTTAGTGCATTCTAGTCTATTTTAGATGGAAAAATGCATTGGTGCTGAATTTATCAAAAGCGACTTATCAGCGACAAGTCGCATCAGCTGAAAAAATGTCGAAATGTAAGACCATGCTGGAGCAGGTTTAAATACAGTCTAAAGCATAGATCCCGAAGTCTGTGCACAGAATTTATCAAGAGCCATGCACCTTTTGATAAATTAGGCGCACAATAGACCAGCCTAACCCTCTGTAGTTTGGTCTATATTGATGGGGGACATAGACAGCTTTGATAAATATACCCCACTGTGTTTCAATGGGTGTGGTGGCTGATGTGTGGGAAGAAGGAAAGTGATCTAAAACTTTCAAGCATGGAACTGTGGGATGTGTAGTTTAGAGAACAAATCCAATAGGAAATACCCAGTTCTGATAGGTAAGTACTAAAATCACCTTATAGTGGATAGCATTAGCCCCTTTAACCATGATTAACTGTATATTGCTGGTTACTCCCTACTGTGTATGCAAGCAAGGGGGTTTGTGTGAAGCGTGTGCTCTATTGTTGTCAGGGTCACAGTCCAGAGAGGAAACCAGGAAGTGATCTATGAGGAGGAAGAACGCCAAAGGGATGTGGGTAATTTTACCTAAAACAAACAAACAAAACCTCGCAAATTTGTACTCCTTTATTCATGTGTATGTTATATACATAATTGCTACCAACTTTGCTTCATGGGAAAACTTTAGACTCTGCAACTCAGTTTACATTTTAACAATCTAAGGACTCAGAGGAGTTCACATTTCAGAGGAAGAGGTCAACACATTTTTGGGATAAAACTTTTGATACTCCATATTGGAGAGCCAGATCACTGAACCATAACATAAGAAACTATAGATTTACTGCTTCTAGTAACCTGTTCTTAAACTTCTATAAATGATACATTGATTTATCCACATTGAACAATTATATTTTTGCCTAGTGATGATAATAATCATTCTTTATTTATATAGCGCACACAGATTCCTCAGCACTGTGCACTCAAATTTGTCTCTGTCTCCACTGGGGCTCACAATCTATATCTGTGGGTTCATTTTGAAGGAAACCCACACAACACATAGAGAACAAACAAACTCTTTGCAGATATCATCTTTGGTGGTATTTGAACCTAGGACCCCAACCCGGCAAGGCAACAATGCTTACCACTGAGCCGCCATGCTCATTATGGCTGACTTTCCATTTATCTCCATATTAATATTTCTTTCTTTATTTTTTTTTACTTTCTCTGAGATGTGGAGTATGTGAATAAGGTATAACCAATAGAAAATATAAATTAAATATTCCTATGTGGCCCTTGGAAAGTGGTGGACCAACACTGGTCAGTCCCATTTTATTTGCTTCTGGGTGATTAAAACCAATGCCAGGCTCAACTCTACAGGGCAACTGCACTGTTAAAGGGGTATTCTGGCCAAAGACATCTTATCCAAAGATGTCTGATCGCGAGAGGGCCCACCGCTGGGACCCTCTGCGATCTCTGTGCAGCACTCGCATTCTGTGTGGTACTGCTGCTCCAACACCAATGGTCCCATTGGGTTATGGGTTCAATAGTAAATTTTCCAATCCCCTTCTGGGAGGAGATCCTCCCTTCCGGGGAGCAATACCCTGTCTGTAACCCAATTAAAATATAACTTTTATTCTTATTACTTAAAAGGTCTATCTGTGATTGTGAAACTTATATATATTTAAAATTATCAGGAGAGACAGTGTGTCTTCTTGTGTATGCCCACTTAGTGGTGCTATAGTGCTGGTGTAGGAGTTATCTTGTTTCTCACTGTGTGTGGTCAGTGTGTCACTCTGCCATCACACAGTAACTCCGCACCCTTGATACACACTGTCTTCCTGTCTAAAATCTTGATAAATTGCTCTAACGTTTCGTTAGAAAACTAACTTCTTCGGAGAGCTGCCTAATATGGCGTTCAGCGTGCGGCACTGCCTTTTATAACCCTGTATCTGTGCATCACTTCCGATGCGCCGAATGAAGGGTTGGGGTCCAATCAGGACGTGGTTGGCAATCCGTGTGTTCCGGACGCCATTATCGCGCATGCCCCGTCTTCTTATGATCCCGGGCATCTTCTTTTCGCTATTGCGCACGCGCATTACAAAACAACTGGAGTCAGAAATACAACAAATTCAAAATTTCTCCAACAACCCTGAGTTTGGCAACCTTGAAAATAAACTACAAAAAAACCTAGAGGCATATAGGAGTGAATTAAAAGAAAGAAAACATAACAAGTACATCCGTGATTTCACGGACTTTGCAACAGGCAGAGTATACTCATATAAGGAGAAACAGAGAGCCAGGGAGACGTGGAGAGCCCCTAGAGGACCACCTGCAACAGAATCAGACACCTCAGGTACTGAGGAGATACAATCCGACTCAGGAAGCGTATCGGATTCAGGCACAAAAAGAAAGTATCAGGGTGGTAGATATAGGGGAGCGGGTAATAAGCCCCCCTACAAGAAACCACCACCGAACAGACCCCAGGCGACAAACACAGCATGCAACAATACAAGACCATTTGTGCAATCCTCTATACCTGGGTCCAACTATGCAACATATGCTGCCCCTGGGATGATGCCTCCTTACCCGCAAACACAACCTGCTCAAATATAACCAACCAATTCTCAAAATCAGACAATTACTACGACAGGAAACACTCAGATTGCCAATACAGGTTTGATTGGAAGAACAGGAATACAAAACCCAGGAATGTTCCCAAATCTAACGCAACCGATGGGCCAAATCCAAACATCTTCCCCTTTTTTAGGGATAGGACAAGGTCAGATGGGCCAGATAGGACCAAATACGACGGGAGGGGGTCCTCACCCCACCATAACGACACCCAGTCATCCTCCTTTGCCACCCCGCCTACACTAGAAAGATACAGTGATAATCATCCCAATGAGGATGCAGGACGGGGGACAGATAGTAACCCCAGTGGGGGGGAATTTATAAGGAGTTCTAGCCCGACTGTGGGTATAGAGAATCCCCTGGAAGACACACGAAAAAGTGATATGCAAATTATCAATCTATCGTCCTATCAATTAGAAGAAGCTGAATGCTCTCTTTTACTAAGAGGTCTGTCCTTCACACCAACACCCCGGTTCGATGAATTTGGATGGGTGAAGGACATCAACCTCTTCGCACGCAAGCTAGCGCTACATAAATGGCATAAAGAGCATGATAGAGAGGGGACGGCATCAAGAAGTAGGGAGTCAGTAGCTCTGGAGGCCCTATATGACCTACTCTCTGAAAATGAGGGAGATGAGATATGCCTGAAAGCACCTTTCACAGAGTTTAAACCAAGGTCCAAAATAACTCCTACCTTTAACCAATACTCTAATATAGAGATGTTTGTTAACCTAGTCACGGAGGAAATCAAATCCATCAGACCGGACAGAAGGTTAGTCTACTCCAACTTGACACAAGCAGAACAAAGGGCCCTGAAGAACATAAGAGACAATGAAGACCTTGTCATAAAGCCCGCAGATAAGGGGGGCAACATTGTCCTTATGGACAAAAAGGACTACACCCTCATGGCTCTAAAACTATTAGAAGATAGAAGAACCTATGAACCTCTGGATAGGGATCCGACAGACCCATATCTGAGTGAATTGCAGGCTCTCCTTAAGTCAGCAAAGGATGAACAACTAGTGTCAGAGGATGAATACACCTTTCTACTTAATACTCACCCTACAATATCAACCTTTTATGCCCTGCCAAAAACACATAAATCAACAAACCCAGTCAAAGGCCGCCCTATAGTTTCCGGCAACAACAATCTGATGGAGAAAATAAGTCAGTATGTGGATAAAATTCTTACCCCCTTTGTATCGTCCCTCCCCTCACACTTAAGGGACACAAAGGACACTGTTCTTAAAATAAATGACCTGACAGTGAATAAGAACACCTCTTTAATGAGCCTCGACGTAGAGAGCCTCTATAGCAATATAGCACATGATCTAGGGATCACAGCGGTGAACACTTTTCTTTCTACACGGAGTACACACTTCCATAGGCACAATCAACTAGTCTTGACACTTCTTGAATTTATTTTAACACACAATTACTTTCTCTTTGGCGGTGTCCTCTATCGGCAGACGAGGGGCACCGCCATGGGGACAGCCTGTGCACCGTCTTTTGCTAATTTATTTTTAGGGTGGTGGGAGAGCACGATTGTTTTTAGTGAAGTTTTTTCACAATACACGGAGCACATTCTTTTTTGGGGAAGATACATAGATGATATTTTAATTTTTTGGGATGGTGATGGGCCTTTGTTCGGGAGGTTTGTGGATGAACTTAACAACAATGATATTGGCATGAAATTTACGGCAGAGGTTGGGGGACGTAGTATCAACTTTCTGGACCTGACTATCTATATAGATAGAAACCAGCGGATCCAAACCAATATTTACAGAAAGCCAACCTCGACCAATAGTTTTTTACACTGGGAGAGCTGGCATCCTGAAAGCCTGAAACGAAGCATCCCAGTAGGTCAATACCTTCGAGCAAAACGTAATTGCTCAGAGGATGGCACTTTCTAGAAAGAAAGTAGTAACCTAATGGAGAGATTCACCGCAAGAGGGTATCCGAAGAGATGTATGAGAAGGGCCTACAATAGAGCAAAACGAAGTGACCGTGCAATCATATTGGAACCAAAGAAAGTACCGACTGGAAAACCTACCATTAGATGCATAGGCACGTACGATGCCTATGCTTCGAAGGTTAGGACAATTTTTACAAAATACTGGAGGATTCTTAAATCGGACCCGGATCTGAATGAGACGCTAACAGAAAGACCAAGTATTACCTACAGACGAGGAAAGAATTTGCGAGACCTGCTTGTTCACAGCCACCACCATGAAAGAAGAGAGGAGTCAAGACCGGGGACATGGTTACCGGCCCCCCCACAGGGATCATACCCCTGTGGTCACTGTGCCTCCTGCAAGTTTATGACAAAAACCAAGAATTTTACCAATCCACAGGATGGGAGAAAATACGATATTAGGAAATTCATAAACTGCAGTAGCCGGAATGTAATAAATGTAGCAAGATGTACATGCCCCAAACTATATGTTGGAAAAACTATACAGGAGTTGAGAAAACGTATTAGCAAGCACATCAGTACAATTAGAACAGGGACGGATACTCCTATAGCGAGGCATATGAGAACAAAACATGGTAATAAGTTGGATGAGATAAAATTTTGGGGCCTGGAGAAATATGAAATTGGCCCAAGAAGAGGAGATATAAATCAGACTCTACTTAAAGAGGAGGCGAAATGGATCTATCGCCTCAACAGTAAAAACCCTGGAGGATTGAATGAAGGTTTTTCCTTCACACCCTTCCTCGAATGAAGAGGAAGATGCCTGTGTATATAAACATTGAAAGTAACAAAAATGTTATAGAGATTATTCTGTGAATTTGTGAACACTTTTTTCACGTGCTGGCAACTACCCTCACTTTAGCCGACATGACTGGAAGAAGAAAAGGATAACGTATGGTGATAGATATATACTAGGGAGGCTTGAGAATACTAAGAGGAATTACAAGTTATAATTACGATCTGATATATATAGGGGGATGACATATCCCCATTATAGGCACGCAAAACCAAATCCCCACCCCCTCCTCCTTTTTCCCCGACCCCCCCCCCCCCTCCCCCTCCCCTGGGAACATTCCTGGGTTTTGTATTCCTGTTCTTCCAATCAAACCTGTATTGGCAATCTGAGTGTTTCCTGTCGTAGTAATTGTCTGATTTTGAGAATTGGTTGGTAATATTTGAGCAGGTTGTGTCTGCGGGTAAGGAGGCATCATCCCAGGGGCAGCATATGTTGCATAGTTGGACCCAGGTATAGAGGATTGCACAAATGGTCTTGTATTGTTGCATGCTGTGTTTGTCGCCTGGGGTCTGTTCGGTGGTGGTTTCTTGTAGGGGGGCTTATTACCCGCTCCCCTATATCTACCACCCTGATACTTTCTTTTTGTGCCTGAATCCGATATGCTTCCTGAGTCGGATTGTATCTCCTCAGTACCTGAGGTGTCTGATTCTGCTGCAGGTGGTCCTCTAGGGGCTCTCCACGTCTCCCTGGCTCTCTGTTTCTCCTTATATGAGTATACTCTGCCTGTTGCAAAGTCCGTGAAATCACAGATGTACTTGTTATGTTTTCTTTCTTTTAATTCACTCCTATATGCCTCTAGGTTTTTTTGTAGTTTATTTTCAAGGTTGCCAAACTCAGGGTTGTTGAAGAAATTTTGAATTTGTTGTATTTCTGACTCCAGTTGTTTTGTAATGCGCATGCGCAATAGCGAAAAGAAGATGCCCGGGATCATAAGAAGACGGGGCATGCGCGAAAATGGCGTCCGGAACACACGGATTGCCAACCACGTCCTGATTGGACCCCAACCCTTCATTCGGCGCATCAGAAGTGATGCGCAGATACAGGGTTATAAAAGGCAGTGCCGCACGCTGAACGCCATATTAGGCAGCTCTCTGAAGAAGTTAGTTTTCTAACGAAACGTTAGAGCAATTTATCAAGATTTTAGACAGGAAGACAGTGTGTATCAAGGGTGCGGAGTTACTGTGTGATGGCAGAGTGACACACTGACCACACACAGTGAGAAACAAGATAACTCCTACACCAGCACTATAGCACCACTAAGTGGGCATACACAAGAAGACACACTGTCTCTCCTGATAATTTTAAATATATATAAGTTTCACAATCACAGATAGAACTTTTAAGTAATAAGAATACAATTTATATTTTAATTGGGTTACAGACAGGGTATTGCTCCCCGGAAGGGGAAGGGAGGATCTCCTCCCAGAAGGGGATTGGAAAATTTAGTACTGCTGCTCCAGTCTCGGAAACCTCTGTGTTTCCGGGACTGGAGACGTGACTTCACAGCACGCCCCCTCCATTCATGTCTATGGGAGGGAGCGTGACAACTCCCATAGAAATGAATGGGGAGGACGTGGCATGATGGGGGCATGGCGTGATGTCAGGTCTCCAGTCCCGGAAACACAGAGGTCCTTTAGAAAGGGGATAAGATGTCTTTGTCCGGAATACCCCTTTAAGGTCCTAGTCCACATCCAATATCAATTTGAACAATAATCGCCAGTGATCATTCGTGAAGACCTCATCACCTGATGACTGAGCCCTAATAGGAGATGAGTGCTCGTATCGGGGGGATACTGGACTGTGTAATACAGCCCTTCGCAAGCAATGGGGTAAGAAATTGTTCACAAGTCATACAAGGACTCAGAGGCAGAGCCAGGTAAATGACAGCTATACTAGGGTGGTACTTAGATAATTTAAAGACTTAAAATTAAAAAAAATTAAAAATAAAACATGTCTTAAAGAAACAGCGCCACATTTGTCTGTTTTTTTTTTTTTTTTTTTTTTTTTTTTGTGGTGCATCCCATTGCATCTCAGTCATACATCCCTTTAAAATTGTCTATGTGAAAGAAAAGAAATTGACACAAATAAAATCATATAGATTTCTGTCTTAACCTGTCATAATTGCAATAGGAATGTATTCAAGTATAAAATGATACAGATAACAAATGCGGAAACCGTGTAAATCGTGACTTTTTTCATCAATATTTCCTGCCATTTAAATAGGAATATGGCTTGGAAATACTGTGTGGGCACATTTACATCTGTCAACACAAATTACATATTGCTTGACAGCTGAAAGGCCACTGGTTGCTTTGGTATTGTTATAAAGTTGAGTCCACATACAAATATGTATACATGGTAGGATAAATACAGTAATTAAAGCACAATGAATGAATACAATGAGGCAGGCAGAACCAAGCTATAATTTATTAGCATCTATAATGTGTTGTATAAAAACCAGATGTCTTCATAAAACCTGGAGAAATTGGAGGCTGTTATAAAGGGATGTATAAAAATAAGGATTTCATTAAAACTATATGGCATCTGTATTGTATATTAGTATTTTCATACACTGTACCTACATATTGATATGTAGCAGGGCCATTCACCCCGCAGGTATTCAGCTGTTGTAAAACTACACTGTATGCACTGTGAGGCCATGTTCACACTTTGGAATTTCAGTCTGAAATTCCGCAGAAGAATTCCACATGGACATTCCGTTGCAGTCACTGATTTCAATGGGATTCTGCTGCACACGGCGGAAACATCTACCATGGAAATGCCGATTACGGAGTCCGCAGAAAGAATAGACATGTCTATTCTTTCTGGGGAGTCCGCACAGAAATGCTGTCATGGTGCATTTCTGAACGGTCCTAGCGCTGGCATGTTCTGCCCGCACTCCGCTGTCGGGGGAAATTTTCTGTGCGGATATTTGCCCATGTGAACATAGCTTAAGGGCACGATGAGGGTTGTAGTTTTGCAACATACACAAGTTGGTTGAACATCTTAAAGGGGTTATCCAGGAAAAAACTTTTTTTTATATATATATATATATATATCAACTGGCTCCAGAAAGTTAAACAGATTTGTAAATTACTTCTATTAAAAAATCTTAATCCTTTCAGTAATTAAGAGCTTCTGAAGTTGAGTTGTTGAGTGCTCTCTTATGACACGTGTCTCGAGAACCGCCCAGTTTAGAAGAGGCTTGCTATGATAATTTGCTTCTAAACTGGGTGGTTCCCGAGACAAGTGTCATCAGAGAGCACTTCACAGAAAAGAACAACTCAACTTCAGAAGCTCATAAGTACTGAACGGATTAAGATTTTTTAATAGAAGTAATTTACAAATCTGTTTAACTTTCTGGAGCCAGTTCATATATAAAAATATTTTTTTCCCTGGATAACCCCTTTAACATGAAATTTATGTTTGCCCTTGGAGAAAGAACTCTGGTGGGCATAGGAACGTTCAGTTAAAGAAAGGTGCCCACAGATATTTTTGCACTGGTCCCATCATTGTGTTGCAATTATTCTCTTTATGGTTACATCCTAACAACCTAATAAATGCGGGTAATTGAACACCTTTTCAAAGTATTTTTCCATATGTCTCAGAGTGGACCATGTTGTTGATATAATGGTCTACATGGGATCCTCTCAGGTATCCAGTCTTCAGGCTCTATCACAGTGGTCTCCCAATTGTGCCCCCCCCCCCAGTTGTTGCAAAACTACAACTCCTAGCTTGCCCGGACAGCCAACGGCTGTCCGGGCATGCTGGGAGTAGAGTTTTGCAACGTCTGGAGGGCCACAGTTTGGAAACCACTGCTTTACTTGATAAAATACTTGGTTGAAGGCTACCTTGATGTGGCTCTTACATTATAGTCACCAAACTGTAAAATTAACATGTCATAGAGATATGTCAGATGTTTTGATCGATAAAGGTCCAGGTGTAGAGACCCCCACTAATTGCTAAAACCCATTAATTTCCATTATGCACAGCCCAGATTTCTTTAGATCATGGGGCAAGCGGTGTATGGAGCTATCTGTATATGGCATGCCTGAAGGGATACTCCAGTGGAAAATATATATTTTTTTCTAATCAACTGGTGCCAGAAAGTTAAACAGATTTGTAAATTACTTCTATTTAAAAATTGTCATCCTTCCAGTATTTATCAGCTGCTGTATGATCCACAGGAAGTTCTTTTCTTTTTGAATGTCCTTTCTGTCTGACCACAGACTCTCTGCTGACACCTCTGTCCCTGTCAGGAACTTTCCAGAGTAGGATAGGTTTGCTATGGGGATTTGCTCCTACTTTGGACAGTTCTTAAAATGGACATAGGTGTCAGCAGAGAGCACTGTGGTCAGACAGAAAGGAAATTCAAAAAGAAAAGAACTTCCTGTGGAGCATACAGCAGCTGATAACTACTGGAAGGATTACGATTTTTAAATAGAAGTAATACAAAAATCTAATCAGATAGTAGAGTATAGTCAGCACTACTCCACCTGTGGGGTCACATCAATCCAAGGCTGGATCCTATTCCCACAGTAGCCGGGTGTACAGCAAACTATCCAGTGCTCGTGCAAAGCAAGGTAGCAGCAATATCCAATAGGAAGATGAAGGACACGGCACTCAGGAAACTTCATGCGATCTGCAACTTTATTGCTAGAAGCGGGGGTACACGAGGATGCACAACCGACAGCGCAGTTGTATCGCGTCATTATGACGATTTATCAAGGTAAAAGGGGGAAGAGGGTGGTACCATCTATTAACCCCCTGTGCACACATAAGAACAATACTAAAGTGCTCTATGCAAGGATAATACTAAAATGTGCTCATAAATGTATATATAAAATATAATTACAAAAAATGACCACAAATGGCAGCAAGTCACAACTCAAATAGCTCTGAGACATCTTACAAAAAGGCTGACAGATCATTTCTGTCATTTAGACCCAAATTACCGGTGGTTCCAGTCCGGATTATCCACCTAAATTCTGTTTGAAGCATCCTGGTATGTCTGTCCATATTGCTGTCAGAATTGTGAATTCGTTGTAGACCAGCAAGCCAGCTTTATTCCCCTTGTGAACATCAATCATGTGAGTGATAAAACGGGGACATCCTTTGCCTGTAAGGATAGAATAAAAATGTTCATGTATTCTATGGAATAATGGGCGAATAGTTTTGCCAATGTAAAACAATGCGCAGGGACACATAATAACAAAAACAATAAAATCAGACTTGCATGTTATAAAGTCCTTCACCACATGATTGACAGGACCGAGGCGAACACAGCGAGAAGTGTCCAAATGTTGGCAGAAGGAGCACTGTCTGCAACGAAAGTTGCCCGAAGGCAAACTCCGCTGCAACCAGTTTCTACTTGCAGGAGAGAAGCGTTTTTTTTTTACCAGTGCGTCCCGCAAGTTCTTAGTTCTTCGGAAAGAAATAAGGGGGCGTTGCATGGTTAAATCTAACAGGTCCCTGTCTGTTTGGAGAAGAGGCCAGTTCCTATTAATAATTTGTTTTATTAAGTCGGATAGGGGGTTAAATTCAAAAGAGAAAATGGCCCTTTTGACCTCTGTTTTTTTGTTATTGTGTTTTCTAACCCCAAAAATGTATTAACGCCGATCTTGAATTCTAGCTTTATGGAACGCCTGTTGGATAGAGGAATCAGGGTATCCCCTCTCCCTCAGTTTGTCCATCAGGGCACAGGACTGTTCAATAAAATTCCCATACTAGGAGTTATTACGACGCAACCTCAGGAACTGGCTGTATGGTAGGGCCTTAGTAACATGTGAAGGGTGGTAAGTGGTATACACCAACAAGGAGTTAGTTGCTGTAGGTTTTTGATACCCCTTAACTACTAATTTACTTTGTCGTAAGGATAACTCCAAGTAATTAAAAAATCTGTTTAACTTGCTGGCACCAGTTGATTTAGAAAAAAATGTGTTCCAGTGGAGTATCCCTTTAACTTTCCAAAGAGCGCCAAGAGGAACCTCAAGTAGCCACTGGGTCATTCCCCCTGAGGGTTTGGTGTCGCAGTGGCAGTGGTCGCCGCTCGGCGCTATGCCAGTGGTAGGTGGCCTTTACTTTTTGATCAAAATGTATACTAACAACCTGTTAGTTTTTGAAACTATGCTTAGAAGCAAGTAGATCAAAATACAAATTGTGGATGTGCTGCTATGTTTCTGTTTCTCCATTTTTGTTTTACATCTACTATGCTTTGATAGGCAGGCCGGGAGTTGTAGTTCAACAAAAACTGGAGATCAACAGGGTTGAAGCTTTTGCCTTATACTATGCAACTGCCCCAGTGATGTCTAGCCTTGTACCAAGTTATATAATCACAGGAATGGAGAAGTCACTGCTACCCTCAAGACCAAGACACTCACCTCCTGCTGCTGTCATTAGTCCCATTATATGCTGACCACATAAACTGTTATTCTTATCCATTTCATATTGCGGTACTACCCCTGTAAACATAATCACATGACATATCAGGTCATTGCCTCCAATAGTATCAGTACAGTCCTCTCTGGCTGCTGTAACCTGTTCCAATATTCCTATCAATAAAAGACACATAAGCTAACAAGTGCTTGACAAAATTCACATTTTAGGGTAGATATTTATTTATCAATGACCTGGATCCCATTTTGATCATTAAAATAAATGCCTGCTTTATTTTATGTTGTGAATATTTTATGCTTGGTCCAGTAATAGTTATTTGGAGACCAATCTGCTCTAATTTCATGGCGAAGATTTACACAAAATTGCATATATTTGCCAGAATGTGATCATCAAGCGTAAAGGTTGGCGCCTCCTTGAAAACTGTCCCGTTTAGAGCCTTCATAATGCAGTCTATAATTCTTCTTATTACAATATCTGCTTAAACCACAGGCTTTCGGACCTCTATATTAGGTATATTTTTCTGTCCTGGCTGTAGATGCAGGCTCCTCATTTTGTGACAGTCACATTTTGTCTAGGTCATGGTGTCCTTTACTTTAATATTCAGGAATTGTTAGAATACATTATGCACTAAATTAATTTGATACACTTTGAAACATATTTTGCATAATCGTCTGGACATGTGAGGAATGCAGATTGTGACATGTAATGCTGAATCACTGGACGCAGCTCTGAGCCTCTAGGATAGGAAATCTTAGAATTATTAGAAGGCTATTTTATGGTAATGCTGTACTAGATACGTCACTGGCTGTATTTACCCATAGAAGTGCCATAGGCACTAGGTGTAGATACAACCTAAATTATCACTTGTGTCATTAATGTACTTATGCACCATTAACCATCAGCCTTTCTCCATTATAGTTAATATGACAAATTATTCTAGCAATAAAATTAAATCACTTCCCTTCAAAAGAATAAAGAGGTCCAACTCCAAGATTTCCAGCTCTTGGAGTGTGTGGTTGGAATGTCCCATTCTTTATAATGGGAACATAATGTTCACATGGATTCATGGATTTACTCATAGGCACTTAAGGTATTTTGCTACTATATGTCACCTAAGAAGGGTGCATTTGAAGTGAAAAGGTGTTTAAAAGGCATTCATCTTGTTGTAGGAATAAGAAGAGGTGTAATGCCCCAACGGATGTGGACCAACTATGCCACTTACCGGTTTGGCTTTGGTTCAAAGTGTTTCCCAGGTTTCTACCCTATATGCCCCTCCAGGATACAGAAGCTGGTCTTAGCCACAGGAGAGACACCAGGTTGCTGCCAAAATAGTGGACCCGGTTAGTGTCAACTGGCCTAGTAGGCCAGAACAACCTGGTGCAAAGCAACAGGGACACAGGAAGGTGGAGCAAGATGATTTTATGGATGGAACTAGCATAGCAACAGAGCCAGATCAGGCAGAGCTAAATTGGGATTTAAGCAGAACTGGTGCTGTTAGAACAGGAGAGCCGAAGAGCTCAGAACTTGCTAGCAGACATGGTCAACAATCCAGGTCATACACAGGAGCAGCAGACAGGTACTGAGGTATTAGGAACATGCTTGGTTAGGAATTCAGGATTACAAGACAGGAACAGATAGCTTCGCTATAGAGAAACTGCAATATTGCTCAGACACCACAGGAAGGGAGAAGTGTTCTCTTATAGGTGGTGCCTGGAAAAGATTGGAGGAGGACAGGAATCAGGAGCAAGCATGGATCCTTAAAAAGACAGCCCTTGCATGTGTGTGGCCCATATGGGGTATGCCAGAAACTGTAGACACCTGCGATAGTGCAGGTAAAAATGTCTGCAGTGGGAAGGAGGTGCCAAGTGCCAGAGTGGGGTATGTGGAGGGATTTTTGAGAGACTACATTAAACCAGTGTTTTACAAAAAGGGGTGATACTGCCCTCTAGGGGGAGCTGGAATCAAACTGGGGCAGATGTAGCCTAGGGTGCAATTGGGGGACATTGAATCCAAATAGGAGGGTCATAGTAGCGAAAAGAGGCAAATTTTTATAAAGCGTTTGTACATATTTTTTTTATCTTTTATAACATAAAGATTTTCTGCTCCCTGAAAAATCCCCTTAATAGTAGGGTCACACGTAGTACATCTGCAAGCCAAATTTCAACTGCGAGGGACCTACTGAGGAAGTGCAATGTGTGACCTTATCATAAATGAGTACTGTATGTGGCTCCACCCCACTTTATGTGGTGGGGTTCAATCTTGTACTGTCATTGCTATTATTATTGTGGTGTCCCGGTACAGGACCTGGTCCTGTCCCTTTATCTAAAGTCCCCTAAGCCAGAGTCCCTCCATGTCAATAGGGCTCTCCTGTACGACTAACCCCTAGTCGCCTCATATAAATGGTATTTAATGTGTATATATATATATATATATATATATATATATATATATACATATATATATATATATATATATATATATATATATATATTTGATATGTTATATAGGAATACCTCTGTATAGGACCTTAGAGGTCGCGTGCCTTTAATTAAATTGTACTATGGTTTAAGGACCTTTAGGTCATGTGATACCCAGAGTTCACTGGGTGAGGATTTACAGGTCTGCTGACCAATGAGCTTTGTCCCACCCCCTTAGTCCCACCCCCTTAATATGTAAGGGGCTGCAGCCACTAAATTTGCGCTTTTATTTCCTGGCTACAAAGCAAGCAACTCTCTTATTTCCGGATTATAAAGCCAAGCACATCTCAGCACAAATATCAAATCAAGCTAGGCCTCAAGCCTAAAGTCCAGCAGCCACAAAACCGTGAGTTACTCCAAGCTCAATCCTACAAATTCTGTGTGACTACTAGAAACTCAAATCTTCTAAAATAGTAGAACAATGGCTAGCACCAAAGCTCATTGATCCCAGAGTTCCAGCAAACCTGTGAGGAACCTGTACCGTGGATCTCTCTCGCAAAGACTGTTCTCTTACATGCCGTTGCATAAAATATACAGTAAAGTTACTTCAAGTTTACTGCATAAAATCTGCTGTGGACATTCTGTTATTTCTCCTTGCCATTTGTGGGACGGTTGGCGGTAGGAGTATTACATTGAGGGAACCTCACCCTGGCGTCACAACAATTGAGGGTTAATACCAATATACCCTGCACTATCACCGCAACACCCCAGACACCATTACACTCTCCCAGCACCACATTCTAAAAATGGAATCCTGCCCCAAATGATCAAAGCTACACTAAAGTAGAAACAATTACATTACAGTCCACATGGCAAAGTAAGTTCTCTTGTATTTTTCTCCATTTCTTTCAGTGTTTTCCTAACAGTGTGTCTCCACTTGTCGCAAAACTACAACTCCCAGCATGCCCGGACAGCCTTTGGCTGTCCGGGCATGCTGGGAGATGTAGTTTTGGAACAGCTGGAGACACACTGTTTGGAAAATACTGATTTATGTCATTGGAGAGACAGCTACATGACAAACAAGGACATTCAGTATAAATGTACTATTCCTGTACTATTATTACTTATTTCTTATCCCGTAGTCTTTAGTTAATTGGGCAAATTATTGTGATTACATAGGATTTTACAGCTCTGTACACATCTACACGTTTCACGTTGTGACTCTCTTCCAGGAAGTTGCAAAAACAAGATTATTGGAAATTCCGATATCCTGAACAAATGTTCAAACTGGTAATAAAGTCTTTTCAGTAGCGTTCTCCCCGCATCACGAGCTGCAAACTTCTGTAGTGCAGCCTGTTTGATCAGCTGTGTCCTGTTTTCAGAGCATGGAATACAGAATCTGATAACACCGCCGAGTGTAAAAATGAAAGTTACACTTCTACAATCCAATTGTTTCGCACCAGTCTGTTTTCACTCATTATACATTCCATTGCAAATGAGTTTTTTTCCACATAACTTATCTTTTTTCCAGGATATAAAATACAGGATAAAGATCTTCCTGGGAAAGTACCGCAATATTACATTAAGGTTGAATGCAAACCAACTAATGCAATACCCAAAATCAGGAATAAAATGCAATGTGTGGTCCAGTTTGTGTTTCGTGTTCACAATGTAGACTTAAAGGGGCACTCCGTCCTTAGACATGTTAACCCCTTAAATGGCCACTGTCACCAACTTTTTTTTTTATATGTTGTAGTACATATGTACTATAACATATCTCTAATATAGTTTCATTATTTTTTATTTCTTTTATTAACATGGTGTAATTTACATTTGAAAATCGGCCACTAGGGGTCTCCCTCCTAGTGGCCGGCTGCAGCCTGGCGTGACGTCACGCCTGAAAAAGGACTGATTGTGGCCTTGCAATCAGTCCTTTTTCATTTAGGCTGCTCTCGCTCCCTGCCTGTCAATCAGTGCATTGACTCCCCGACCACTGGCTGGGAGGCCACTCCTCCTGCACGTGTCATCGCCGCTGCCCCTGCACGCCCGCTGCTGGACTCTGCAGTATCTGTAAGTAAGAGGGAACGGGCTATGCGGGCGGGGGGTTTGTGATGGAGGGAACGGGGTATGCGGGCGGGCGGGGGGTTGTGATGGAGGGAACGGGGTATGGGGGGGCTTTGACGGAGGGAACGGGCTAGCGCCGTAGCACCGCATGACACTAACTTATAGTTTATCTACACAGGGTGCCTCCAGCTGTTTCACTACTACAACTCCCAGCATGCCCTGACAGCCTATAGATGTCAGGGCAAGCTGGGAGTTGTAGTGGTGAAACAGCTGGAGGCACCCTGTGTAGATAAACTAAGGGCGGAAGTGTTGTCCCCAGCAGGCATCAGTGACGTGGTGCCTGCTGGGGAAGTCTGCCTGGTAGTGAGCACACTACCAGGCAGACAAAAAGTTATTTTTAATATAGTAAAAAGATAAATTAAAAGAAGAGAGGGGTTTAGGGATAGATTGGCAATAGGCAGGGACAGAAAAAAAAATAGGATGGTGGGAGCTACCCTTTAAGGACCGAGGGCTTTTCCGTTTTTGCATTTTCGTTTTTTCCTCCTTGCCTTTAAAAAATCATAATCATTATTTTTTGCGCCACCAATTCTACTTTGTAATGACATCAGTCATTTTGTCCAAAAATCTACGGCGAAACGGAAAAAAAAATCATTGTGAGACAAAATTGAAAAAAAAAACGCTGTTTTGTAAGTTTTGGGGGCTTCCGTTTCTACATAGTACATTTTTCAGTAAAAATGACACCATATATTTATTCTGTAGGTCCATACTTAATTAAAAGATATCCTACTTATATAGGTTTTATTTTGTCGTACTTCTGGAAAAAATCATAACTACATGCAGTAAAATTAAAACGTTTAAAAATGTAATCTTCTGACCCCTATAACTTTTTTATTTTTGCGCATATGGGGCGGTATGATGGCTCATTTTTTGCGCCATGATCGGAAGTTTTTAGCGGTACCATTCTTGCATTGATAGGACTTATTGATAAATTTTTTTGCGCTTACGCCATATACCGTGCGGTTTAATTAACAATATATTTTTATAATTCGGACATTTCCGCACGCGGCGATACCATATATGTTTATTTTTATTTATACTGTGTTTTTTTTTATGGGAAAAGGGGGGGTGATTCAAACTTTTAATAGGGAAGGGGTTAAATGATCTTTATTCACTTATTTTTTTTGCAGTGTTATAGCTCCCATAGGGACCTATAACACTGCACACACTGATCTATTACATTGATCACTGGTTTCTCATAGGAAACCAGTGATCGATGATTCTGCCACTTGATTACTCATGCCTGGATCTCAGGCACTGAGCAGTCATTCGGCGATCGGACAGCGAGGAGGCAGGTAGGGACCCTCCTGCTGTCCTGTAAGCTGTTCGGGATGCCGCGATTTCGCCGCGGCTATCCCGAACAGCCCACTGAGCTAACCGGCATACTTTCACTTTCACTTTAGACGCGGCGTTCAACTTTGAACGCCACGTCTAAAGGGTTAATTGGGCGATCAATGCCGCGCGCTATTAGCCACGGGTCCCGGCCGTTGTTAACAACGGCCGGGCCCGACCCGCTATGACGCGGGGCCACGCCGTGGTCCCACGTTATAGATCGGGAGCGGACACATGACGTTCCAGTACGTCATGTGTCCTTAAGGCCGGGCCCGGCCTTAAAGGGGTACTCCCGTGGAAAACTTTTTTTTTTTTTTTAAATCAACTGTGCCAGAAAGTTAAGTACTTCCAGTACTTTTTAGGGTCTGTATACTAAAGAGAAATCCAAAAAAGAAATGCATTTCTTCTGATGTCATGACCACAGTGCTCTCTGCTGACCTCTGCTGTTCATTTTAGGAACTGTCCAGTGCAGCATATGTTTGCTATGGGGATTTTCTCCTGGTCTGGACAGTTCCTAAAATGGACAGCAGAGGTCAGCAGAGAGCACTGTGGTCATGACATCAGAGGAAATGCATTTCTTTTTTTGGATTTTTCTTTACTATACAGCCCCTAAAAGTACTGGAAGGATTATGATTTTTTAATAGAAGTGATTTACAAATCTGTTTAACTTTCTGGCACCAGTTGATTAAAAAAAAAAAAAAAAAAAAAGTTTTCCATGGGAGTACCCCTTTAATGTAAAGGACATAACATGTATGATCGCGGGGGGTCTGGCCACTGAACACCCCCCACCCTCATGCAATCTACGTGCTGGCGCTGCAATGTTCATGAACTAGTCATCACGCCCCCTCTCATAAACATGAATGGAGGGGGCATGGCGTGACATCACGAACGTGGAAGCCCCAGTCCTTGGGGATCATGTAAGGTTCCAGCGGCCGGACCCCCTGAAATAAGACATGTTATCCCCTATACTGTGGATAGCAGATAACATGTCTAGGGGAGGAGTATCCCTTTGAAGGCTAATTAAAGAGGGTTTTCCACAATAGGAAAATAATCCCTATCATATAGATATGGCATCAGTCTGAGATCATGGGGGACAACATTTTTCCCTGACCAGACTTTGAAGGCACAGAAGGAGTCTGCAGTATCAACAGCTAGTTCTGGATCAGTTATGGAGAGATTTTGGGCTGTTCTACAATAGCTGCTGTTGCTGCAGTAGGGATGCAAAACTTGAGAGAAAAATGTCATATTGTGATTATGGAGGTAAATATTGTGATTTCCATATGAGATTGGGGTAAAATAAACAAATTTTAAAACCCTTCCATTTCATGTCCAATCCCCCCATGTCAAGTTCACTGCCCTCATGTAATGTACATCACCCCATTGTCACGTTCAACCCCCTCATTTCACCTCTATTTCCCATTTGCTGTCTATCTCCCCCATTTCACATCCCCCGATTTCATATCCATACGCCCCCCATTTAATGGGGCAACAATAAATTTGGGGTCCCCCCTGCGAAACCTACTGAGTAGGCCCCTAAGCTCCTCCCCCACAAGGTATTCCACCCACATGCCAATGTACTCCACCTATACCAAGTTGCACAATCTGGATAAAATAATACAGCCACACACTGCACCCTCAGAATATAATACAGTCACACATTGAATACTCTGAATATAATACAGCAAGATACTGCACCCTCTGAATATAATACTGTCAGACACTGCACTTTCTGAATATATTACTGCCACACACATTGTGGCCTCAGAATATAATACTACTATACACTGTGCACTTTAAATGTAATACTACCACCCACTTCTAACTCTGCATATAAAACTAACACACACTGGCATAGAAACAGAGAATGTGTCTGCAAATAAGAACAATTTGGCGCATCTAGTCTGCCCAATAATCTGGATCCTATCAATATTCCTTGTCCCTATCTTATATGAAGGATAGCCTTATTCTTATCCCATGCAAGCTTGGCACTCTGTCCTCGTGTTTAGTGTTGCTCGCGAATATCGCAATGCGAATTTTATTCGCGAATATCGCATATTCGCGAATTCGCGAATATTCGCAAATATAGTGCTATATATTCGTAATTACGAATATTCGTGTTTTTTTTTGTTTTTTTTTTCACAGTACACATCACAGTGATCATCCCTCTCTGCTTCCAGCTTGTGTGGTGTAAAGAAGGCTCTAATACTACTGTGTGAGACTGGTGTGTGAATTTTCGCATATGCAAATTTTCGCATGCGCAAATGTTCGCATATGCGAAAATAAAAAGAGAATATTGCGAATATGCGAATATTCGCGAATATATGACGAATATTCGTCCATATATTCACGAATATTCGCGAATTCGAATATGGCCTATGCCGCTCAACACTACTCATGTTGTGGGGGTTCGGTAAGCTCCTCTGAGCTACCGCAGATTTTTATTTTCACTTTAGACGCCATTATCAGCAATGTTGACGGCTTCTAAAGGGTTAAATGACGGTAAGCAGCGGGATCGCTGCTGCCTGCTGTAAGCAGTGAGTGTCTGGTTACTGATGGTAGCTGACACTCCTCTGAAGCGAGCACAGCTCCTGTGCTCCTGCGTGACGTCTCACGCCGCCAGCCCTGCGGTTGACCGGTGCGAACACGCTCCTTTGGATAGGGGATAAGATGTGTAAGCACCGGAGTACCCCTTTAAGTACCAGGAAACAAGGGCATACCTGTACTCCTGCGTCCTTAAGAGGTTAGCACACACATTAACCCCTCCCATATTAAAAGTTGAAATCTCCTCCTTTTCCCAAATTCCATATAAAAAATACTGTATGTAAACAAAATAAAAATAAACATATTTAGCATTGCAGTGTACGTAATTGTCCGATCTATTAAAGTATAACATTATTTATCCCGTATGGGGCACAGTAGAGATGAGCGAATTTTTGAAAAATTTGATTCGGCCGATTCGATTTGGTCTGAATTTATTCGTACCAAATCGCTATTAAAAACGGCTATTTCTGGCCTACAGAGTGCCTCAATAGGGGTGTAGAACACTTTGCCTGTCTGTAACACGCATAGGGTGTGTGCTGGGTTAGTGAAAATAACACTGTTATTCAGTATGACATGCAGATTACAGGCATCGCTATTAGAATCACTGTTGCAGAGTGGCACAATGACAGAGCCTGGAGGTGGCATCAGTATGAGGAAACCATATAGTGGCTGAATGACACAGCGTGGAGATGGCAGCAGCAAGAGGAGACCATATAATGGTTGAATGACACAGCCCGGAGACGGCAGCAGCAAGAGGAGACCATATAGTGGCTGAATGACACAGCCTGGAGTTGGTGGCAGTAAGAGCAGACCATATAGTTGCCGAATGACACAGCCTGCAGTTGGCGGCAGCATGAAGAGACCATTTAGTGTCTGAATGGCACAGCGCGGAGGTGGCGGCAGCATGAGGAGACCATATAGTGGCTGAATGACCCAGCCTTGAGGTGGCAACAGCCTGACGAGACCATAGGGCCTCACAATTGAAAAGATTAAAGATATTTTTTAACATTTAAATTGAAGATATCAAATTGATGAACCTAAAAAGTTTTATTTAATGTGCCAGCAGCATGAGGAGACCACATGGCGGTACAGTGACAAAGCCTGGAGGTGAGGGAAGCATGAAGAGACCATAGAGTGGCTGAATGACACAGCCTGTAGTTCGCTGCAGCATGATGAGACCATATAGTGGCTGAATGACACAGCCTGGACTTGGCGGCAGCATGAGGAGACCATATTGAGCCGGAATGACACAGTGTGGAGGTGGCGGCAGCATGAGGAGACCATATAGTGGCTGAATGACCCAGCCTGGAGGTGGCAACAGCCTGACAAGACCTTAGGGCCTCACAATTGAAAAGATTAAAGATATTTTTTAACATTATAATTGAAGATTTCAAATAGATTAACCTAAAAAGTTTTATCTAATGTTCCAGCAGCATGAGGAGACCACATGGTGGTACAGTGAAACAGCAAAGAGGTGATGGAAGCATGATAAAACATATAGTGTCTGAATGACACAGCCTGTAGTTGGCAGCGGCATGAGGAGAACACATGGTGGCAGAATGAGACAGCCTGGAGCTGGCATCAGAATGAGGAGAACATATGGTGGCAGTATGAGACAGCCTGGCATCAGCAGCATCAGGAGTCCTGAAAGTGACCCGGTGACATAGTGGGGCGGTGGGAAGCAATACCAGTACCCGATGACAAAGATGGGTGAAAAAAGGAGAACTTGGTATTAGATGTGTGGCATCCGGCGGGTGTCATGATCAGAATAGTAGCTGAGGCAGGTAGGCAGAAGAAAATGGTCTATTTTGTAAAAGTGTTAGTGTGCACAAGTAAGTATTGAAGATATGTATTATGTAAAACATAACTTTTAATAATATTCTTTGAATAAAATATATGCACCCAAATTTTTCTAGAAATCAAACAACAGGAAAGGTGTGCAAAAAACACCATGTGCCACCTACACCACCAAGTATTGATGTGATGCAAAGACCTCTAAAAGGTGGAAGGGAACAATTTATGGTTCATTGTAACCAGTGGGGGTAAAATCTTCCCCTGTAAGGCCCTACTCTTGCATTATTAATTCACTTCTTGGCAAGTGTTACTTGCCTTAAAAAGGGTGGGCTCCACACAGGAACCTCTCCCTATTTCCACCTGCAAACATTGCCATTTCCAAGGGTTTTTAGGTGGAAATAGGGAGAGGTTCCTGTGTGGGGCCGCGCTTTTTAAGACGAGTAACACTTGCCAAGAAATGAATTAATAATGCAAGAGTAGGGCCTTACAGGGGAAGATTTTGTCCATTGTAGCAGGTGGAGGTAAAAAATTCCCCGGTAAGGCCCTACTCTCGCCCTATTAATCCCCTTCTTGGCAAGTGTTACGCGCCCTAAAAAGGGCGGCCCCACACAGGAAACTCTCCCTATTTCCACCTAAAAACCCTGTGAAATGACAATGTTTGTAGGTGGAAATAGGCAGAGGTTCCTGTGTGGGGCTGCCCTTATAAGGGCGAGTAACATTTGCCAAGAAGGGAATTAATAATGCGAGAGTAGGGCCTTACAGGGGAAGTTTTTACCCCCACCGGTAACTCTGGGCTCTCCACCTCTGCTCGGCACAAGCCATCAGTTCTCTGAAAGGTGCAGAGTCCACCACTTGAAAAGGGAGGGACTGTAGCCCCAGCAACTTGGACAGGAGCACATTCAGCTTCTGCAATGTTGGATGAGTGCGTGCATACTGTTGTCTCTTGGATATGGCTTCGCCGAAGGATTGCTGGTGGATGAACTGACTCGAAGTAGGAGGAGCAGGAGCATCTGGAGCGACAGAAGATGGGTATGACACACAACTTCCTTCGGCTGAGGTGGTGGAGCCTTGACTGGCTTGAGTGGCGTGCCACTGGGTGATGCAGCAGGCTGGACCACCACATTGGAGCCACGGTTCTCCCAGGCTGCTTTATGGTGATGCTGTATATGTTGATGCAGGGTTGTCATGCCAACATTGGGACTCTGGCCACGCTTCCCCTTCTGCCGACATATCTTGTATGTGGCCAGCTTAACATCCTCCGGATGCTTGAAGATAAATTGCCACATTGCCACCAACAGCTCGCACTGACTGCTACTGCCGCCAACTCCAGGAACCCCTGTTCCACCACCTCCCGGGAAAGTAGGCTGCTGCAAAGCAGTTGGTCTACCCCTAGCACGTTTGGTTCCAGACTTTCCACTTCTGCCACCATGCTGACTGCCAACCATGCTACCACCTTGCTGGCTCAGCTGCTGCCTCCCAGGCAACCTGCAATCCTCTTCTCCTGCTGATGATGAAGCCCCTTCTGCCCCCAGATCCCAAGTGCGATCGGCTTCATCATCATCGAGTTGTTTTTGCACATCAATGATGTCCTCCTCAGGTTCCTGAACAGTGTCTGCTTTAGGAGCCTGAACGCTCGCAACACCACCTCCCATACCACTCTCCTCATCACTACTTGCCCGCCTAACGGAGGAAGCGGCTGATGTCTTCTCCACTTCTTGGCTGGGCAGTAGCTGCTGACTGTCCTCTAGTAGACTGTCCTCACTGAATAGTGGAGCTGAACCAACAGCATAAGATACTTCTGTGGGGGAGGGAACAGCATAGGACAGAGGCAATGGGAGGACAGGGACTACTCCTTGGCCATGCCAACTGAGGTTTGTGTCTGAGGAGCCTACCGACTGTTGACTGGGGGTGTCAGATATCACTTGTGATGAAGAGGATGACCGTGTTAACCAATCGATGATGGCAGATGGGTTGCTGGTCGAGACACAACCGCTAGCTGACACTGGGAGCTTAGGCCTCTCGCTGCGACTCCTGCTGCCACTCGTCCCTAGTCTGCTGCGCTGTCCTTAAGACTTTAACAGAAACAAAATGGTACACCACTTAGATGTACATGTAGGTATGTACTTATGAGGGGAGAACAATTCCAGTACACTTAAAACAGTATTTATCTACAACACCAGTAAGTGTCTACTTTTGGCTGTAACCTGTGTGTACCTTACGCACAAGTTACACTTAATAGAAGACAATAGGCTTTTAGTGCTCTGCTCACTCTTACTGGCTGGCTACTATTAGCATTTCAGTTGTTGTACACAACAGTTGCTGTTTACTACACTCAAAATTGCACTTTCTCAATCTCACTCCCTTCCCTATCAGTGCTTCTAGGCTGGATTTGTGCTTGAGGTGAATCGCTGCTGTAAAAAAGCTTTTCTGTGCAACACACTGATCTCTGTCCCTCTCTCTCTGCTACGGAATGCTGATTTGACTGGGAAGTGAATTGCTGCTGTAAAAATGCTTTTCTGTGCAACACACACTGCTGTCTGTCCCTCGCTCTGTAATATAATGCTGATGTGACTGGCCGCAAGATGGCTGACGATTATTTGGGGCTGTGACATCACAGGGGTGACTGGCTGCTGATAGGCTGAATGCTGTATGTATTCAGAGTCATCCCACCGACCCTTGTTCCCGCCTTCCCAGGATTTCTTGCCCCATGTCCTCACATGTGGATCCGCCATTTTAGATGCCTGACCCCTGGAGCCTGGACCACTCTAAATGGAGTTTAATGAAGAGATTTGCGCTATCGAATCGCGTCAAAATTCACATTCGTTACATAACGAATTTGGATTCGTCAGATTCAATTTGCTCATCCGTAGTGAATGGCTTAAACATAAAAAAATACCAAAACCTAAGTACAGATTCCGCAAATAAAACTACAACTCCCATCATGTTGCACTATATAGTAGTATAGGTTATGGTGAAACATGCTGGGAGTTGTACTTTTGGGCTTGCTGCAGAGCCCTAGGCTGTATCAAGGAATGCTGAGAGTTGTATTTCCTGTCTACAATGCCCAGGGTGTCCCGATGCAGCCTATGACTCTGCAGCTGACCCAAAACTACAACTCCAAGCATGTTGCACCATAACCTATACCACTATATAGTGCAACATGCTGGGAGTCGTAGTTTTGAGTCGGCTGCAGAGCCATAGACTTTGTCAAAGAATGCTGGGAGTATAACACCCAGTATTCCCTGATACAACCTACGGCTATGCTGGTGACCCAAAACTACAACTCATGCTGTACTAACCTGTAATTTAAACATTTACAGCAGGTCTGGCTGCCACTTACCCTTATAAAGAGTCAGGGCCTCCGCACTAACACCTTCCTTCCTGGTAACAGACGTGCCTGCACGCCGCACACACGTCTGATACCAGCATACTCTGCACTCTTAAAGGGTCCCAGATAGACACCAGCTGGGGGGTTGCTGTTGTTGTCAGCCTGCTGGTGGTGGTCAGTGTTGCCCTTGTGTGCAGCACCTAAAAAACACGGTTGGCAGCGACGGGCCCTCCTAGCAATGCCACTGCTGCGGGCCCCTACCTAGACGGGGCCTCCCCCCGCACCACGGGGGCTGCGAAGGCCTCTGCTATGCCCCGGAATACAGGTATAAATACTGTATAAACACCACACTGTAATGTATGGGATAAGATGTCTGATCGCGGAGGTCCTACCGCTGGGGACCCCTGCATTATTGCATGCGGCACCCCCCTGTTTTTTTACCGGAACCGCTGGAGGGTCTGAGTCGCGCCTACGGGAACGGAAGTCCGTGATGTCAGGACTCTGCCCCCTACGGCCGGCACGCCTCCTTCCATAGACTTGAATTGAGGGGACGGGCGTGACGTCACACGGGGGCGGAGTCCTGACATCTCAGACTTCCGTTCCCGTAGTCGCAACTCAGACCCTCCAGCAGTTCCGGTAGAAAAAAAAAAGGTGGGTGCCGCATGCAATAATGCGGGGGTCCCCAGCGGCGGGACCCCCACGATCAGACATCTTATCCCCTATCCTTTGGATAGGGGATAAGATGTCTAGGGTGGGAGTACCCCGTTTAACCTGATTTGTAGAAGTGTAACTTACCATTTGCTAAGGTTTGCCAAAATATTATAATTTTTTCTGAATATTCCATGTTTAGTATAGTGGGAGAACAGTACAGAGCAGGCATACACAACTTTTCAGAAGCAAGTGTGCAAAAATATTAATCGTCTGCACTCCTAGGGACATTAACCTCTTGACTACACTCACTTTGCACTGCGTGCATGGCTGAATTTACTTTGATACACACATTATACATACAATCATTATACACATATCATACATACACACATCATACCTCTATACACACACACACATACACAGGGCTGGTGCAAGAATTTTTGCCACCCTAGGCAAAAGCTAATTTTGCTGCCCCCTTGACTCTGCCCATTGGCTCCACCCTTTAACACACCCCACCTTACTACTGGGGTGACATAACATGCTGTAACAAACCTCCTCCGCATGTAATCTCCTTTTTACTGGGGTGACACACTCTAAAAAACCTTCTCCTCATGTCATCTCCTTTCTACTGGAGTGACACAATGTAACAACCCTTGTCCGCATGTAATCCCCCTACTACTGGGGTGACACACTGTAACAAACCTCTTCCCCATGTAATCTCCTTACTACTGGGGTGACACACTGTAACAAACCTCCTCCTCATGTAATCTCCTTACTACTGGGGTGACACACTGTAACAAACCTCCTCCTCATGCAATCCTCTTGGTACTGGGGTGACACACTGTAACAAACCTCCTCCTCATGCAATCCTCTTGGTACTGGGGTGACACACTGTAACAAACCTCCTCCTCATGCAATCCTCTTGGTACTGGGGTGACACACTGTAGCAAACCTCCTCCACATGTAATCACCTTAGTACTGGGGTTAAACACTATAACAAATCCCCTCCTCATGTAATCTCCTTACTACTGGGGTGACACACTGTAACAAACCTCCTCCTCATGTAATCTCCTTACTACTAGGGTGACATGCGACCTCCAGCACTCAGCACCGCCTCCTCCACAGCATTACACATGTCCTTCAGCTTCTATCCTGCTCAGCTCTGCCGCTAACATGTGACATCATCACAGGCCCTATATCACCAGAATTATGAAAGCCGGCTGAGGAGGAGAAGGAGGGGTAATGTGACAGTGCTGCGCTCCTGACAGATAAAGGAGTGCAGCACCGCCAATGTTTTTTTAGGGCTTGACAGCCCCTGACTGTCCTGCGCCACTCTGTGGGTGAGGGCCTGCTGGGCGCACGTAGCACCCTGCGCCCCAGCCTGGGGAGTGCAAGAAATAGCGGCTGGCCCCCCTAGCAATGCCACTGCGTGGGGCCACTACCTAGATGCCCCCCCCGCACTGCTACACCACTGCCCCAATTTTATGTCTATGTCTATGTCTCCCATTTTACATCCCTCCTATTTCATGTTCATCCACCTTAATGTGGTGCTGGATGGAAGGGGGTAAATATAAACTGATGCCTACCGAATTCCAGTTCCCCATAGGTTGACTGCAGGTTCTGTTCTCCCCTAAGTGGTCACAATGTTTTCTGTTCTTCCTTATTCTGAAACAAGCAGCTTGTTGTAGGACCTTTCCACCAAGCAAGTAACTGGCCACGCGATACCTACAAGGAACCGGGGCTAGGCAAGCATATGTTTTTTATGTTTTCTCACCACCCCAGGACCATATACACAAACGAATTGAAATGCAAGGTAATAATCTCAGGAAATTACTGGCCATGGATGCTGTAATGACGGATGGCTAATATCACGATTTTATTGTTTTTTTTAGATAAATTGTACAGCCCTCTGCTGCAGCCTCTGCCTCCAAAACACTGTCAGGTTGACTGAGTACCATGGGGTTCATTTATGCAGCCTGTGTGCCCATAAATTGACGAACATTGGCCATTTAGACTGGTGAATGTGTGCATGTGAGATTTACCATACTTTTTGCACTGTGTGAGCCTGAGGGCATGTTTAGTGGGGAAGTGGGCGTGGTTTAACAAGTGTATCTTTTGATGCCGAATTTATGATATGTGGCTTTTATAGAGTGGCACAAAATTGCACAAATCCCTCACCACGGATACAGTACCTAACTATGCAGTGTTGACTTCAACCCTGTTAACAATGAGAATCTGCGACTTTAGGTTCACTTTGCGACTTTACTATTTATTGAATGGTCCGTATGTTTGAAACTTTAATGGGGTTATTCTCTATCCACAGGATATATGTGGGAGATAAGGTGCTGCCAGAAGTATCTTATGCTTTCTTACTTTGGCCACTCCTCTGAAAACATATGGAAGCTTTTCCAAGCTGAGCGTGCATGTCTATGGGGGATCGAGAGAGACAATGAAGGGATGACAATCTACAACTATCCCTTATTCATGAGCAGCTTAAGTCTCAACAGAGCATTGTAGTACTCAGCAGAAAGGTGGACTGATGTTTAACCTCTTAATAAATAATATATATATATATATATATATATATATGGTAGTGTTGGGGAATAAAGCCTTGTGGGGTGTAGGGTAGTTAGGGTGTTGCTGTTCAGGATAATAAAGGGTGCTGTTAAAAGGGTATTCCAGGCAAAACCTTTTTTTATATATATATCAACTGGCTCCGGAAAGTTAAACAGATTTGTAAATTACTACTATTAAAAAATTTTAATCCTTCCAATAGTTATTAGCTTCTGAAGTTTTCTGTCTAACTGCTCAATGATGATGTCACTTCCCGGGAGCTGTGCATGATGGGAGAATATCCCCATAGGAACTGCACAGCTCCCGGGACATGAGTCATCAGAGAGCAGTTAGACAGAAAACAACAACTCAACTTCAGAAGCTAATAACTATTGGAAGGATTAAGATTTTTTAATAGAAGTAATTTACAAATCCGTTTAACTTTCCGGAGCCAGTTGATATATAAAAAAAAGTTTTGGCCTGGAATACCCCTTTAACCCTTGTCACTCGTGACGCCAGGGTGAGGGTTAAATACTGTAATCTTGATAGGCCTATTGCCACCCTTCCCAAGAGCAATAGGTGATGTAGAATAAAGGATTGTCCACAACCAATGTTAACTGAAAACTTGCAGGAACCTTTACTGAAGAATTTCTGTACATGCAGCAATAGTAACAGTCCAGATAACAGAGTCTCTATAGATATAGCTGAGCAGCAATTGACAGTTGGTTGGGATCAGATAAGCTCAATTTAGCTTCTCAGAGATTTTGTAGCATAGATCCGCTGGATTTAAGGGTGCGTTTAGGTCCAGTGATCTTGCGGGGAGTAGCGGGGAATTGCTTATTACATCCGCTATGTTAGAGGCCGAGGCCGCAAGGCTTTGGCCTAGTAGATTGTCTTGTAAGCTGCGGAGGTCCTACCTCATCCAGAATCAGCAACCCAAGAGAGCGATCAAGATGGCGCAGCTCCCTTATATGGGCAGGGGATTGGTCCATAACAACTGTCACTCACCGTTACATCGCATTGTGGGTGATTACGTCATGAGAACCACCAAAGGTCCTTTAGCAAAACCATAGAGTTCTGAACCTAATCACATGACCCGCAGGTCCTGCTATGCTGAACAGGTAGGCATTTGAATATATACATATTTATACTTATATGAGTTTCTATATAAATATGAACCAACTAAGGGGTGACAAGGGGATAACTATAGAAGAGGGACCCGATGTTCCTAGGGACTCTGACTATGGGGACCTCTACAAAGGTACAGTATGAAATACGGTACCGGGACACCAAGAACCCCCTTACTTAAAACAAGTTGACCCTGACGCCTGTCCCCTAAGGCAGAGGAACTAGGACTAGGACAGGACTACCAATACATACTATACATCCTGACAAAATCTGAGTAAACATTAAACACCTTTGTACTTTCTTGTTACTCTGACTAGCATCTTGACTAGACAATTTTGAAGCTATCTAGACATTTTGAAGCTATTTAGACACTGATGGAGCTATCTATCCTTTAGTTTCTAGCTCCTTAGACATTTTTTATAGCTCTCTATAACATTTATGAGG
Source organism: Hyla sarda (assembly GCF_029499605.1). NCBI lineage: Eukaryota > Metazoa > Chordata > Amphibia > Anura > Hylidae > Hyla > Hyla sarda. The sequence continues at coordinate 51,406,120 of NC_079199.1, read as the reverse complement.
CTAACTAGACATTTATATACAGCTTTCTATACATTTAGTCTCCAGCTGTCTAGGCCTTTTTTTGAAATCTCACCACATTTTTTCTTTTGCCACGATGAGTCACCTGTTAGTAGACAGAAGGGTATATTGGCTTGCCTGAGGCTCTCTACCAATAAGGTTAGCTACTAGGGTCTATCAGCTACACGCTACTTACCTCTAGAACACAACAGTATAACCTACCTAGGTTATCTTTAGAAATACGTGTTTAATTTCAAGCTTGCAAGAGCACCTACTGGCCACACACGTAATAAAGAGAAGAGAAATATGAGTGTACCTAACAGTGGCAGGAATTGGGTATCAATAGGCTACAGTTCCTAAGTGTTTCTTGAATGTGAGATAATTTTTTTGTGTGTATGTACTGAAGAAGAATGAGGTAGTACATTTAAGTGAGTTTATTTAAGTACTATGTGTGTAAGTACTGTTTACTAGTTAGTCTTGCTATCTTAAGGGTAGGTTACCCTGTTATTTCTGTTGAAACAGGTGCTAGTGATTGGCGACTAGAATCCTACTCTCGGAGGAGCCAGGAGAGTCAACTATTTAGCAACTATTAAAACACCTTACCATTTGTATGTACTTGTATACAAGGACTACTGACAATTGTTTATTTTGTGTACACGTGCATCTAGCGGATATTTTTCGTGTACAACATTATATAGGAACCATATACATTTTTATCATACAAGCTTACACATTTATTAACACTCCAACAAGGTTCAGGTGCATACACCTGATAAGTGCAAATTTTAGCAAGAGAGTCCTTATGAATATAGGGTTATGTTTTGTGCCCGGTTGATTTGGGGCAGCTGTGAAATATAGACTCCTATTGTAGGTGGACTGCAAATCCTTACACGTCCGTTCTATGTACATTTATCTATATAAATAAATAAATGTACATAGAACGGACGTGTAAGGATCTGCAGTCCACCTACACTAGGAGTCTATATTTCACGGCTGCCCCAAATCAACCGGGCACAAAACTTACGAATCTCCTACTGGCTAGGAGTCTCTTTACCTGATGGTCAGGCACAAAGCTTGATGGTTACGTTACTGAACTTGGAACTGGAACAATCTTAGCACAGTCCTGCTAGGCACATTTTCTTGAACTTTGTTACTGGAAAACAAAAGTGGTTAGCAAGAAAACAACAGACATTACTTTACAGTCCTTCAAAATATATTTTTCCGGAATCTTCTTGTGCCTCTTGTAGATCCTCTATACCTGCCAACATCTGGAGCAGGCAAGGAGTTAATGTAACTCTCCCACACCACATTGGTGAGAGTAGAATGGGCAACAGTAGGATTCAAAGTAACCAAAGGTTTACTGGTCGGGATCAAGGTTGGTGCATAAGGTTTTAGCCTCATCTCCATATCAGGAGTGGACCAAAGCACTTTTGTTGGTACCCTGGAAGCAGGAAAACTCTCCATGTCGGAAGAGGGCCTTGAAACATATGTTGGTACCTGTGCAGGAAGCAAACTCTCATTGCTCCGAGAGGGCCTAGGTACATATGTTGGTACCTCTGGAACAGACAAACTCTCATTGCTCCGAGAGGGTCTAGGTACGGTCTTTGGTGCCCGCAATTTGGGTTTACTTTCTTGGTCTTGAGCAGATCTTGATACTTTGTTGTCTGAAGAAGATGATTGATGTGGTGGAGACTCCTTCTCCTTAAGTACGGTGGTGGAGGCATCAGGAGCAGACCATTCCCAATCTGTAGATGGAAAATATTTGAAGGGAAGCTGTGTTGGGGCTATTGGCCTTGTGACCACTGCAGCCCATTCTCCACGCAGGCTCTGGATGGGGGTGTACTCCACAATTTCACCCACCTCCAGTGATTAGAACTTTTTGTGAATATATGGCCTCTGTACTGCTCGCCAGTTTACGAGGATGGTTTGCCCTGTATGTCAATCTAGGAGTGTCCCATAACCTCTGACCTTGTCGAACTTGGCCACAGTTGCTCTTTGTCATTCTAGAGGCTCCTCCTCTTCTCAGGGATGATCCCATTTGCGGATGAATGATGCTTCCATTTCTTTAGTATTCTCCTGGTAACGAATTCTTTCCTCAGGAGGCAAATGTGCATTCTTAGGGGCGTACAGTTCTCTGTGTCGGGCCTTTAATTTGTCCATCAACTCAGCCAGCTCGGCTTCTTAATGGGCCCCTTCCTTTTGTGCGGCTGGAATTGGTGGGAGTGGCTTCCCAGGTATAGGCTGTAGAACCGCGTGTATATACTCGATGAGTCCCGGCTCTTCCCCAAAAATCCACTGGGGCAATTCTGGTGAGCACGGTTGAGCACTTGGCAATCTAGATAGAGGTATTTCAGCTTCAGTGCTGGAGGAGGAAGAAAAGGTCACCTCTGGCGGTGTACTCACTGCAGACTCCTCCGATGGGATTTTGGCCCACGAGCTCCAAGTTCTGTGGTGAGGGGACAATCTCACCAGTAATGCACCTCCAGGTGTCCCTGCGCTCTCCGCTGGAGGTATGTCCACCCAGTCATCGTCGTCATCGGGCAGTGGGGGAAGATTGCAGGCCCCCTCTTCATCCAGTGACAACCGCTGCAGACGGTCGGCAATTTCTTGGAATAGTTGGGCTGCCACTGCCACAACTTTCCGCTGTTCCGGCACCATTTTGCTGTTCTCACCACGTGGAACGCTTCTCTCCGCCATGTCTGTACTCTCCGGCTCTTTGTGCAGACTGAAGAGGTCGCTGTGCATGGTGTCTTTTATATTGGGCTTCCCCAAAATGGTGGCCGGCAGGAAGGACGTCATCGGTGCAGCCCCGACTTCCTGTCCTCCCAGAAATGACTCCTGTGTTTCCAAGTTCCCTTTCAGCTGCGATACAGCAACTTGGCAGCCACGCCCAGGGGCGGGTCGTGGCGCAGCGTGGGACTTTTTCACTCGCTTCTCCGGCAGCAGGTTAACTCCTCCCATGATGACCGGACCAGAAGATCGTAGCACGAATAAGTTTCGCAGTTTACACATTGCAGAAAATAAATCTTCGCCTCCCCCCTTACTTTACATGCACACTTCCTCCACACAGCACCGTACGCACAACCCCGTACACCAGAGTATAATTCACAGTACATAAATAAAGTCCGTTACTTTCTGGGGGAGAGCACAATTTCACTAGAGGCAACAGCAGCAGGCACACACCCGAATCCCGTTCCTGCGACGCCAAAAAGGCTTTGTGGTAGTGTTGGGGACTAAAGCCTTGTGGGGTGTAGGGTAGTTAGGGTGTTGCTGTTCAGGATAATAAAGGGCACTGTTAACCCTTGTCACTCGTGACGCCAGAGTGAGGGTTAAATACTGTAATCTTGATAGGCCTATTGCCACCCTTCCCAAGAGCAATAGGTGATGTAGAATAAAGGATTGTCCACAACCACTGTTAACTGAAAACTTGCAGGAACCTTTACTGAAGAACTTCTGTACATGCAGCAATAGTAACAGTCCAGATAACAGAGTCTCTACAGATATAGCTGAGCAGCGATTGACAGTTGGTTGGGATCAGATAAGCTCAATTTAGCTTCTCAGAGAATTTGTAGCATAGATCCGCTGGATTTAAGGGTGCGTTTAGATCCAGTGATCTTGTAGGGAGTAGCGGGGAATTGCTTATAATATCCGCTATGTTAGAGGCCGAGGCTGCAAGGCTTTGGCCTAGGAGATTGTCTTGTAGGCTGCGGAGGTCCTACCTCATCCAGAATCAGCAACCCAAGAGAGCGATCAAGATGGCGCAGCTCCCTTATATGGGCAGGGGCTGGCCGTTTTGGATTGGTCCATAACAACTGTCACTCACCGTTACATCGCATTGTGGGTGATTATGTCATGAGAACCACCAAAGGTCCTTTAGCAAAACCATAGAGTTCTGAACCTAATCACATGACCCGCAGGTCCTGCTACACTGAACAGGTGACAAGGGGATAACTATAGAAGAGGGACCCCGACGTTCCTAGGGACTCTGACTATGGGGACCTCTACAAAGGTACAGTATGAAACACGGTATCGGGACACCACACATATATATATATATATATATATATATATATATATATATATTTATACACACATAAATCAGTAGGCATTGGGGTTTATCCATTTCCAATTTTTTAACAAAGTTAATGTCCTACTATACCTTTTAAGGTTCAGAAAAGGTTTCTGACAGAGCTAATGGATAAAATGAAAGAATTTCATTGCAGTTTTGTTTCTGTCTCTTTTCATACATAAGACATTAAATTGAACATTCTGATTTATGATGCATTTTTTAGTCTAGATTTGTTGTATTATTTACTTTCTACCTCCCCCGGCCTTGTTTGCCCCAGGACCTTGTCTTCTATATTCCTCTCTGTTTGACATTGATATTTGCTATCGTGGTTGGAAATATCGTGTTATCATATTTTTCTGGACTATTCCACTTGGGAGATTTGAAACCAACTGGAATGTGACCACTTTTGTAAGGGGACGTGGAACCAGGTATATAGAACAGAGGATTATATCTTTGGGGGAAATTTAAGAATAGATTTGTCGGGATCATACAGTATATCCTTTAGGCTCTTTATAGAGACCAATATACCAACCAGTTCTGAAGTAACTGACAGATCGACTATATTTATGCCGCATGTACACTGAACACAGTTTAGTATTAATACGGCTATGATCATAATGTTGTGTTCCCTCAATCTGGGAGAGATGGTGAATTAGTAAGGCTAGGTGCAGTTCTGTTTTAGAGACTTTATTCCAGACCTTCTCCTCAGATTCCGTTTAGCCGAAGTAAACTAAATCCAAAGGACCCTATTGATATTAATGGAGTCTGGCAGGTTTCTGGCTGGTATGAGTTGTTTCACTGTATTTTAACTGAACAAAATATGGTGCTAAGTTTTTGTGTTTATTATCTGAACATAATTTCTGGTGTTGATAGATCCACGGATGAGAGCCTCTGATGCAGATGTGAACCTAGAGTTTGCCATTCTTGTACTGGTGTTCTGCAGTCTGAATCCTTATTAGTGTTCAAAGTCAATGTCAATGGATGGTTCACCCTTGTGGTGGAGGGATGCATGTTTTTTATTATTATTTTGGGTCTTTTGTTGCAATTGCAAAAAATTGTGTATATGCTTAAAACAAAGAAATGTTTTAGTAAATTGTTAACTATGTGTAACTTTCTTTTGTACTGACAACACCAAATACAAAATCCACAAAAGGGCCTCCAAGTATCACATGTCATTATAGTAACGTCCCCCCATAAGACAAAGACACCTTATGGACCCCCCTAGGAATTCCCCCTAGGACCAGGTGTAACTGAAAGCTGAGTACTTCTTATAGTTATGCCTCTGACCTTAAGGCCATGTTCACACATCATTATTTTCGTGTGGACTTACACTTGGAATTCTGCATTGAGATTCCGCTGCAGAGATTGAGATTCCGTTGAATTCTATGGGATTCTGCTGCTCTTTGTACATGGGGGAGTTTCTCTGCCAGATGTTTCTGGCAGGGAAAATCTGATTTCCATGTCTGCAGAACCTTTTAATTTTTTTCTGCAGACTCCACATGGAATGCATAGCCGTCTATGAGATGGTGCATTCCTATGCGGTCTTAGCGTCAGCATGTTATGCCAGCACCTGCAGTCTCTGGAATGTCCGCACGGCATTCTGAGGTGTGAACATAGCCTAAAAGTAGGGACACACATCAGAGCCACGTCACCCCTATATGTAGTAAGAAGAGAAGGAAGCAAGCTGCTCCAAACATTGTGTAGTGGTCATGCTGGATTATGACAGCTCAGCTCCTAATCAATTGAATAAGAGCTGAGCTGCAATAACCCAGCACAGGTTATCAAGGTATACGTCGGCATAACCTTTTCCTTGAAATACAGTGTGAAGTCAGCCTTTGATACAATAATCCAAATCTGTGAAAATGTTTACGTATAGTATAGTATAGTATAGTATAGTAGTAACAATGAACCACAAATGACATACTGTAGCTATACCATATATAGCTGTAGCTATCAATATCACAGTTATCCTATTGCAAAATGTGCTTGGTTCAATGACATTGCTATTGACACCACCAAGCGCAGGCACATTTCTGGTGGGTGACTCTATTAGCTCACTCAGAACTGACAGCAGCAGGGGTGGAGGTGAGGTGATCCCAGACCGGACACTGACACTTGGAGATGCAGAGCAGGATTGTCAGGCTACTGATCTGTACAATAATAACATTCTCCCTGGTGTCCTGCTCTGCATCTTTTTTTTTCAGGCACTATCTGCAAATGTCATCAGCATACAGCCTCCTGGACTCTGTGCTGATGACGTCTGTGGCGCCCCCTAGACTGTTCAGTGTAATTCATCGTGCACTGTAAGCTCTTTCCCCTGCCTCTCCCTTCCCCTGCTGAGGCTTTCTCTGTCAGCACTGCACTCTTCTGCAGGCAGCTATTCCTGTCACCCCTGCACATCTCTATCTTCTCTTCTCCCATCCCTGCATATAGCCTGTAGGGTGCTATCTCTGACTCCTCCCCCTGCTGGCTTCTACCTCTGACTCCTCCCCCTGCTGGCTTTTAACTCTGACTCCTCCCACTACTGGCACAGTGCATAGTTCACTAGTGATGACACAGTGTATAGTTTATAAATCAGGTAATCCTTTAACACACTCCAGCTCCCCCGGACAACTTGCTGGAGATGGTGACACCATTTTCTGCTGCACCAGGTGACATCAACCTTAGCTATGCCACTGGCTTGGTTACAAGATATTCCATACATTTATTTCAACTAATCTTATAGGCATATGTGTTGTATTAAAGGGACATTTTCACAACAGTTGTCCAGTCTACAGTATAGTCTATTGTGCAAACTTGACATTTTTGGAGTCCTGCAGGTTTAGTTGATCATTGCTATGAAATCAGATTTACAATGTTTTTTTTTAGTAGGTGGTTGCTTTGATATCGTAAAATGCTCTATTTTTGCACATCACATTCATCATAATCTGCAATGGGAAAACCAACAAAGAAAAATATCCACAAGCAGATTAATAGTTTTGGAACATCAAAATGCAAAACACCTTTCCATGGAAAATTGAATAAAAAAGGGCACAAGAGATAAAAGAGACAACAAAGTACAAATATGTTCCTGTCAGGCGGCCAAACCACAAGAGCAGTTGTCATTCCTTGTTTTAGAAATTAACCAAATTTGGCAGAGAGGAAAAAAAGGAAATCGGTGTTTAACTACTTCAAAGGACAACTATTAATCCTGATAGTCACAAGCGTATTAGTAAAAACATCCTCCGTCTGGTCACTGCCCAAATATGTTGAGACTGCGGAAAGGAAACAGGCCCAATCATGGGGTTATACTAAAGGTCAGAGGACACAAGTTCACATTTTTGCTTGTGCCAAACCCTATTTGGCATTTTTAACCTAAAATGCTCCCTGATCACTATCTGAAATGTGTGTGATTCATTCTATCATAATGAGTTACAGATCTAAAAAAAGAGTACAAAATCCAAACACCTAAATATTGTTTATAAATGTTGTCACATCTAAATAAGCCAGTATGTTTTTGTGAAAGTAGTTCATTTCAGAGAAAATCAAATGGCAGCCACAACTGCATTGCAACTTAAAGGGGATATCGGACAGGTAGAGGGGGTATAGAACAATACCCATTCTGCGGTAGATAAAAAAAAAATAAACCTTTACTCACCTTCAGCACTCACTGCAGCATGACGTTTGGGCTCAAAGCAATGCTCTGTACTGACAAAATAACCCTGATGGGTATTCTTTACTTCTGAATAGATTTCTGGCTTAACTTACATTCCCAGTCAGTTTCTAAGACTGAGTAAAACACTAAATTTTAAAGAAAAGCTTCTTGAGAAGGTGGTATGAGATTTTATTTACATATTCTTTCTAAGCAATAGCTATGACATATAAGTATGCCATTTTACAGGAACAACATAGTTTTCAGGACATAATATGGGGTGGGAAAGATTTCAAATAATTCCCTTTAATGTGTTTTACTATAAAGTAAAAAAATCTGGGCATCCATCCTCCATTGTGGTGATTCGATCCTTGTTTCCCGGGGCTGCTTCCGTGTAGTAGTAAAGCAATCAACAGCCACAATAAAGCTGGTCCATGCCTCACATCTGTCTATGTAAAATGTTTCCTTATCTATCTATATTTATATGCAAGAAACCTTTTTCTCTCCGACAGGATGCCCTAACCCTGATGACCCTAAGATGAACAATTCCATGCGCTGTCTGAACCACTAAATTGCATGGTACACAATGATTTCTGTCCTCGGTAATATCACATTTTTGGCAGCTCGGTAGTAATGTAGAAAATGTGTGAGCTCCA